>NC_090941.1:407096051-407400778 GCF_040938575.1 Ambystoma mexicanum
TGTAAAGTGACGAGACATCCATTGTTACCAGTCTAAAATCTTCTCAGTTCACTGTGGTCAATTTTTAGATTATATGTTTCATGTCCTGTACATATGAAGATAGACTGGCTGCTAAATGTTGTAAGTGTCGGTCGATGAACTCTGAAATTGGTTCTGTTAAGGAGCCAATTCCATTAATTATCGGTCTTGAAGGTGGTAGATGAATGAAAGGTTTATGGATTTTGGGGATAAAATAAACTGTTGAAATGATGGGATGAGTGGTGGTCATGAAGTCCTTTTCCTCTTCTGTTAATAGTCCTTGCTCATATCAATGTTTGCTCAAATTATTCCATTCACTTGTTAATGCCTGTAGAGGGTTTTCTTCTAATTTGTCGTAACAGGTACAATCTTGTGTGTGTTCGTTGGCCATTTGATGTAATCACTGGTTGAGAGTAGAACTATTTTTCCACCTTTATCAGCTTGTTTAAGAACAATATCTTTGTTTTTCCTCAATTCTTGTATTGCTTGAATTTCTGCAGAATTTAAATTTTGTTTGTTGTATTTATTTAGTTGTTTTGTCAGGTAATATTCTCTTAAGTCATTGGTAACTAGTTTTTGAAAAATATCTACTGTTGTAGCTGTTGGTAAATTTGGGTTAAATGTTGATTTGGGTTTCAGCTTTGTGTCTTTGGCCAATCCTAAATCAAGGTTTAAGTCGGTTGCAAGGGATTCCATTGTAGGTTCCTCTGATGGATCTTCTAACTCATCAAAGTTATAGTGTGTTCAGCAATTGTTGTAGTTAAGGTAGAAGGTGTTAATTCTTGTTATTTAGGGGTACTTGTAACTTTATTTGAGAAGTATCTTTTCAATCTTAAGTTTCTGCAGAATTTGAATAGGTCTACATTGGTCAAAAATAGTCCAATTTATTTGCAGGGCAGAATGAAAGACCTTTGTTGAGTGCTGAATTCAGGTGTGGAGATAGGTTAATGCCTGTTAGGTTCATGACTATGTCTTCCTTGACTGGCTGTTTTTGGATCTGGTTAATATTCCTTGTCTTTCGGTGGTGTCGTTTGGAGCTCCCCTTTCCTCTGGAGCCTCTCCTGGTTGGTGTCCAGTTGCTGTTGAAGTGCCCTTTGTTTTTGGTAAAAGTGATTGAAAAGCGTGTACGTGCAGGCAAATCTGTACCTTTGGTATTCCTCTAAAAAAGGAAAAGTATTGTCTACTTGCATTGAAATGGAGGAAGCCACACTGGGTGTTGTCATAGTTGAAATTTCTGAATCGCTGTCATTAGCCGACTCTGGTTCTGATAATTGTGGTGATGTAGTTGGAGGTAGTGTTGGTTTGGGTGGTAATTTGTTTGGGGGTTTAGGATTTCTCACGGACATTGATGGTTTTTGAAGTGTATAAACTCTGTTGTGTTTATAGTCCATTTAATTCTAAAGAACTTCAGTTGTTTTTTAGTCTTAAGTTCATTGGTATAGATGTTCAGAAGGTTGTCTAATATTTGGTAGTTTTTGAAGGTGGCTTCCGGTATATTGAGATCTGTAATTAGTTGTTTTGTGGTGTCTATTTCCTTTAGTAGGATTTCATGTGCTTTTTTTGCTTGGATTATTCTGTAGATCATTTCCTTTGAGGTTTTGATAAGAAGTTTTTCCCAGTCTTTTCACTTGTCACTAGCACTTTTGTTTTAAGTTTTTTATGCTATGTTTAATAAATGTGATGTACAATAATTTGCCATATTTAATTATGTTTTTAATTTGTTGTTTTGAATAAATGGATATAAACATTTCTTAATGAATGACTAGTCTGAATAACTGTTGACAGATCCATCTACCTTCCTATTGAATCTTAGACTCGCCAGGAACAACATCACCATTGTATTAAAGCACATTTAAATGTATCCCAACAGGCACTCAAAGACACTTAGGAAACATCTGATGTGGCCGGAACCTCCACGACCCCAGCACCAACAGGCATCCCAAAGCCCACAGACCAAGACAGGTTTCGGAGCAGGAGCGTGCCACCCAACAAAGGAGCTCAGGGAACCATGCCATTAACCGACACGTCCACTGGTGCCAAGGACACGACAACAAGGCCTCCACAGGACACAATTGTGCAAGCAGCTCCACCAGCAACAGGGGCACCCACCACCACTGCTGGGGTAACTGCTGACACACACACAAGCCACAGTGGGGACGACAGCCTGCCATGTCAGCAGCTCACAGCACCCACTACAGACGTGCTGTCAGAGTCATCCTCCTACACATCAAGTCAACCGCAATCACCCATTCGTCAATTTGCACTTGAATTCTCACCCCTGCGAAGCCCCTCGCCATTGCACTCATCACCTTTGCCCCTGCCATTCCACCATGCACTTCAATATACACAGGAATCACCCTCTGATGAGCAGGCCGAGCCAGCTCGACATGCATCACACAGTGTGGGTCATGGAAGTAGACAATCCCCACAGCCAGTGCCGGGCCCCATGCTGCAGGCCATCTGGGATTGGCTATAGCGGATGAAACAATGGCAGGCCGATATGCGTGCAATAGTGCAGGAACAATTGGGCCATTCCCAGGCCATGCGGGATGTTAACTAAGGGGCAGCAAGACGTGCATCCTGATCAACTGATTAACTGTGTAGGAACACTGTCCACAGCAATGCAAGCAACAGCCTTGTGAGCCAGAGGGTGAGGGAGCAGGCTCCGAACAGTTCTCGGCTTCAAATGAGACCATGACCAGAGGCATACATCTCACTATGGAACACCTCTGGGGCAATGTGCAAGGTAGTTCGGTGTCTGCTACTCGTACTGAGGGGTCGTTGGCAAGCTGTGTGGGACGTGGCGGTGTGTGGGTCGGGGTACATGTATAGCGTCCTGATGTGATGTTGTACAATGCACGCACATCATTTCATGTGGATGTGGATGATACACACTGATTACAATGCAGTGGATGTGAATGGCCCTACATGGTACAGTTGCAGCCATTCACAGTGTATGGTACCTCATTAATTGTCTATTTGTCTATGCTATTTCATCACTAATGCAGTTGTCGCTATTGATATGGCTGTAGGCCCTATACGGCCCATGACAATGCTTTATCAGGGTATGGGTTTGACAGGTCCCAGTTTGCTTTGCTGCCTTGCATGCTAGGTGTTCATGTGTAGTCACATGAGTTCAGTCTGTGTACTCGGGTAGGTCACTCATGGTTCGTTGCCTGTTCTATACTTTTTTGTTGATGCATCGTGGGACTTGCAGTTGTGTCACATTACGCCTCATTCCGTTCCCCATGTGAGTCACAGCGATCTGTCATATTTGGATTGGCTACTAATTACTCACAACCCAGGAAAGCTGTCCTATGTGTGTGTCCATGTACGCTGGTAGGGTGCTGTTCCTCTCTATCATACGCACAACACAAATACCGCAAATTCACATCACACAACAACATAAAACAAGGTCTTTACATCGTAAGAGCAATGGTCCCTTACACAAAAAGACTTCCAAACCACAAAGCACAACCCTAGCAATTTCACCTGCAACCATCACATCACATACACTCCTTTCACACCCATATAACCAAGGGAGAAAAAATGCAACAGAAAACAAAGAATTTAATTAAACTGTTTGTATGAAGCACAACCCATGTATGATGTAAATACCTTGTTTTAAGTTGTGTAGATAGAAACAGGTATGTCACAATGTCTGTATGATTTTGGTAATTAATTTTTTTCCACCAAATATGAATAAATGTATACATCTAGTACTAACTGTCGTCTTCTAACTGCCAAGCTCTATTCGATTCAGGCAACAATTGAAGTGATGTGAATTTCAGACTGGGGTATTTGTGTTGAGCATATGTTTTGCTAAACCTAAACCCCAGTTTGTCATAATTTAGATTGGTTTGACCATATTGTTTGTGTTTTTGCTCCTCAGTATCATGGTGTCATGTGTTGCAACAGGGTATCATGCACAGCACTGGCTGGCTGATTGTGAGGTCTGTGTCACATATCATTTCGACATTCATGGAATTGTACTGATTCTTGTAGGGGCACCAATGCCGCATGTGTGCAATCCAATGCTGCTATGGTGTTTAGGAAATGGGCAATGGTGTAGAAACGGTGGTCAGTCATAATGTAGGATGCAATAATGTCGAAAGTCAAAATGTCCCAAAAATATTTTAGAAAACAATAATGTCGAAAACCAATAATGTCTAATTTTTTCTACATTTTTTCGAATTTTTTCGAAAAAAATAAATTAATATATATATAATTGAAATGTGTTGAGTATGAGGGGTGAGAGGGTGGTGGGCGGAGTGGGGGGGTGGCCGGGGGGTGTTGGGTGAAGGGGGTTGGGGGGGACCCCCCTAGTAAATGATACTCTTCATGTTTATGTATTTATTGATAGTGCTAATTGACATTTTTTTTTGACATTTTTTTTTCTAAAAATGGACTCTTTTCATTATATGTATAGGTTTTTGACATTATTGTTTTCTACATTTTTGTTTCTACATTATGACTATATACCGTAGAAACATGCCTTTGCTGCATGCACCCACACTTGGGTGATCGGCATGGAGATATGATGACGGGCATGCCTCATGAGCGCATTCAGGACTTGGTCCTGCACCTTTGAGAAAGTTGGCTAGGATATCCCAACAGTGTGCTCGAATCTGCCCGTGGCACAGAAGTGTAGGATCGACACAAGCTTCAGAAGGTGGGTGATGGCAGTTCTGATTGCAATGGCACTCTGGAGAACAGACTGGATCAGAGTGGGCAGGTCTGTGATGGTGGGACGGTCCAAACGATATACGGTCACTAACTGGCTATCTGTCAGAGTCCATGGGGTTAGGTGGACACATGGTATGAGTGCTGGTGTTTTGCTTGCTGCTGTAGCTGGATGTGTAATACGAGGTTGTGGATCCCATATTTGACATCTGCTTGGGTCTGCAAGTTGCTTAGATGTGTTGTTGGTGAAAGTGTGGCCCTTTTCTGCTCATCCTTAGTGGATCTGGTGCACCTGTGCCTTGATTTCAGTCACCTGTCTCCATTTACCTCCACCTTTTTGGTGCAGATAACTACGCTGTGTTTTTGGCTGATTTCCTCCAATTTTTGAAGGTAATTCTTCTGATTTTGATCTTGTAATTCGGCGGAAATAGGTTTTCTATTTCCATTGGTGGAATTACCTTCAGCGGTAATTCAACCCATTATTGGAGGAGTTAACGCTGGAGGTAATACCACCGACAGAATTAAGGCAAAACTTTTCATTGTCAGAATTTTCTGTAGTGGTAAAGTTGGTGGTAACGGATATACCACCACATTTACCACTTTTTTTTTTTTTAAATATATTTTTTATTTTATCTCAACCAAACAACAGTACAACAGAACATAAATAAACACCTCAAACAACAAAAACCAAACAAACAAAAAATAAGGCACTGCAATCCCCATCCCTCCCCCCTATGAGCCTGTAGAGTGTCCGCCATCAGTGTCCATTCTATGCGGTGGGGCCTCATCGCTCTCAAGTCCAGCCGAGGCCGACTCCGTTCCAAACAGCTCAGCTAACAATAACTTCCATGCCGTTTCTTCCTCCTCCCCTGCCATACTGCCATCCCGCCACGCTGCCGTTTCAGCATCAGCCCATTTTTGGAGATCTCGCCACCAGACCTCCACTCGCGGCTTATGACATTTCTTCCACCCCATAGCTATCCTTCGTTTGGCAAGCACATAGGCCAGATCTTTAAGTTTCTCAACATGTCGAAGCTTACGCGCCCTGGGATACCCTCCCAGCAGACAGGCCCAAGCCGAATCCACCCTAAGTGTGATACCCCTCCCTGCCAGCTTCCGCGCCACTTCACCCCAGTAGGTTGCAATCTCTGGGCACGCCCAGAACATGTGTATCATGTCCGCATTCTCTTCGTTACACTTGGGGCACGCCTGGCGCCCGGTATCCCGAAATCTGGAAATTCTAAGGGGGGGTCATATATGCCCTGTGCGTAATATAGAGCTGTATCTGCTTAAACCTGGCGTTCCTCAACACCTTTTTGTGGTACCCCAGGGCGCGCTCCCACAACCCATCCGCCATCGAGGCCCCCATCTCCGCTTCCCATTCCAGTCTTAGGTGCCCCAAATCTTTCCCAACCTTTGTCATCAACATCTCGTACAACCTGGAGACCTCGTGCCCACCCTCTGATGCGTCATACATTATTTCCAGCGTGGCATCCGGTTCATCGGCCAAAGTAGTTTCGGGCCACGTGCTCCGGACCTCCCAGACCACCCTATGATATGTCACATATTGACCCCTATGTAGCCCCGACCCTGCCTCTAGTCCATCAAACTCCATCAGGGTCCCATCCTGCCAGATGTCGCCCATAGTGACCAACCCCACTGACTCCCAGTATGTCCGGAGAATAGCTCTCAGCTGCCCATCTTCCTTCGCCAGGGCGACCAGAGGTAGCTGCGGCATACACGGCAAGGGGTCACCCATCATCCGGCAGGCACGCCGCCATATATTCCTGCCCAGGGCTAGCATCTTAGGACGCTCCCTCATCCATGAACCAGTCACCCAGATCACCTCCCGCAGATAGAAGGGGGAACAGTCTTTCCCCAACAGCCTGTGTTCGGAGGTCTCTTCGTCCGAGAGCCACCTGGCCACATATTGCAGTTGCGCAGCCATATAATAGGCCTCAAAGTTCGGCAGCTTCACGCCACCTTTCTCATAAGAATTCTGCAATTTCCACAATGCGACCCTGTTGCGCGTGCCGTGCCATAGGAAATTCCTACATACACTATGTAACCTAGCAAAAAACTTCCTAGGTATCATATACGGGATGTTATTAAAGTAATGCAAAAGCCTGGGCAGCACCACCATTTTGAGCATAGCTCCCCGACCCATCATCGCTAAAGGCAATCTTTCCCAGAACCTCATGCACCTCTCAATCTTCCCCACAGCTAGTTCGGTATTATGCCTGTGTTCTTCCTCGGTCGTGTGATACACGTCAATGCCCAGATACCGGAAGGAGCTCGTCGCCCACGGGATCCGCAGCACTGGCAACCTCTCCACCGGTATCCCCACATAACCGCCTAGCGGGAATAGTGCGGATTTCTGGGGGTTAACCGCTATGCCGGACAACCAGGCGTACCTCTCCAATACCTCCAAGACATACTGCAAATTCTCTTCCGGATGTTTCAGGTATAACAGCATATCGTCTGCATACAGGGATATAAGATGGCACTCTCCTCCCACCTCTATACCCACCGGGTCCTACTGCTGCCGGAGGTAAATTGCTAAGGGTTCGAGGGCCAGTATGTACAACATTGGGGACCAAGGACACCCCTGCCTAGTGCCTCTGCCTAGCTGCCATCTATCTGACACCACTGCACCCGTACGGACCCTAGCCAGAGGCGCACTATATAATAGCTCGGCCCACCTCATGTAGCCTGGTCCCAGTTCAAACTGCCCCAAAGCTGCCAGCAGCCACGGCCATCGAACAGAGTCGAACGCTTTAACCGCGTCCAACGCCACTATCGCCATTTCGCTGTCCTCCCTGCATCCCCATTCAACCACCCTGTGAAGGCGTCTATGATTATGAGTAATATTCCGATTCGGGACATAGCCCGTCTGGTCAGGATGGATTAGCTTGCCTATCACTCTCCGCATTCTGGCCGCCAGGACAGCTGTTAGGATCTTGCTGTCCTGGTTCAGCATCGACAGGGGCCGGTAGGAGCGGCAATCATGTCCCGGTTTATTGGGTTTGGGGAGCGGTACTATAATCGCCTCCCTGAGCGATTCCGGCAGCCGCCCCACCTCGAACGCTTCATTAAGCATCTCCAGCATGGGCGGGAGCACCTCCTCTCCATACGCTTTGTAAAATTCACTAGGGAACCCATCCGCTCCTGGGGCCTTGCAAGTGGGTAGCTGCCGTACAATCTCCTGCAGCTCCTCCAGAGTGATCGGAGCATCCATCTCCTCTCTCTCTTCGTCACTTATCCTGGGCAGGCCTATGTCTTCGAGTACTACCTCTATCTCCTCCCGGCTCCCCCCTTCTCGATCCTCATATAATGCTTGATAATATTCCGCGAATGCCCCATTCACCCCTTCCTGGGTGTCCACCTCCATGCCCATTTCTGTGATAACTGATCGGATCGGGGATCTCGGGGTCTCGCTCTTATACAGCCAAGCAAGAAGCCTGCCCGTCTTGTCCCCCCCCCCGCATGCAACCTCTCAATGTACTTCCTGTAATTCAGGTTACAGAGCCTGTCCCAGTGTTCCGCGCACCTCTGCTGCAGATTAGTGACCGCCTCCGTATCAATCCCACCCTCCTCCAGCTCTTTCTCCAACTCAACCTCGGCCTTACTCAGATCAGCCAGGACTCCACTCATTAATCCCTTGGACTTCGCAATGGCCACCCCCCTCATTACAACCTTAAAGGCCTCCCACAAAGTACCAGCCGACTTGACACTACCTGTATTCGTCTCAAAGTAAGTAACTATCTCCTCCCTCATGTCCACCCTGAAGACTGGATCCTTGAGCGCTTCCGCCCTAAGGCGCCATGTTGGGATCCGCGCACGTGGGGGACAAAGCTGCCATCGCATGACCAGGGACGAGTGGTCTGAAAGGACTCTCGCCCTGTAGTCTATCTGGTCACACTCCGCGACAACGTCCGGAGTGGCGAAAAAGTAATCCAGCCTTGTGTGCAGCTGGTGCGGGGCCGAATAATGCGAATATTGCCTCACGCCAGGGTGTCTCGTCCTCCACACGTCCGCCAGGCCAAGGTCTACCAGCAGCGTCTGCAGTACCCTAGCCGCCGGGCTGGGCCTGACCACCCTGTCATCCGACCTGTCCTCCCTGGGGTTTAGTACACAATTAAAGTCCCCACCCCAAATTACCGGACCCCCCATCCCCTCACCAAGTCTAGTGCACAGCGTCCTAAAGTATGTCGCCGTGTCCTGGTTGGGAGCATAAGTATTTATAATACACACTACGTTGTTTTCCACAAGCCCCCTTACCATGACCAGCCTCCCATCAGACTCCACAACCTCCCCAAGTAGCTTAAACGGGACATGTGGTGCAACCCAAACCAGCACACCTCTAGCATAGGCAGAATATGTAGATCCCACTACTGTCCCTTTCCACTTCGTCCTCACCAGTGCCAGTTTATCCCGTGTCAGATGCGTCTCCTGTAACAAGGCGACATCTATCTTTTGCCTTTTTAGGTACAACATGACCTTGTTACGCTTAAGGTAGCTGTTAAGCCCTCTAACGTTCCACGTTAGTATCCTAAGGTCCCCCATGATTTATCAGTAGCTCCTCCCTCCCTCCCAGGTCTGCTCGCCTCCCCCCCCACCTCAAAGACCCCCATTTCCAGTTTCTCTCCCAGGCTCATATAACAACTAACCCACCCCACCCCCCTAACCCAACCAACTGCCCAGCTCCATCCCTGGATCTCAGGCATCCCCGTGTTCGGCTCTCTCTGGAAACCCAAGTAGAGAACCCGACAGGGTGTCACCCCACACACAGTGACTAACCTAGACTCAAACTGGGGTATAAAGAACAGCCCCTGGAGGCTCCTCACCCTCGCATCCGTATCCGCGCGCACGGACCATGTTCCAAACTCCTAACGCATACACATCCATGACAAAGTCCCAAAGACTATATTCCAGTCCCAATGTTCATAGCCCAACCGGGCTCGCAGCGTCACTTATCTCTTCCCGTTCCATCCGCCGTCCGCTCATCTGGCTCCTGAGGACAGTTTTGTGCATCGAGCCACTCCATGGCCTCCTCCGGAGTGTCAAAGAACAGCATCTTAGTCTTGAAGAAAACCTTCAGTCTGGCCGGGTAGAGCAACATATACTTATACCCAGCTGCCCGCAATCGCCTCTTAACCGATCCAAAGTTCATGCGACTGCGCTGCACTTGCAAGGTGTAATCGGGGTAAGCAGTAATGGTCGCCTCTCCTCGCCGTATGGTGCCCCCCTTGCAAAAGTGTTCGAGGATCCTTTCCCGATCCCGATAATTGAGGATCTTGGCGATCACAGGCCTGGGCGGATTTCCCGGCGGTGGCCTCCTGATCAAGGCCCTGTGCGCCCTCTCCACCCAAACCCCTGCGACAGGGCTCCCCCAGTGATCTCCTGCAGCACCAAGTTCTCAATAAACTCCGTGGGACTCTGGCCTTCAGCCCCCTCCGGCAGGCCCACGATGCGAACGTTGTTTCTCCGGGCACGTCCTTCCGCCTCTTCAGCCCTACTTTCCAAGTTGCCCACCCGCTGCACCAGGGCATGGATGTCTCGCTTATGTGCGGTGCAGTCCGCCACAGTAGGGCCAATTTCCTTCTCCAAAGTTTCCGTGCGCTCAGCCAGGGCCCGCACATCCTGCCTCAGGAGATTCACGTCCTCCTGCACCGCCCCAACCTGTAGTTCCATCGCAGTTTTCAATTCGGCCACAGCAAGTTGGAGCTTGGTCTCCCACGTCGCCTTCAGGTCCGCGATCGCAGCGAGGACCTCCTGGTTCGCACCACCGGCGGCCATCTCCTTGGTCTGAGCCTTTTCCTTGCTCCTGGCTCCTTCCGGGCCGGGCGGCGTCTTGGCGTATTCGTCGAGCGTGGGTTGTTTATTCTTCACTCTTAGAAGCTTGTTCGACATATCTCCAGTCAGGAGCGTCCTTCTGGTCCTTCTGGCCGCGCTCAGACCCAAGGCAGGGAGGCACTATGCCCGTACACCACGACTCAATTTGAGAGTCCAAGCTCGCCCAACAATCTCAGCCACCGCTGTTGTCCGGCGCTCCCCCCAGATGGGCCAGGTCGCGCTGCCCCCTTCGTAACGCCCAGAGGGCGCACGTATGCTGTGGGAACCGCCACTGAGGGCCCGGTCCACCGCTCCTTTGTCCCCTCGTCAAGCGGCGGCGGCCATTTTGTCGTCCATCGAGGTCGCGCCACCAACGCTTCACTCGGCTCCTAAATCCACATACGCAGTGCGAACCCGTGTAAAAATGTATCCTCGCGTGCAGCCGAGCTTCCTGTACGCAGTCATCACAATCTTCGCCAAATCGTAGCGGTCCTTGCGCGGATAATGTACGGATCAGCGGGAGCCCCCGTACAGGCACGTCTTTTCACATGGCTTCCAAGCCACGCCCCCACCACATTTACCACTTACCACCATACTTGTAATGAGGCCCATAGTCCTCAATACTTTCCACACGTGTGCATGGGAGTTATTGAAGGGCGCACCATTGTGAATGTTACTACTCAAATTAACTCTGTTGTATCTTGCCTGTTCCCATATTTTGTCACCCTGCTCATCCAAAGAAGCTGCAAATAGGCTCCTCATATCACCAATTGCCAGGTTAATCCCTGTTGTCTCTTTTGTAAGAGTAGATGTCAATTTGCCTGCCCCCACCATGAGGGATGGCAAGCTATACATCAAATTATCTCTGTTCATGCTCTGCCATGGTATATACTGGGCTCCTCCTCTGCCCTTCTGTAACATGGGCAGCTGTGTTTGTGGCACTGGGGCAGCCAGCTCTTTGTAGCACTGGCCACTGCTATCCTTCTTGTCTTATTTCCGAGGATCTGGGAGCAGTCCCTACTGCCCTCCCATTCTCTCTTTCTTTCTTTCTCCTTTACTCTCTCTCTTTCTCTCCTCTTTCTTCTCTCCTCGTCCCTTTCCTTTTCTCTGTCCTCGTCCCATTCTTCTTTGTTGTACATCCTCCCTTTCTCACTCCTGCTGCTCCGCCTTCGTCTATAACTTGTGGGTTTGTGTACCATGCTTCAGGCTTCAGCTTGGGGTACAGCCCATAGGGAGGGGGCGGTGTGGTGGGTGGCACGTCCGTTCCCCTACCTTTCACCAGCTCTTTGGTGGGTTCCTCTTTTTTCTCTTCCTACAGCTTCCATAATCCTAAAATGTGTTGCCCACTCTTCAATTTGGTACCTTTATATGTCACCAATACATATGCAAACATGAGAAATAAAGTTGGTACCCTTTAGTGCGCTCCTTGGGATGAATTACTCAATCACTTGGTTATGTTAATTCCAATTTGTTTATTCAGTATAGGTTCTGGATACTCCATACACTTGAAGTTTCAATAAACAAACTTTGTCTCCCAAATTGTCTCCCACACGTGTTTCCCCATGACTTTAGCCACGGTTCCTCAGGGGAGATTCCTTGTCATGTTTCTCATAATTCTGATTCAGTATTGATTGGTATTCAATTTTCTCTCTCATCGGCTCTCTATTTGTCTTCCTTTTGTTCTTTTTCCCTTTTTTTTCCTTTTTTTTCCCTTTTTTTCTTTTTTTCCCCTTGTGTGTAGATTCTTGTGGATTCAAAGATGTTCCTTTCTCTCGGTACGATTGCCTCTGTGCAAACATATTTTCTATGGTGTCATTATTGAACGTTCCTTCTCCTGGCCATTCTCAGAAACACTTGCCAGCTGTGTCTCGCACCCATTGAAAATGATATTTAAAAATGTTATCTCTAAATTGTGGCAATTTAGTACAAAGATGCTCCAGGTGTGTTTCTATAATTCCAATCAACCCCATTTCTTCCCCTTTTGTCACCTCGATTTACTTACCACAGTCGTGAGTGCCTACCTCCTGCCCACGTCATAGGCGGCCCTCGTTGTAGCGCACGCTAATAGCACCGTGGGAAATGCATCACCGCAGGAACGGGAAACAAAGAGGCAGCCATTTTGGAAATCACAATCCACCTAAAATCGGAGCCCCTGGAAGCCATCCACTCTGACAAATTCCAGAAAATGTCCCAGGAGTGTGTGAGGGGCAAGTCGGTCCTGGATAGGGAGCGCAAGCCTAAGTTCTCTGACTCTGAACTCACAATACTGGTAGAGGAGATGACTTCCCACTAGAATGAACTCTATGGACCCCAAAAGAAAAAGAGTGGCTCACAACGGTGTAACCGCAGCTGGGCAGACATCAGTGAGAAGGTTACTGCAGCGGGCGGTGTCCCCAAGGATGGTGAGTACTGCCGCAAGCGATTTAGCAACCTGCAGGTCCGTGTCCAGGGCCTCCTGGTACAGCACAGGAGTGAGAGCATGGTGACCGGGGGTGGGCCGCCACCACCAGAGTTGGCACCCTGGGAGGAGCAGTGCACCACCCTCATTGACATGGCCTCCATTGAGGGAGTGGGAGGAGTGAAGGCAGGTACCGGCAACCAGGAGGCTAGAGGTGAGTCACCTCCCCCCTTACAAATTGCATTGTGAATAGCCCACCACTCCATCCCCACTGTGAATGCCAAACAGCCGGGCACTGTGAGTGGGTGCAGTGCGTGCAGCCACCTATAACCGCACCCCTGTACCAGTGCACCTAGGCGACCCCCGTGATCCACAGTTGTGAGTAGGGCAGCCAATGGACACATGCAAGCACCATGCCACACACATCAATGGCGGGGGCACAGCATTGTCAGGTGGGCATGAGTAGTAACAACCCCACATCACTGACTGCGGCATGCCAGCTGTGCATGTGCATCACATGCATGAAATGGCTATGCCAGCAATTCCAAACTGTGTCCCCCCCCTCATGTAGTATGCCCCAGTAATACCAACACCGTGAAAACAAAACAGGTCAGGCCCAAGCATGAGTGAAACTGTCCTAAACAACCCCCGTCCCCCTGTAAGCACTGAAATGCATGAAAATAATTTGAGGTGCTCTGTCCTCATTCCATACCATATGTCCCCTACAGGCACAAAAGCATCATCCGATGGCAACGTGGATGACGAGGAGGCAGGCCCATCCCAATGTGTGCCCAGACACGACTCCACCAGCACCACCACCCTGCGAAGGGCCCAGCAGGACATGCCCGGATGGAGGTGCCACCCCATCCCACCACACCGCAGCAGTGTCACACCATCCTCGCCTCAAACAAGAGACCAGAGAATCACCACATTGGCACACACAAGCCGCCAGGGCTAACCACCTCGGCACATATGGGCCACCAGAGCCACCTCACCAAGCCTGTTCCAAGCCACCGGGGGCTCACAGGATGTGGAAGTTGCCATGAGTGCAACCACCCCAGAGGAGGGTGCCTCATCCGGTGAAGAGCAGCATGCTGTATCTGTCATAACACCAATACACAGTCCAGTGTAGCAAATGCTAACACCCGAAGTGACCCCTGAGCATGTGGAGACTCACAGCTCATTCAACACATCTGTGCACGCCGCCACCACACACACACACCGGTGGCAGATGATGACACCCCCTCATATGGGTCATCTGCTGGCAGCCCCTCCATCCACAGCAGCCCCACCGGACAGCAGGCCCACAACACCGCGTAGCACTGCCCAGCACAGCAGCCCTACAATACCGCGCAGACCTGCCCAGCACAGCAGCCCTACAACACTGTGCAGACCTGCCCAGCACAGCAGCCTTACAACAATGTGCAGACCTGCCCGGCACAACAGCCCGCACGTGACACAGGAACAGGTCCCGCCAACACTGTCATGGCCCGCCTGGATTCGAAGGAGGCATGCCAGATGAGGATCGAGGACATGGCCAGTGAACACAACCGCCACAACAAGGCCATCAGCAGTGCAATTAGGGGGGCAGCCAAGACCATGGCGCATGACAATGTATGCACACTTAAGGTCGTATAGTCATGCACTGCAGCCCTCAGAGGTTTTGGCCAGCGAGTCAGCGAATTGTGTGAGGGACAATCTGCACAGGCAGAACAGATGCGTGAGGCAAACAATCTCCTCTGCCAGCAGCTGAAGTTGGTTGCATTGGTGGCATCCACCTCAACCACCCCCACAGAGGGCTCCCTACAGGGGCCACCCACGCATCAGTCACTGCATCATTTGCAACGCTGCTCACCTGAAGGTGGTGCACGTGGTAAGCGTCAACGTCCATATTAAATGAACAATGCGCTGTTGGACTGAGGGCCGGGCACATGGACCCATTTGCACTGTGTTGGGTGAGGGGGGTATGTGTGCTGGGGAGTGGGTGGGGGAGAGGGGTATGTGTGCTGGGGAGTTGATGGGGGAGGTGGGTATGTGTGCTGGGGAGTTGATGAGGGTAGAGAGGTATGTGTGCTGGGGAGTTGGTGGGGGGAGGGGTTTAATTCCACTTTCAATAAAGCCTTTTCAAACATGACATAAAGCACGGACATTTATGATTGCGTACAAGTGTTATATATATTTTGCAAGTACTGCTCATGCCATGTGCCCATTCACCATGTTAGAAAAAATTGTCAATCAATGCCTGTCCGGCCAACCTCCCCTCCCTCACCCCATCTCTTTGTGCAATAGCCCCGGCAATGGGCACATGGTCATTGTCACTCCCACCTCCTGGGGGTTGCCCATCTGCGTCAGGGGGAAGTGGCACATTACTACGGCAGCAGATGTTGTGCTGCATGGCACAAGTGAGTACAATCTTGCCAAGGCTTTCGGGCGCATACATTTGTGCCCCTCCAGTATGGCCCAGGCACCAGAACCGTGCCCTCAACAATCCAAATGTCCTTTTTACACATAAGCGTTTCCTACTGTGGGCATTGTTGTATGCCTGCTCTGCTGGAGTTTGTGGATTCCGCACAGGGGTCATCAGCCAGGTGAGCTGCGGGTATCCTGAATCACCTGTGTGCGCCATGTCCCTTGTAGCCCACTTTCTACCTGCAACACTGGGTGTGATTGACACAGTGGTGCATCCATACCCTCAAGATGAGGCTCCCGTCATGACTGACTTTTCAGGGCCAGTGGTGACTTGTATTTGGATGCGGCTGTCTCAGTGGATGGTGGAGATTTAGCTGCATGGCAGCAGTTTTTGTTTTGTGCATGTAAATGTGCATTCATGGGTCACTCTCTCAGGGATGTTCATGTTCGGGTTTGATCCTGATAATCTACTGTGGTTTAGAGGAGAGGTATTTCATTCCTCTCACTTTGCATTCCTGGGTGGTCCCCTGGATGATGTTACTCTTGTGTGTCTGGGTGTAAAGCAGCACTGCAACACAGACAAGGTGCATTCTGGTTGACGTGGTCCCATGTGTTATGGTGTTTTGAGAAGTCTGTGGTCATCACTTTGTATGGGTCCAGGTGTGGTAGACGTGTACAGGTGACCTTGTATGCCACACATACATGGTACTGGTGCTGTGATAGTGCTGGCTGTGGCTCCTGGCGGCATGCAAGGCTTCCTGTGGCTCGTCCCCCCCCCTTCATTTGTTGTATTTCGGCATGCATTTCAGGCAGGGTTTGTACTCCGCCACTATCCACGTGCGTTGTCCTCTGTGCCCCTCCATGTAGGCTGGCAGTGTGCTGTTGCGCAGCACCATGGAGTCATGGGTGGATCCAGGGTAGCGAGCACAGCAGGTCATCTGTACGTTCAATGAACAAAAACGTTTCCGATTCCGGTCCGCTGCCTCATGGTCCTGGGGTGCAACCAGTGCAACATGTGTGCAGTCTAGGGCTACAATCACGTTGGGCCCTTAGGCAATCGCATAGAACTGTGCCTTAAGTTCATTCACCTGTGCCTGGTCGGTGGGCAATGTCATGTGTTTGTTCACATGGCGCAGCAGTGCATCCAGCACCTGGCCCAGGACTGCACTAAATGTGGACTGGGCCATGCCATGCATCATTGAAACTGTGTGCTGGAAGCGGCCCGTCCCAAGGTATTGCAGGACTGACTCCAGCTTCACGAGTGGGGGCACAGCGGTGTTGATGGCTTTCCTGCTACCAATGTCACCTTGAATTGTGTCCAGCAACTGGGTGATGGTAGCCCTGTACAGCCTGTACTCAGCTACCAAATGACCACCAGTCAGGGCCCAGGGTGATGGCCTGACCCTGGGGATGGCTGCCTGCCTTTCTGGGGCTGGTCTCCTCCTCCTCCTCTTCCTCCTCACTCTCCACCCCCTGTGCTCCCGGTGCCCTGGGCTGCTTGTCAGGCCTCTGTAGCTCCAGGCACAGCATGTAGAGGTCCATATCAAGGCTCCGAGCTCCAAATGGCAACATGGTGTTGGGAAGTGTGCTTGTGGCCTGGGTGGGTCTTTTGTAGGCCTCTTGTGTGCATTGTCTGCACCTGTGCCTTTATTGCTCTCACATCCCTGCTCCTAATGACAGCATGGTGTTGGGTAATGTGGTTGGGGCCTTGGTGGGTCTTTTGTAGACATCTTGTGTGCATTGTTTGCACCTGTGGCTTTGTTACTCTCACCTATGTTCTTTTACCTCCAGCAGGTGGCCGGGGGTATTTCCAGCACCATTATCAACGTTTTTCCAGAGCTAGCAGCGCCGATGCTCTACTTGTGATAGGTCTGTGATAGTGCATTGTGTTGTTGCTGCTTTTACAGCTGGCTATAATAGCGCCCGGCTGGAATAGCGCCGGCTGAATTGCAGTCATGATCCGGCGGAGTTGTATTGGCAGCGCTAATACCATTACTGCTGGATTTAAGGGCTACCACCCAACTCGTGGTGAGGCCCAGAGTCAGGCCTTCCCATGACTTTGGGAAACAAGCTAAAAGGCAATATAGACTAAGAAGTCACAGGGGCCATCTTGCTTTCTGTCAGGAATCCACTGATTCCTATGGCAGGGCCTGGGTATCCCAAAATGGAGGATACTCAGAGCCACTGTCAAGTCAGCATGTAGCTGCCACCAGCCCATACCCTGCTCTGTGGGCCACACACAGGTGCCCAAAAACACACAAAAGGGGTACAAGGGTGTACTCCCACCTATAAGGGTGTCCCACGGGTGATGTTCACCAAAAGATAATAATGAAAAGCTGCATTGCCAGAGGTCCACGCCATCAGTGGCAGAAAACATAGGGAAAACACACACAGAGAAGTGGTAGGACAAGGCCAGGAGGCCCTGTCCTTCCATAAGGCATTTCCAGCATCACACTACCGATTTGATTTTGATACCCCCTCCGGGTTGTTACATAAGGTTAGCCCCAAAATCTGGCCTAGCATGGAAGTGTGGTATAGATGTTTTAGCAGGCATCATCGATCCCGACTTCCGGGGAGACGTAAAGGTTCTCTTACAGAATTGTGGTGAAATCCCATTTGAAGTACGTCATGGGGTTCAAATTGCTCAAGGAATTTTGGAAAGGGCTCTGTTCCCTCAGTTTAAAGAAAGTGAACCCGACCAAACAGCAAGAGGTACATTAAGCTTTGGGGAAGCTGATAAAGTGGTTAACATCGAAGAAAGAAAGGGAGATCTAGCCTTCGCCGAGCGAAAGGATCCAGCGCTCGCTGAAGCTTTCTTACAAGGTATTGCAGAAGGTGAAGGTATAGCGAAAGGAACCCCCTTTTTCTTCTTAAAGCAAGGGTTTCTATATAGAAGAGAAACATCCAGAGAAGGCTTAGTGAAGACGCAGTTAGCAATCCCCAAGACACTCCTTACCGGAAGACACTTAGGACAATCCAAAACCCAGGCACATATCAGTGGGAAGTTTTACTGGCCAGGTATCCATGCTGATATTAAAATCTTTGTTCAGACATGTGACATTTGTCAAAAAAACAGCCCGCACATCCCATTACGTGCCCCTCTGAATCCCTTACCAATCATAGAAGTCCCTTTTTCAAGAATCGGGATGGATATCATTGGACCGTTAGAAACATCCAGATTAGCCAACAAATATTTCCTTGTGATTGTGGACTATGCAACCAGATACCCCAAAGCATTCCCAATGCAGAACAATAGCACACAACAAATCCTTAAACACCTCTTACAGTATTTTTTCAGGGTCGGCTTTCCCAAAGAAATACTAACCGATCAAGGTTAAAATATTAGGGGCACGCTTATGGCAGAAGTCAAAGAGCTGCTCCATATTACCACCTAATAAACTTCTGTGTACCATCCCCAAACCAATGGCTTGGTAGAAAGATTCAATAAAACCCTAAAATTAATCCTACATAAATTGGTAGGTAAGGACAGGAAAGACTGGGACCGAATAATCCCTTGGGCACTATTT
This sequence comes from Ambystoma mexicanum, assembly GCF_040938575.1. Taxonomy (NCBI): domain Eukaryota; kingdom Metazoa; phylum Chordata; class Amphibia; order Caudata; family Ambystomatidae; genus Ambystoma; species Ambystoma mexicanum. Next base: position 407,114,922 of record NC_090941.1, read on the forward strand.
ACAGTAAAGAAAACCCTTCAGGCCTCTACAGGATTCTCTCCTTTCAAACTACTTTATGGTAGAGAACCTAGATATATCCTAAACATGCTCTGGGACACATGGGAAGAACGAGAAGAGGCACCCACTCCCATCTCGCAAACTGCTACCAGAATGCAAGAACATATGAGACTTGTTTGAGATCTAGTCTGTACTCATATGGAAAAAGCCCAGTCAGCAAAAATCCACTTATGATAGGAAGGTGAGATTAAGATTGTTTTCCATAGGACAGAAAGTACTGGTCCTCTTACCTACCTCAGAAAACAAGCTTGTCTCTAAGTGGCCAGGGCCCCACGAAATATAAGAACAAATGGGAGTTTGTACTTATAAAGTAGCCCAAACGGACAAGAAACAGAAGGTCCATTTAAATCACGTAAATCTCTTAAAGGAGTGGGAAGAGAACCTGTTGGCCACACATGCCAAAGTACTATTCTGTTTGGTTCCTGACAAAATAGACAGCTTCAAATTAATTCCTCTAGAGCTATCCATTCAACAACAAGAAGATCTAAAAGATGTACTTACATCATTTCCCGATGTATTTTCAGAAAAACCAGGAAGAGTAAAAGGCACCTACCACTATATTAGAACACCTAAGGGTAATTTGGTTAATTTAAAAGTGTATAGACCCCCTTAAGCCCATAAACAGATGGTGATTGAGGAGGTAAATAAAATGTTGAAGGACAATATTATCGAGCCTTCTTCGAGCCCATGGTCCTCTCCTATCATGTTGGTCATGTAACCTGACCATTCCTGGAGGTTTTGCATAGACTTCTGTCAAGTTAATGCAATTTCTGACTTTGATGCCTAGCCCATGCAATGCATCGATGACCTAATTGATCAACTCGGAGCAGCCACCTTTCTATCCACCTTAGACTTAATGAAATGGTAATGGCAAGTTGCATTATATGGGCCAGTTAAAGAGAAAACAGCTTTTTCAAATCCATGAGGACTGTTTCAATTCAAAGTCCTCCCTTCTGATTTACAGGGCGCACCAGCCACTTTCCAATGCTTCATGGACAAAATCTTATGACCCTATTCCAATTTCTGTGGAGCTTATATTGACGATATCATAATTTATAGTAAAACCTGGGAGGACCATCTCTTCCATCTTTATACTATTATGAAAGTCCTCAGGGAGGCCGGCCTAACTGCTAATCCATCTAAAGGCAGACTGGCCCAATCAGCCATGAAATACCTCAGCTTCTTTGTAGGGAATGGGAACGTTCAACCTCAACATGAGAACGTAAAAGCTGTCCTAGATACACCAACACCCAAAACTAAGAGAGATCTTAGAGCCTTTCTAGGGCTAATAGGATATTACCGTAGGTTTATCTTTAACTTTTCGGAGAAAACAGCTAGGCTGACTGATAAACTCAAGAATGCCGAACCCCAGAAACTTCATTGGTCGGATGAGAATGATATATGTTATTACAGCTGAAAACAAACCCTGTGCCAGAACCCAATCCTAAAGGTAGTAGATTTCTCTAAAGTGTTCATACTGCAAACATATGCCTCCCTTACAGGGTTAGGAGCAGTCTTATCCCAAGTTTGCGATGGATTAAACCATCCCATCTTGTTTACAAGTCGCAAGCTTTTCCCACATGAAACAAATTACTCTGTGCTGGAACTAGAGGCCTTGGCTATCAAGTGTGCCATTATCCACTTCAGATACTACCTCTTAGGAAGGAAGTGTACACTTGTCACAGACCAGTCTGCCCTAGTGTGGATTAGCCAACACAAAGACTACAACCATTGTGTCATGCAATGTTTTCTAGACCTGCAGCCTTACTGTTTCATGGTGGAACACCAAAAAGGTAAGGACCCGGGGAATGTATATTTCCCTTCCCGGTTCCATTGTGAAAAAGATGCGGCTACATCGCATGGGGGAAGGGTATGTAAGAAACCTGAAGGTGTCTGACCCACTAGTCTCTGGGGATCTGTCATCCAGGTGGCCAGGACACGGCCATTGCTATTGGATCCAGTTCCTGGAGGTGGACCCGTGTGGGAGGATCACCTGGATGGGGGGTCTTCAGGGAGTGGAAGTGGGACACCAAAAGGTGCGACGTGGGATCCTCTCCCTTATGACACCTTTTCCCCATCCTGCCCATTAGGACTCTACCCCCCCTTTTCCAACACAAACACTTTCTCACACCGTGAGCGACAATAGACTTATACCAGAGCCGTTTACCTGGCATGTACCAACACAAGGGTCAGGCAGAGTCAGGCAATTGCCGACAACTACACACCTGACAGCCCTTCCCCTTCCCCACTGGGATAAAAGGCAGAGCACAAGAGCACGCTTTGAGCAAGGCTGAACGCACGAGGAAGCAGCTTTTCCAGGAAAGCAGTTCAAATGGAGGACAAAGGTGGCGAGACCTGAAAGGACGTCAAGGAGGGATTTACCCTTGCCCTTTTCAAAACAGATTTGCGAAGCCTCCGGCAAAAGAAACATAAGACCTGGAATCGCAGCTGGCAAATGGTGTGACGGAGCCATACTACACTGATAGCCAGGGAGACGCGGTTGCCATTGTGGTACCGTTCTTGACTCCAGAGGCAAAAGAAATGCCACCGAGTTCAGCACAGCCAGTGAGTTGGAAGGCCCTGAAAGTCGGCCGGACTGTGTTAGACTCAAGGTTGCAGTGGCAACATTAAGAAGATTAAGAGACAGAGGTCTTTTGTGAGCAAACATGGTACCAAAGGTAGAGGGATCCGGTGCCACATGAGTGCTTGTTCAGAGGTCTCTCACTGGTACCCCTCTCCTGAACAAAGAGACTGTATTAAACAAAAAGGGTAAAGAAACTATAAGTACCAAGAGGCCTTAGGGAAGGCTGACGTGAGGTGTCAAGGTGGTCATACAAGAGTCAAGCCAAACCCCTTGTACAATCGAAGATCCTTGACATGTTGTAGAAATTGTGAACTGTGCAAAGTGTGGAACCCGACTGAGGGAATTATGAAACTGGTGTTTGCACCCAGCTGAGGGGAACACAGTACGAACTGTGATATTGTGAAGCACGCACTTGTCATAGAATAACAGAGCGACCCGGCGAGACGTGATTTCCCTTTGGAAGCCTCTGTTTAGATTGGCAAATACACTGAGAGGCTAACTCCGAAAGAAGTATCAGAGCCCTGCTGAGGGGGATCCTAGGGTGAAGAGTAATCACCTGACGTGAAGGTTACCAGAAGGTACTGTTTGTTTTGTTGGTTTTGGCATATCAGGCCCTCTGAAGCAAGAGACTTTTCATGAGAAGAGACTTGGGTACAGAAGGCCCTGATATAGAGAAAAGGAACTGTGAGCTTGTGCCGGAGAAGCCCAGGAGTATGCTGTGCTTCAGAGTCCCGCCTTGTCCCGTGCTAAAAACATGGGGAAGGGAGACCCCGACCATAACATCCTCACTTATCATTCTGTGAACACTTCTTTCTTTTCTTGTGAACATTATCCCACACTCTTTCATAGCATAGCAGTAAGGATTGGCAATAGATTTTTTTAGTTTAATATATGCCCTGTTTATTTGACTAGACTTCACTAGGACTGTATTATTATTATTTCATGCTCCTAGCTTGCTCCCATCCTAGATTTAGGGTTAGATCGGGTGTTTATATCACCTATTTTACAGTTTGTAAAAAACCCTTGAACTGTGATCGCTTGTGTCTGTCTTGCTTTGATACCATGCCTTCCTTACACACCACACACCCTCTCCCTACTGGAGCGGTGGAACTAATATCTACGACTACTACGGCAGATTGTCTGTAGGATGCGTTCTATACACCATAAAATCCCAGCTGCGTGTGTGCATGCACGGAGCGCATATTCATCCAAGTGTACACTCTTGTGCTCTAGAGATCCTCAAGTCCTCTTGATGCTGAGTCTTCTGCCATGGCCTGCACTTCCCTTTGAGCGCGGTCAGCAGACCGTTGCAAACTAGCTGTCTGCGGATCTCCTTGTCCATGCACTTCAAACTGTTCTCAGCCCAACTTGCCCTGTGCCCCTCAAGGAGTGTGTCAAGAATATGTGCAGCAACTGCTCCCTATCTTGGTACACATGCCATCCTCAATGGCAGTTAACAAATCTAGTATGTACCAGTTCTGGAGAGCGACCAACCACAATGCCCTCAATTCCTCCCTTATTGCATTCAGCCCTTTCTCTGTTGCATTTGGCAATTGCAGCAGCTCGTACCTCGTAATTTGCAGCCATTTGGCGCTGGTTGCAGTCTGAACACTAGGGGTGAGCAACAAGGTAAAAATATGTCTTTCTTACTAAATATCCTAAATTCCATCGGGATAGCGTCCAGTCAGTCCGCACTCTTTTGGGACCAATAATTGTTGTTCCTTTTTCTCCTCCGCAAATTCATAGATTGTCTGACGCGTGGATACCTTTCCTCTTCAATATTTGCAGTGACGCATGGATTTCTCTTATTTGCAGTGACACATGGATTTCTCTTGTTTGCAGTGACGCATGGATTTGTCTCTTCTTCAATATTTGTCTCAAATTTGCAGTGTTCATAGATCTCTTAAAACGAGGGACAAGCAATTTCTGTAGGGCTGAATGATCATTCAATGGCACAATATCATAATGTTTAGCAATATTGGAGTACACTTTGACATTCACGCACCAGTTTTATTGTTTTATCATTGTTGAAACTATGGATGCTTGTCCTAAACGGAAGACCAGATAGCTTTAGCCATTAGTGACCCTTCATTTTTTGACATTTCCAACACAGAAGGCAATGATGGTTCCAAACTAACTAGCGATGCCTTACTTAAATTAAAAAAGAAACACGTTAGGACTTTTATGCACAGCCATCTCCTAAAAGAATATAATTGGGGGAATATTGTTCCATCTGGTTTATTAGTCAGGAAGGAACCTTGCCTATTTTTAGATGATTAAGAATAAAAACTCAATTTCTCCAGCATTGGTACTAAATGCAGCCGCGACTGGATGCTGTTGACCATCCACACGGCCATTAAGGCAAGCAAAGAACTTGACATGGCAGATGCAACTTTCCTTGGGGACAACACAATTCAAAATGCTAAGGAGAAATTAGAGGTCATTCGAAAACAACAAGACGAGTTTATAAATTATAACCACAAGAAAAATGGAAAATGTCCAAAAAGATTTAGCAGTCTTCAGTAAAGAGAAAGTATTTCCATATCTAGCAGCAGACTATACAGGACAAACACAGTGGCCAATCCATCAATTTGGCAATGCAGGATGGTCGGGCTTTCAAGGAAAAAAAACGGTCACTTTTTCAAACTACTCCTCTGGCTCTGAGTATGAACCAGACCATTCCTGGGCAAGGGGCAGGAACAGAAGGAGAGGACACAGATGTCCTTTTTTAGGAGGAAGCAGATACAGAGAGAGGGGGAGGGAAGATCATACGTTTTCCCCTCCACCTCAATTACTGCCACATGCAGACATCCAAAACCGATGAAGACATTCGATACCCAGAGAAGGAGATAGAGGAGAGGTCTGCCATGTTCAACATCTCAGATAAAGTGCTCACCCATGAAGAATTGAGAGTCTGGGAATTAGGACTCTTTTTTTTGTACCTGTGTAATAAATCCCACAAATGACAGCAGAAATTGAAATTAGGCAATTTTTGAGAATGTTGAGGTTGAAGAATTTCTTTGAAGATTTGAGTGAACAACCACAGGAGATGGGCTTCACACTGTTCTACCTGCCCTCTACTTTTACCACCACAACCAATATGGTGTCCAAGGAAGCACTGACCTTTGAGAAAGTTATTCTTAAAGGTGTGGACTCTGTATTCAAAAGAGATAGCTACAAGCGAAACCAGAATTTTTGAACTAAAAACAAGCTACCCTGAAATCGCTAATAGAAGACACCAATATCGTTATAAAAGTTGCATACAAGCGAGGAGGACTAGTAGTGATGAATGCATCCAAATACAACAAGGAGGTCTTGAAGATTCTGAATGACCCCAATTGCTATCAAACCCTCTCCAGAGATTCATCATCCATGTATTCTTTAGAATTACTTAGTATTACAAACTCTGGCCTGGATGAAGTTTTTTTATCCCGAAACAAATTTGCATTCCTCAATCCCAAGAAATTGAGGACACCCCTTTTTTACATTTTGTCTAAAATACACAAGGATATAACTAATGCTGGGGGTAGACCCTTTGTGTCCCTTTGTGGATCCATTTTGGAACCCATTGGCAAATATACTGATGTTTTCCTGTGACCGCTAGCTGTAACTACACCTACTTTTCTAGCAGACACCATTGATGTCATCAATGAGATAGAAGGATTTCAATTCAATCATGGATTCAATTTTCTCATTACCCTGGATGTCATCTCATTATACTCCAATAGATCTCAAGGAGAGGACATTATAGTTTGTAGTGACTATCTGGACAGCAGGCCTACTCCACACACAGTCCCAACCAAGTTCATTTTAGCCCTCCTGGAAATGGCACTTAACAAAAACTTCTTCAGATTTAAAGACAAATACTTTTTGCAAACAAAGAGAAAAGCAAAGGGGGCTTATTTGCACCGAACCTGGCCATACTTTTCATGGCCAAGTTTGAAGTGTTCCATATATTCTTGGCTGAAAATGTATACTCTAAAGTACAAGAGATACTTAGACGACATTCTCATCATATGGGACACCAGCGAGGGTAATGCCGATGGATTTTTCACCTGGATCAATGAATTGAACCCCAATCTAGGTTTCACCATGAAAAAAGACATTAAATCCATTCCCTTCCTGATCGCCCCATCACGGCAATGGATAAACAACTGACACTCAACCTATACAAAAAAATGACAGACAGGAACACTGTACTGCACAATAATAGCTTCCACCCTAAGGCTCTAAGGCAAAAATCCCCTTTGGATAATTTCTTAGGAGCAGGAGGAATTGCACCACATTAGAAAATTCCAGAGGGGAAGCCTCCGCGGCAGGCCAGAGGTTCATTGACCGGGGTTACGCCAAATATACAGGGAAATTCGCTGATAAACGGGCCCAGTATCAGCATACACAAAACCTGGTTGATAAATCTGAGGTCAAGAAAAAGAATGCCAACATTGTATGTGTAACAACTTTTTGCAAACAGAGCAATGACATCAAAAACGTAATAAAAAACATTGGCACATTCTTCTATAGGACAATGTAAACATGACACTTACTTTTAAAAGGGGTAAACATATCAAACAGCACATGTTCAAAGCTGACCAGTTGATCATGAAACCCACCCCCAAGTTGCAAACTTTTTTCAGCCTACCCAAAATCACAGGACAATTCTCCTGTGGTAATTGCCCTGTCTGAATATTTACTGAGAAAGACATCTCCTTTGAGGTGCATAATAAAGACTGGATGTTCAAATTCCATAGTAATTGCAACAGCAGATGTGTCTCAATATAAATGTTGCAGGCATTCATTAATTCTCAGGGCCATGTCCCTATTCATATTGTAATTGAGTGTTGTCATACACCTGCTGCTATTTGGTCTGTCCAAGAGTTAAACAATAATATTGTATTGATTGCAGTTGTCGTTGACTAAGCGCCTGAGTTGTATATTATCTAATCCCAATGTTAGTTCCAAAGTTATTCAAGATACAGAAACAATTTGGGTTGTCAAGCAATATTCTTTAATGTTGTCTTGCAGTGTAAAATCGCGTGTATTAAGAGTTCTAATGTACGAATAAAGAATGTGTTTAGTCTTAAATCATCAGATTTGTCGTTTTCTTGATAATCCCAATTTGCAGTAATACGCAGTTTTTCATTGAGGAATTCAGACACATTTTCAAAAAAGCCTTTAGATTTTGGCTGATCCTTGTGCTTTATAGCTCTCTATTAATGATGTATTGGTCTTTTTAAATTGAAGGATTCTTAGTGCTTTTTGTATGACTGTAAGTGTATAGTATCTAGGTCCTCTGATGGCTTTGAAATAGTTACATCTCAGACCTCTACACGTGTTTCACCACATAAGAGAGTGGATCTTCAGGAGTAATAACAAAACAAAAAAATCTTTTGCTGATTACCAGCCTGTGTCATGTGAAAAGTACAATATTAACATTTTTAGATTTAGGTTTTAAAAGTATTGTCCCATCTGGTTGCTGGGTTCTCAACAAACTCACATGCTTAACAACACAGTTATTTGTTTTGGAAAAATACAGTTTTCTTAGTTTTCTGAAAGATCGGTATTCAAAATTGCCTTTGGTATTGCTTTCACTAATCTGCAAGCGTTATCTGTTTTGGAAACACCTGTTTTGAGCAAGCAAGAGGTCTCGGAGTGCTCTGGGGTCACTATCAGCTGGTGAACTCACCGGCTAAGGCACGTGTGTCTGATTGCATTGCTGCTCACAGGTACTCTGCTTCAATGGCTCCTCGCAACCCGGAAATCTGCTTCTTTTGGTGCGCCGCCACCCACGTCACTTGAAAAAGGAGCTTCTTTCGCTCTGTATGTTCTCTGGTGCTCGCCGGTCACCGAGACACCCTTGTTGAAAAGACAGCTTTCCATGCTTTCATTTTCCGCTGCACAGCCTCTGCAAAACAGGTCTTCAGACGGTAAGCTTCCCTCTTTCGCACTTCCAGCTGCGCAACCTCTACAATCAAGGCTTCTGGGGGCAAAGACCCTCTCAGAACCGGCAACTCTTCTTTGCTCAACAGTGGTCCCGGCATCTTCTCCCTCCTCCAGGTTTTGCTTCAGTTGCTCACACTGCTCTCTCTGCACTCTAATTGCCTGCACAGGAGGGGGCCGTTTAAGCCTCCCAGTCTCCCTCAGGTGTGGGTCATTTCCACTAACCAGCTTACCATTTCTACAGTTTTGTTCCTCTTTAGCCATCTTCTTCGCCCAGTAATTTGGGAATTATTAAGTCCCTAATGACAAAGTAATTAGAAGGTTGCGGTCTTGGGAATTTGAACAAGGGGATTTCCCATCCCTCCTGACCTGTTTCCCTCCTCATGTGATCCTCCTGCAGAACACCACGTCCCATGGTCGGGATCAGAAAGTGTCTGCTTTTCCCTGGCCACATAAGAAGGGTCCCAGGTCAGGTTTTCTGGGGGAATCATCACTGATTCATCACAGGCAGTAACCTTCCAGTGACAAAACCTGACAGCGACAAAACCTCACAGCAGCAAACCTCACTGTGGCGGTAGCTTCACTGTTTTAAAAATCCACTGTGGCAAAACCGCAAAGTGGCAGAGTTTCAGTGTGGTCGACTTTTCACAGTGGCAGAGTTTCATATTATGAAAATCTTCATTGTGACAGAGGTTTACAGTGGCACAGTCTCAATGGTAGAGATCGTACAGTGGCAAGATCTGATAGCTGCAAAATGTCACAATAGCCGAGGCTCACGCCTATACAGGGTTGAAATTGACAATGGTGAAATCTGATAGGGGTCTGATCTCACATTAGTAAAACTCATGCTAACAAGATTACTGTGGCCAAACTTACAGTGGCAAAATCTGATGGTGGCAAAATGTGGTAGTGGCGTCATGCCACATTAGTAAAGCTCACCATATTAAGATTTCAGTGGCCAGGCTTACAGCAGTAACACCTGATGATGTCAAAATGTGATAGTGGTACAATCTCCAATTAGCAAAGCCTGTCGAAGCACAATTTCAGTAGCCATAATTTACAGAGGGACAACTGATAATGGCAAAACCGGATAGAGGCACGATATTGCATTAATAAAACATGCATTAACACAATTTCAGTGGCCAAAACGTACAGTGCCAAAAACAGAGGGTGGCAGAGTTTCACACTAGCGCAATATCATATTAATACACTCTTAATGGCAGAACTGGTAATGGCACTGTCTAATATTAGCACAATCTCACATTAAAACAAACTTAGTGTCAAAACTGATAGTGGTACGACCTCACATTAGTTAAGCTTGCAATAACACAATTGCATTGGCCAAACCTTACAGTGGCAAAACACAGATGGTGGTAAAGTCTCACATTAGCACATTCTCATATTAAGGCACTCTTAGTGGCACCATTTCACATTAGCACAATCTCGTATTAAGACACTCTTAGTGGCAACATCGATAGTGGCATAGTCTCACATTAAACAGTCTTAGTGGCAAAGTCTAGCAGTGTGGCAGCCTAATAGTGTTGTAAAATATCCCTTTGTCAAAAGTATCATAATGGAAGAGTATCTCCAACAGACATCGCTTACCTTGATGAAACTGTAGCCGTGAGTCAGGGTGGAGTGCAGGGCAGAGTGCCAGGCGAACAGGCAAACAGGAAGGCACCCTTAGCATGGGCCCTTTCGTGGCTTCATGGGCAAGGCTGCCCTGTGTGCCTCTCTTAAATGTTTTGGGTTCTTGGGTCACATGAACCAGAGGAACACCAATCCAGGTTCAGTAGGGGCAGCCTGTAGGTGGGCAGTAGGCAGGCAGTGGTAGAAGGAAGGAAGGGCTTAGATGGAGTGTCATGGGGAAAGACAATTAAAGTCAGCCTCAGGGCTGAATTTTACTTACATTTGTTAGGGACCAGGCAGGAAACAAAACATGTCCTGCTGCTTCGCAGGGCAGGAGATAAGTAGCGTACTCCTATCTCTGCTGTGCAGATGGGGGCTGTTGTGTTCCTGGGCCAGCTGACCGAGAGGAACACCAGTCCAGGTCCAGGAGCGGTGGGCTGTAGGTAGGCAGGAGGTGGGCAGTGGGGGAAGGAAGGCAGCTGGATGCGGGAAAAGGCGATAATGGGTCTGCTTCTGAGCTGACTTTTACATAATTTTATAACTGACCAGGTAGACAGAAAAGCAGGTCCTGCTGATTCGCTGTGCAGGATATGAGCAGGCTATTCTTACAACTCTCCCGTGGAGCCCAGGGGAGTAACCACTAAGTGTGAGAGAGCAGTGAGTGGATTTAAAAGGATTAATTAATTCTCCACCCACTTCTCCATAGTCCACTTAAAACAACGAGGTTGGCTATGTTTACGATGCCAAGCCTGTTAAGATAAATGTTGACCCTTTTAAGAATGTGCCCCACATTCCCCAATACCCATTAAAGCCAGAACCGGAGCAGGGAATCACCCCTGTTATTGCATCCCACCAGAGGCTACCCATTTTACTGTATTCAATCTGTTCTCAGCATTCTTCTCACTCCGCATACAGAAAATAGACACTATCTGTTCACATTTTCACATAGGGGAATCCAGTACATCTGGGCATGACTGCTTTAGGGTTACACTGAGGACCCCACCCTATTATCCCAACAGCTGAACAAAGATCTAGATGACATAAAATTCCCTGGCCAGTCAGTGGTAGTCCAGTATCTGAACGACCTGTTGATAGTCCCACCATCCTATGAGGCATGCACACATGATGCCCAAGTGCTGCTGACTGCATTAGCAGAGAAAGGACACACGTTATCAATGCAGGAATTACAGCTGTGCAGACTGTCACAGATGGCACAGAAAAACATGCTGAGTCTCAAGGGCAGTTCAAGTGTTTTTATTGTCAACTTTGTGAGCCCTAGGTCCATCCCTCTCTCTATTCTCTCATACATCCCCAGGTGAATGTTACTGATTACACCCTTAGTATGCTAAATACTAGTGCTGAGCTGAGGTGGTAACCTAAATGCTGATGGCCTTGTCTATGTAGGACTCCCCCAGAGACCTCTTAATTCTTCCTTCTCTGGCCCAGCTTAGTGTTCTAATGTGGTTGGGAACATGCCATGAACTTATTCTGTTGGATTCGCCTAATTTGCTCCTGCTCAGTCTCACCTTACTCTTACTACTCTACCTACTCTGCTCCATAACTCCTTGACACCAGTATTCTGTCCTTCTGACATTTACTCTGCATATCTTCTGCCTCCACCCTTTAATGGTACTACTTCTATAATTCCTAATCTTACTTCTCTCATTCCACTACTCTCTTCTTGTCACTACTGCACTCCTTCTCCCGTTACTATACTCCTCCTCCCACTACTACCACTCCTTCTACTACTACTCACCTCCTCCCTCTACAACTCCTCCTTCCGCTACTATTATTCCTTCTCCCACTACTTGAACTTATACCCCACTGCTATTACTCCTCCTCCCACTACTCTCCTTCAACGCTACCTCTCCTCCCACTCTTCTAGACAGTCACCCTTCTTTCACTCAGTACCAGTCTTCTCTCATTCACCCTCTCTATCTTGTCTACACACATGCATCTCAAACATACCATTAATTCCGCACATTCCCATGCCCCACTCAGCTACAGGATGTAATTATTGTATCACTTCGATACAGGATTCTTCAGAAACCTCAATAGTGCATTTATTCTTCATTATTAGTTGGAATATAGCTGGGACCCGGGAAACATTTGTTGTAGCAGAAATCACAAACACAATGTATAAATTTGACATAATTCTGCTACAGGAAACGTGGTCTACGAGAGATATAATTTTGGGTGGTTACTGTGCGTACCATGTTAGGGCCACAAAAACACACAGAGGCAGACCTATGAGAGGGATGTGTGTGATGGTTAAGTCCTCTATCCGCTCTTATAGGATTAGGGTACTGTGAAGGCATCTTGAAGTAAGGCACAGACAACAGATTTAAATTCAAACAAACAATATATTAATTAAAATGTCAGGATGGTAGAATTCCTAACTTGCCCTATACTAAGGTGGGATTTGCCTACCTGAATAGAACTAATGAAAGCCTGAGTCAAAGACTCCAACTTAAAAGCCTGTTTGTGTCCAAAACCTACGATTGCCCTCAAAACTAAAGCTAAACAGTGTATAGGGATGTCAATGATCAAAGAAATGGTGATCAACGCAAAATGCAGAGTTTCTTCTGGCACAAATTCCTTTCCCCAAGTTCAAAGTAATAAAGTTCAACCAAAAGAGGTCCTGTCCTCAGACAGAAGGCATAGTTCATTAAGGCTCAGGGTTCCCTTCCCCAAGACTTCACCGTAATACAGTTCAAACAAACAGGAGTCTTGAGGTCTTGTCATCAAGACGGTAGCTGTAGTTCATTAAGTCTCAGGATTCCCTTCGCCAAGACTTCGCCGTTGCAATCAACACATGATTTACTCTCTTGAAAGTTCAACTTAACTCTGGGTCAACTTGACCCTCCTTCTGCCCCGGTTTCCGAGTGTCTTTTCCCCAGCAATCATCGGTTTGCAGCATCTTCCTCCGGCGGCTCTTGCTGCTCCTCTCAGCTTCCCAGGTTGGCGCCACGGCCTCAGAGAGCCCCGCTTGCATGCCGCTTTTACTTCTGCGGGCGATGGCAACTTTGTCACCACAGGATGGACACAGACAGCATCCTCTCTTTCCTTGTTGCTTGTTAGCAGCTCCCAGAGGCTCCCTTGCTTCAGGATTCTCTCCTGGCATCATTTTCGCACTTCAGATCCCACCAAGGCTGCTTCCACATAGAAAGGGTCCCCTGGTTTCTCCTCTCCAGACCTCCCTGCTGCTGCTCATTGGTTTCCCTTCATACACCTGTCGCCCCTTTACAGGCTGCAGGTGAGGTCTTCTAATTAGACTTGCTTGACCCTCTTTTAGAGGACATGCCTGACCTTCACAATACTTTACAGGCATCTTCCTTGTCTCAGTACCTAAGTGGTGAAAAGGTGTAGTCTCCATAACTCTTAGTCTCCTCTTCCTCGTCCCAGTACTTTCAGATGTTAAGGGGGTAATTCATAGAATTCGGCGCACAAGTGGCACACGCGGCTGGCGCACAGTGTGCGCGTGTGGCAGTCTGCGTCAGCCACGTGCGCCAAAACCCATTTCTGCGCACAGCGTATTCATGGATTTTAACATCCATAACCAGCCGTGGTGCAGAGTGGCGCATCGACCCTACAGCAGTGCCAGTTAGGCCACCAACCCCGCCCTGTGCGCCATAAACATCGCACAAATCCAGTACATGGTGCAAAGGCCATTGGACCAGCATACAGCTCCCAAACCACAACAATGCGTGTAAAACTCCCCGCGCACCCCTCAGAATACACGTACCCCTCTCGCGCTAGCAAAAACGCGTGTAAAACTCCCCGTGCACCCCTCAAAATACACATACCCCGCCTGTGGGGCATGGCCAGGGTGGATGGGCTGCCTGCGGGGCATGGGGAGAGTGGATGGGCAGCCTGCGTGAATTTCGGTGGTGCGCAGGAAGTTTCACACGCGATAGGCCCTGTGCGAGCGGGATACGTGTATTTGGGGGGTACGTGGGGGAGTTTCACACGCGATAGGGCCTGTGCGAGTGAGGTACGTGTATTTGGGGGGTACGCGGGGAGTTTCACACTCGATAGGCCCTGTGCGAGCGGGATACGTGTATTTGGGGGGTACACAGGGAGTTTCACACGCAATAGGGCCTGTGCGAGAGGGGTACATGTATTTGGGGGGTACGCAGGGAGTTTCACACGCGATTGGCCCTTTGCAAGCGGGTACTTGTATTTGGGGGTACACGGGGAGTTTCACACGTGATAGGCCCTGTGCGAGCGGGATAAGTGTATTTGGGGGGTACGCAGGGGGTTTCACACGCGATAGGCCTTGTGCGAGTGGGGTACGTGTATTTGGGGGGTACACGGGGAGTTTCACATGCGATAGGCTCTGTGCGAGCAGGGTACGTGTATTTGGGGGTACGCAGGGAGTTTCACACGCGATTGGCCTTGGGCGAGCGTGGTACGTGTTTTTCGGGGGTGCGCAGGAAGTTTCACACGCTATACTCCATGCGAGAGAAGAGTACGTGTATTTGGGGAGTACGCAGGGAGTTTCACATGCGATTTGGCATCGTGGGCCCTCCCAGGTGTGCGGTTTCCCCCCTCCCCATGCCCTGCAGTCAGCCCACACCACAGGGGACTACCCTACAACCCTCACCATGCCCTGCAGGCAGCCCACATGGCACCATGCACTTATGAGCACACTTATGAGCCCCGACTCATGTCCCCCACTCATCCACCCACGCCCAGTGATGGGCACCTGCCAGCAGACCCCGACTCATGTCCCTCTGCACCCCCACCCACCCAGCAGTGACGGGCACCTGCCAGCGGGCCCCGACTCATGTCCCCCTGCACCCCCACCCACCCAGCAGTGACAGGCACCTGCCAGCAGGCCCGAATCATGTCCCCTCACCCACTCACCCACCCACCATTGACGGGCACCTGCCAGCAGGCCCCGACTCATGTCCCCCTGCACCCCCACCCACCCCCAGTGACGGGCACCTGCCAGCAGGCCCTGAATCATGTCCCCCTGCACCCCCACCCACCCATTAGTGACAGGCACCTGCCAGCAGGCCCCGACTCATGTCCCCTCACCCACTCACCTACTCACCATTGATGGGCACCTGCCAGCAGGCCCCAAATCATGTCCCCCTGCACCCCACCCACCCCCAGTGACGGGCACCTGCCAGCAGGCCCCAACTCATGCCCCCCTGCAGCCCTACCCACCCAGCAGTGACGGGCACCTGCCTGCAGGCCCCGACTCATGTCCCCCCACCCAGTCACCCACCCACCATTGACGGGCACCTCCCAGCAGGCCCGACTCATGTCCCCCTGTACCCCCACCCACCCCCAGTGACGGGCACCTGCCAGCAGGCCCCGACTCATGTCCCCTGCACCCCAACCCACCCATCAGTGACGGGCACCTGCCTGCAGGCCCCTAACTCATGTCCCCCCACCAATTCACCCACCCACCATTGACGGGCACCTGCCAGCAGGCCCCGACTCATGTCCCCTACACCACCACCCACCCATCAGTGATGGGCACCTGCCAGCAGGCCCCGACTCATGTCCCCCCACCCACCCACCATTGACGGGCACCTGCCAGCAGGCCCTAACTCATGTCCCCCCGCAACACGTCATCACGATCCACACTCATGGCCCTTATGGCCACCCCAATCCCACCCCACGCCACCCCAGTCCAAACACCCAACCAAGTATTCCATCCACTGCACATTGAAATCCCCATGTCATGATAGATCCCAAATGACAAGTATGTACATCAATACATGGCCGTCAGACACACACAATGGGGGCAAGTGAATGAGAAAACCCACATCATGACATGCACTAAACCAATGAGAGAATACCACACAAATGAAGTATGAAATCAAAATGTATTAAATACAAAATCAACCGAATGAAAGAAAATTACACAAGAAAATAAATAATAAACAAAAGGCTGGATGTACAAAATGAATGAAAAATATATGAATGCTGAATCCAAATAAATCCAAATGAAAATGACTCCAAAGTGTTCGTCCATCAAACCAAATCCAAAGGTAAAAAAAAAAGAAAACCATTGCTCCATGGGGAAAAAATAATCAATGAAGTCAAATCCTGTCCTGAACTATATACAATGTAAAAATCCAGGGTCCATGAGCCCAACAATCCAAAGGAAACCTACAAAAACCCCTACCTATTAAATAACTATATACAAAAAGGTGGGGTATAGTCCATGCACCCCAAATGAAAGAAAAATAGAAAGGAAACCTAACACTAATGAACTATATACAATGGCAGTGGGCAAGTCCTACGGCTCACTTGTTGATTTTCTGGGCCAGGGCATCATCGAACTCCTGTTCAACGTCCTGGAGGCGGGCCTGTTCCCTGGCCCAGAGGTCTCGCAAGGATAATGCGATGTCCACCTCCAACTCCCTGCAAATTTCCTTGAGGCACTCAGCCCCCCTCGGCGCCCTGTGCATGGAGTTCTCCGCCCTGACCATAGTGAGCCGTGCCTCTTCCGCCCGCCGCCACTTTGCATCTATTTGCTAGCCCAAATGCTGCCACACGGAAGACACTCCCAATCCAGGGTCCTCCTGCCCTCCGGCCGATGCCTGCTCCTCTGATGTTGATGGCCCCGAGCCATCATAGCTCCCACCTTGTGCCTGCTGCTGCCGTGCATGTGCCCTGCCTGTTGATGCCTGCACGTCCTCCTCCTGCTGGGGTCCAGTTTTTGGGGGTGGGCACCCCTGCTGGACCTCTGACTCCCGACTGTGGCAGGGATGTGTCCTCCACCAGCCTGGCCGCTGGGTCAGACTGTAACGCTCACCTGATTCCCGTAGAGGCGCCGGTCTTGACTGGGCATATACCGTATCTTCAAAGGTGATGTGCAACACACGGCTGGCTCTTTGGGCTGGACCTCTGTGCACTGTATGTCTGACTTGAAGGGTAAGATGTCTGCAGATAGAAAATATGGGATTAAGGAACTGGGTTATTGAATGTCTCTCTCTTCTTCCCTTTCTCTTCTCCTGTAGAACCCCAAAGGTTAACGCTCTCACCTTAGGTAAGTGAACGCCGTGCTCTCCATCTGCCTCGGGGCAGGGTGCTGTAACCAGTTTCTTCACTGGATAAGGGGAGCAGGCCTCTTGACTTCAGAGGACTGCTGTCCGTCGTTTACTGCACGAATGGTAAGTTTCGAGTAACTCTAATGTCTTTAAAGTCTTTAGTAATGATGTTTCTTGTTTTGCAGGGTTCCGGCGATGGCGGATGACGGGCTGAAGTGAGTTGAAGATGGAGCCCGTGTGATGAATAGAAGCGCCTGGAAGCACGTAAGTAAGCGCTTGTTGCCTGCTTCACGATGCGCTCTAACTGTCTTTTTATTTTGCAGGTACAAGTTCGGAGCGGCTGCAGGGTGCCGGAATACCCACTGGGTTAGATGTGGAAAGGAGTAATGGCACGTGAGTATTAAAGTTCCCCAATGTCTTTAAACGCACCTTGTTTTGTCTTTCAGATGCGGGATGCAGCGCCGAAGGCCTCCGGAGCGTGCGAAGAGTTGGTAAGCTTTTGTCTTTCAGATGCCGGAATGCAGTGTGAAGACCTCCGGAGCGCACGAAGAGTAGGTAAGCCTTTGTCTTTCAGATGCCGGAATGCACCGCGAGGCGTTGGTGACAGCCGATGGACCAGGTAAGTGAAGAGCTGTCACTGAAGACCGTAATGCTAACCTGTTCTTTCTTGTCTTTATAGGTGTTGCTGAAGACTGGATTCAGGATGGTAAGCCTTTTTCCTTAGGCCCAGGATCAGATGCAGAAGACACGATGAGCGTTCTGCTGCAGAGGATGCAGAATAACGCAAAGCAAGATTCATCCATCGGGTGTGGTTTAAATAGCCTCCTGTAGTGCTTAGGTGTCTCCTTCCACAGCCACGCCTAGGTAAGAAAAGAGTTCCTGCTTTCCAGAAGAGTTCCAGTGTTCTGAATCTAGGGAGTGGCTCCTGCCCCACCCAACAGGAAAAGTAGTTCCAAACAGAAGAGGATCAGAGGCTCAACTGGCAGGCAAGTAAGCAGCATGGTCTGCTGCAGGTAAGTCCACCCAAGCATTATGAGCCCGGCGCTTCCAGCGCTGGGACTGGGCATATTTATGAGCCTGGTGCCACTGGCGCCAGGACTGGGTCCAAAAGGTCCCAATTGGGACTGGTTGGCACTCGGAACCTGGGTTATGGATCTGCTTCCAAGGGAGTTGGGAAAACCCTGACCTTTTGGAAGCAGAGATCATGACAGTACCCCCCCTCAAGGCCCCTCCCAAACCGGGCTCCTCCGGGGATTTTGGCTTGTCAGGAAATGTTCGGTGAAATCTTTTGATTAGGCGAGGAGCGTGGACATATTCAGCAGGTTCCCAGGATCTCTCTTGGGGGCCGTAGCCTTTCCAGTCAATTAGGTAAAATAGTTTAGATTTGGAGATCTTGGAGTCCAGAATGCTTTTGACTTCAAACTCGAGTTCTCCATCAACTAGGATAGGTTTTGGAGATTTAGTTAGTCGGGTTTGAGGTTGCACGGGTTTTAATAGAGAGACGTGGAAAACCGGATGTATCTTCATGTGCGGGGGCAAGTCCAACTTGACCGCTACTGGGTTTACTATGGTAGTGATGGAATAGGGACCAAGGTATCTTGGGTTGAATGTGCGTGGCCCTTTTAGATGTAGATATTTGGTGGATAACCAGACTTGATCCCCTACTTGATATTGAGGGGCTTCCTTCCGATGTTGATCTGCTCCTTTCTTGTATTGTTCTTTAGCCCTTTGAAGGTGAGAAACAGCTTCCTTAAAGGCTTGGGTGATTGTAGAATGCAGGTAGTCTACTGCTGGTGTTTCAAGATCTTGGAGGGGATCCAACTCCGAGGTTCGAGGGTGACTGCCGTACAAAAGAAAAAACAGGGTTTTCCCAGTTCCCGAATGGACAGAGTTATTGTAGGCATATTCGGCTATCCAAAGGATGTCTTTCCAAGTTTTTTCAGTTTGTTGCAGCATGCAGCGTAAATACTGTTCCAGAGTTTGATTGGTCCTCTCGGTTTGTCCGTCGGTCTGAGGGTGGTGACTGGTCGATAGTCTCACATCAATTTGAGCCGACCGACAGCAACTTCGCCAAAAATGAGAAATAAATTGACTACCTCGATCCGAAATTAGAACCGAAGGAAAACCGTGCAGTCGGACGATGTTTTCGAGAAATTCTCGGGCCAGAGTTGCTGCTGTTGGCAAGCCTTTGAGCGGAATGAAATGCGCCATCTTGGAGAATAAGTCCACGATTACTAGAATCGTATTGTATCCGGAGCATGGAGGTAGATCGGTGATGAAGTCCATAGAAAGCGTATGCCAAGGGCGAGGTGGGATGTCAATAGGGCGTAAGAGGCCTGCTGGTCTTTCCTTTTGACTCTTGTTTTGGGCGCATACTCCACAGGACATTATAAAGTCTCTGATATCTTTTTTCCAAGACGGCCACCAGAAGTAGCGCTTGATCTTTTCTGAGGTCTTGGCCATACCGGGATGTCCTTCCATTAAAGAATCGTGATAACAAGCGATTACTTTTTTCTGTAAATCTGTGCTGGGTAGGTATAATCGTTCTTGGAAATACAATAGGTTGTCCTTTACTGCAAAGTCCTTTCCCTGCAGATGCCAATTCTGTATGTCTGCTGGAGTTACAAGTTGCCTGGCTTTATCCTTAACTTCCTCTATGGATTCTGTGGCGATTACACCCAGAATTCTTTGTTCGGGAATGATTGGTACAGGTTTAGGGTTGATCAAGTGTTCTTCCACTCCCATCCGAGAAAGGGCATCAGCTTTACCGTTCTTTGTACCAGGTCGATAGGTAATTATGAAGTCAAACTCGGCAAAGAATAATGCCCAACGGAGTTGTCTAGAGGATTGGGCTTTTGCGGTTTTCAAATATTGCAGGTTTCGGTGATCCGTAATTACAGTAACGGTGTGTCGGGCACCCAGCAGATAATGCCGCCAAGCCTTAAAGGCAGACTTGATAGCCAGAAGTTCCTTGTCAGTAATCATGTAATTGATTTCAGGAGGTGAGAATTTGCGGGACCAAAATGCCACGGGATGCAACTGATTGGTTACCGGGTCCTTTTGTGATAGAACTGCCCCCATGGCAAGGCTTGAAGCATCAGTTTCCACGATGTAGGGGAGTTCGGGGCGAGGGTGTTTTAAGATTGGTGCAGAGATAAATTTAGTCTTCAAATCCTGGAAAGCTTGTTCCGCCTCGGTAGACCATTCAAAACGTTTGTTTTTCTTTAACAAGGCAGTGATGGGCTGGACTATTCGATAGAATTCGGGGATAAACCTGCGGTAAAAGTTAGCGAAGCCTAACATGCTTTGCACACCTTTTACGGAGGATGGTGATGGCCATTTGAGAACTGCATCGACCTTCTTTGAATCCATACGCACTCCGCCAGGTGATAATATGAATCCCAAGAATTCAACTTCAGTCACGTTGAAAACACATTTTTCCAACTTAGCGAAAAGTTTGTGTTGACGCAATCTTTCGAGGACCATTTTCACGTGTTTCCGATGTTCAGATTCCGATGAAGAATAAACGAGGATGTCGTCAATGTAAACAACAACACACACATCTATGAGCTCTCTGAGGACATCGTTCATAAAATATTGAAAGGCGGCCGGGGCATTGCAAAGTCCGAAGGGCATGACCTGATATTCAAATAGCCCATACTTGGTGCGGAAGGCCGTCTTCCATTCATCGCCCTCTTTTACTCGTACCAAGTGGTAAGCTCCTCTAAGATCCAGCTTTGTATATATGCATGCTTTTCTGACTTGGTCCAGGAGTTCAGGGATCAAAGGTAACGGATATCTATTCTTAACGGTGATCTGGTTCAGGGAGCGATAATCTATACAAGTTCTAAGGTCTCCTTCCTTTTTTGGAACGAAGAACAAAGCTGAAGAAGCAGGGGACTTGGAAGGACGAATAAACCCATTTGCCAGGTATTGATCCAGGTATTGTCGAAGGTGAAGGTTCTCAGGCTCGGTGAGGGCATAAATTCTACTACAAGGAGGATTAGATCCAGGTATCAGGTCTATCTGGCAGTCATAAGACCTATGAGGAGGTAGAGAGTTAGCCTGATCCTTCCGGAAAACATCTTGGTATTCTAGGTATTCGGG
Source organism: Ambystoma mexicanum (assembly GCF_040938575.1). Lineage (NCBI taxonomy): Eukaryota > Metazoa > Chordata > Amphibia > Caudata > Ambystomatidae > Ambystoma > Ambystoma mexicanum. Next base: position 407,136,249 of record NC_090941.1, read on the forward strand.
AGGTAACTGGGGAGTCTCTGAAGAAATTGCTGCCAGTGCAACACCAGGTGGAGGGTGACAAGTAGAGACACATTCTGGAAACTGGACCGTTCTTGCTCGCCAATCGATCAGAGGATTGTGTTTCTCTAACCAAGGTATTCCTAGAATAATCTGAAACTGAGGGGCCTTGATCACATCGAACACAATCTTCTCATGGTGTCCATCTTGACTTACTAGCGTCACCTCTTGAGTGGTATGCGTTACTGGCCCGGAGGCTATCTCCGTACCATCCACCGTAGTAATGACGTCCTTTACAGCCTTGGGACAAAGAGTTAGATTCATCCTCAAAACCATTTCATGATCTACATAATTGCCGATGGCACCGCTGTCGACGTAAGCTTCAATTGCATGTAATCGATCCGGATTATCAGGGCTAATGAGGACCATAGGTATCACGAAATGCGAGGTCACGGAACTGGTTTTCATGCTCGGCAAGAGGACCTCTATTCTTGTCGGGCGAGGTCGTTTCCCTGCTCAGAGTTTGTAACTTTGGTAACTGCAGCTCCTACTGCCTTCTTGGCAGGTTTCACCGGACAGTCTCGAAGAAAGTGCCCTGAGTTTCCGCAATATAGGCATAATTGCAACTGTTTTCTCCTTTCCCGCTCCTTTTGTGTTAGAGGACCTTTCAGACCCCCTATTTGCATGGGTTCCCCGGAGTCTACTCCTTTGGAAGGAGTTGGCGGTTTGGAAAATACTCGAGCATCAAACTTGGAACGATCGGCCTTCCTGTTCTGCAGTCTGTGATCTATTTGAACGACTAAGTCTATATAGTCCGAACAATCTTGTGGGGGATTCACTACTTGGGCTAACACATCTTTGAGCTCTCCACGTAGACCTCTATAAAACAGCGTAATCCTTTTGTCCTCAGGCCATTGATTTTCCACTATCAGTCTGTTGAAAGACGCAATATAAGCCAAAAGGTCTTGATTACCTTGTCGCAACGAAAGAAGCTCATTGTCCAAGGCCTGCCCCTGTGAATGTCTTGCGAACAGTTTTTCCATACTGAGCTGAAAAGCTTGAAAATCATGGAGGACCGGATCATCTTGATTTACTAGAGGGATCGACCAGTCTGCCGCATTGCCACTAAGGTACGAAAGCACGAAAGCTACTTTAGCTTGATCAGTTGGAAAGGCTGCTGGCCGGCATAAGAAATGCAACCGGCACTGATTGATAAATACTGCAAACCTCTTTGGGTCACCAGAAAATCGTTCGGGCGGAGCCAGAGGTACATTCCCAGGTAGGTTGATCTGCACTGGATTCATAGAGGATGTAGAAGGAAGATTTCCCCCAGATGCGGGTAACGGGGTCTGTCCGGCTTGTGACTGTAGCAATTGTCTAGCGAGATCATTTGTTCGCTCCTTGGAAATAATCAGTTCCCTTCTTAGAGCGTTCGTTTCCTGACGGGCTGCATGCACTTCTGCCCTTAGTTCCCCAAGTAACTGGGCTAGCTGGTCGGTATCCGAGGTTTCCATAGCCCCTGGACAGGAGTTTTGTGGTAGGCTTTGCGTTCTGTAACGCTCACCTGATTCCCGTAGAGTCGCCGGTCTTGACTGGGCGTATACCGTATCTTCAAAGGTGATGTGCAACACACGGCTGGCTCTTTGGGCTGGACCTCTGTGCACTGTATGTCTGACTTGAAGGGTAAGATGTCTGCAGATAGAAAATATGGAATTAAGGAACTGGGTTATTGAATGTCTCTCTCTTCTTCCCTTTCTCTTCTCCTGTAGAACCCCAAAGGTTAACGCTCTCACCTTAGGTAAGTGAACGCCGTGCTCTCCATCTGCCTCGGGGCAGGGTGCTGTAACCAGTTTCTTCACTGGATAAGGGGAGCAGGCCTCTTGACTTCAGAGGACTGCTGTCCGTCGTTTACTGCACGAATGGTAAGTTTCGAGTAACTCTAATGTCTTTAAAGTCTTTAGTAATGATGTTTCTTGTTTTGCAGGGTTCCGGCGATGGCGGATGACGGGCTGAAGTGAGTTGAAGATGGAGCCCGTGTGATGAATAGAAGCGCCTGGAAGCACGTAAGTAAGCGCTTGTTGCCTGCTTCACGATGCGCTCTAACTGTCTTTTTATTTTGCAGGTACAAGTTCGGAGCGGCTGCAGGGTGCCGGAATACCCACTGGGTTAGATGTGGAAAGGAGTAATGGCACGTGAGTATTAAAGTTCCCCAATGTCTTTAAACGCACCTTGTTTTGTCTTTCAGATGCGGGATGCAGCGCCGAAGGCCTCCGGAGCGTGTGAAGAGTTGGTAAGCTTTTGTCTTTCAGATGCCGGAATGCAGTGTGAAGACCTCCGGAGCACACGAAGAGTAGGTAAGCCTTTGTCTTTCAGATGCCGGAATGCACCGCGAGGCGTTGGTGACAGCTGATGGACCAGGTAAGTGAAGAGCTGTCACTGAAGACCGTAATGCTAACCTGTTCTTTCTTGTCTTTATAGGTGTTGCTGAAGACTGGATTCAGGATGGTAAGCCTTTTTCCTTAGGCCCAGGATCAGATGCAGAAGACACGATGAGCGTTCTGCTGCAGAGGATGCAGAATAACGCAAAGCAAGATTCATCCATCGGGTGTGGTTTAAATAGCCTCCTGTAGTGCTTAGGTGTCTCCTTCCACAGCCACGCCTAGGTAAGAAAAGAGTTCCTGCTTTCCAGAAGAGTTCCAGTGTTCTGAATCTAGGGAGTGGCTCCTGCCCCACCCAAAAGGAAAAGTAGTTCCAAACAGAAGAGGATCAGAGGCTCAACTGGCAGGCAAGTAAGCAGCATGGTCTGCTGCAGGTAAGTCCACCCAAGCATTATGAGCCCGGCGCTTCCAGCGCTGGGACTGGGCATATTTATGAGCCTGGTGCCACTGGCGCCAGGACTGGGTCCAAAAGGTCCCAATTGGGACTGGTTGGCACTCGGAACCTGGGTTATGGATCTGCTTCCAAGGGAGTTGGGAAAACCCTGACCTTTTGGAAGCAGAGATCATGACACAGACGCAGCTCCACAGGATGCCCAGGTGATACTCGGGCCAGAAGATGGCACGGAGGATGACTGGTGCATAGGGGGTTCAGTTGAGGAGGGGGTCGGTACAAGGTCCAGCAGACGAAGGAACCCAGCACTGGTGACTCGTCCTAGTAGGTTGACGCGGTCAATGAGGCATCCGAAATAACATGCAGAGTCCTCACAAGAACCCTGCATGTCAGCCCGGATGCTATGTTGATGCAACGCCACCCCAGCCAGGACAGGCTCAACACGGACCCGGATTGCCACGTCTGCAGGGTGAGGAAGGCCAATTGTTGTTTGCGCATCCCCGCCCTTAGAACGGGTCTGGACGAAGGCATCCCTGCTGGTGTGGGATGATGCAGTCACAGGATCGGGGACAGGATTACGCACAGGCACCTCCGCGGCCACCTGTGCAGCCTCCTGTCCCTGTCCCTGGACTGCACCACTAGCACCAGTGGAATCCCCCCCTCCAGACCCCGTGTGTGGCCCTTCCACGGCCTCCTCATCAACCAAACTCCACACCAACCTGGATGACTCCGTGCCATCTTCCTCCATAGGTCCCTGTGGGGTCTCAGCTGCCCCTTCTGCTGCCGAGGAGTCCACCTCCGACCTCTGCCTCTTGGACCTACCCTCGGCAGCTGCGGCCACGGACGTGGCACCAGACTCCTCACTCCCTGACGAGATGACAACCTGGGAAGGGAGCTGGCCCTTGCGTCTCCGGCTGGAGGTGGGATCCCTGCTGCTGTGCTCCACAGCACCATCTCCGCCCTCTTCATCAGTTGACGCTGCAGACAGGGAGAGACAGAACACAGGCATCAGGGCACTCTACAATGGTCTGATACACACATGACAGTTGCACATGAGTGTCAGTGTCAAACTTCACACATGGCATCACACTCCCCAACACACATATAATTTCAACCCACACACATGCGCAAATTAACAGGAATGTTGCATCAGGCAACACCATCCATACACATACAACAGCAGGTTAGCCTGACGTCACATGCAACACAGGGAGTGCCGAACACATGCACACACCACACCAAACATACATGCATCTGTACATCTCCACCACCTGTCGCAGTGAAATCATCGCCATCCATGTCACATCTGCCAATCAGAAACAAAATACACCAATGAATAGGTTCAAGGGTACTCATACACAAAGGGCTCCCACAATTGGTTCGAAAAAATGACTCTTCGAAATTGTTATCATAGAGAAAGATCTCTAGAGGACTTTTTATGTTGTAATTGCATGAGTCAAAAACACAACACAATTTACAGAGAGAGAATAGACATCATCAATGGTTTGTTGGACCATAACAGAACATAAACGTAAATGCTTTAAAACACCATTTACCACCAATGCTCGGGACAAAGTTGAAAATCGTGTGTGTGCAACAAACCCAACCTCTGTGGAGGTTTGTCAAAACAGACTCAGTTCAATTGCGAAACAATTCAAAGCGGAATTCTAAAGACAACGTAAAACAACTAAGAGGCAACAGATACGATTTTTCATGTGTGAACAGCAATCAATGTGCTGTGAATTCGGGGAGTAGTATGTCCACACCAGGTGTTTCGGCCGTTTAGAATTGGGCTAAATGAGCCTCATCTTTGGGACGGCCATCATCAGGACAAGGTTCTGTACACGGGACGTCTAAGCTATGTAGCAATTGATAGGCACTGTATTAGAGATCCATACGCCACACTGGGCTGGTCTCTAGGTACTCCTTTCACCGAATAACTACAGGTGAAAAGGTCCAATGTGTTGTAAAGCGGTCAGCCATCAAAGTACCTAGAGACCAGCCCAGTGTGGCGTATGGATCTCTAATACAGTGCCTATCAATTGCTACATAGCTTAGACGTCCCGTGTACAGAACCTTGTCCTGATGATGGCCGTCCCAGATGAGGTAGACAGCCTTGCAGGTGCAGGGGTCCTGTTAACATCTTGAATCCCACCCCCTTCACCCCAATTGCCCAGGACAATTATCGTGTACACCTCCCATTGGCACTGCTACATCTGTGCTGGCACTACTACATCTGTGCCATGGCTGGGAGGCCACGAAAGGTGAGGGGCGTCTCAGCTCGGCGTACTCCATGTGGCGGGTGTGGACAGGGATGTGGCGGGGGTGACCAGGGAGTAGGGGTACTCCAGGGTGTCCAGGGTGGCTGCAGAGGGGGACTGCGGGTGCGCCACTTCAGCACGATGTTGTGCCACGTGTTGGTGCAGTCATGCCACCACCCCCTGCGGCACCGGGAGATGCAATTCTTGCATCTGGTACTGGCACCCATGTGACCTGGCAGTCCGTTTCATCGACTGCCACGGGCCCAAGGGGAGCGGTAGCTGCAGGTGCAGCTGTGGACACCACCACCCAGGCTCAGGGTCTGCCAGTGCAGGCTGCGTTGGCACCTGAAGAGTCCCTGGAAGGTTTCCAGGAAGTCAGGAGGCACACCGTAGGTGCACGCAGGGCTGCCCTGACCGAGGCACGTGTCCCTGGGGCAGTAATGTCATCTGGTGCCCCGACCAGCTGGGTGTTGGCAAGTGCATGGGCAGATGCAGCCGACACCACCCCGATTGTGAGTCTACCATCCAGGACAGTCCCGGTCAATGACCCTGGCACAGAGGATGTTGCTGCACAGGGTCCATTGCAGGGCACCCAGCAGCCACTGATGCAAGTCAGGGCTTCCGTTCTCGTTCCACCTGCCCCTCCCTCGGTTTAACCCACGGGCGCCACAGCCCATACTGATCAGGGTGGTATTTTCCAGCCAGGGTCCGGACCACTGTCCAAGAGGAGGAAGGTTGCACCTGCAGTAGAGGCTGGGACCCCAGACACAGCTCCGGCCTCCGGCACGTCGAGGAAGAAGCCTTTCTGCGTGCAAGAACTGGACTTCCTTGTGGACTACATGCAGGACCACAACCGTGATATGCTAGTGGGGCCGAATTGTCAAACTACGGCTGCCCATCGTATGTCCCACTGGAAGCAAGTTGCGGATCGTGTGAGTGCATTTGGCCATGAGGTGCGCACAGCTCAAGAGTGCAAAAAGCGTTGGGATGACCTCAAATACAGTACTAAGGCGAAGCGTGCCTCTAATTACAACATGACTCTGGTGACTGGCAGTGGGCCACCACCTGAGGAGGAAGACCTAACTTCGCACGAGTCAGTTGCTGCGGAGTTCATACCAGCCGGAATGGTCGAAGGAGTGGGAGAGATGCTGGACTTTGATGCCCCGTTCAGTGAGTGTTGTTGCATGTTTGTCGAGGCCATGTGTGGTTTGCTTGTGTAATGTGTTGTGCTTGACTGCCACTACATGTCATGTGCACATGGTTCCCATGTGCAAGTCATGCAATGCTTCACTGATGCGTGACTGCTGTGCAGTATGCTGGACATGTAGAGCAGATGGGGACTGTCCTCATGGCCACACTGGCACCCTACTCACATGCTACTCACCCGGCTGCCCCTCCGGTCCATATTCCAGCTCACCGGCCCTTCTGCATGTAGCCTGGGGTGTCTTTCCTCTCAGCACTGGGACTATGTCATTGCATGACTGACATGCATTTGTCTTCTGCCTGCATGCGGGTACTCCACGTAGGCATGCTCCCTTGCCCCTCCACCCCCCTGCACCATAATTTCACCATGGCACTGGTGTGCATCATGTTGGCGTACTGCAATGGCCTGTTCACGGCTCCTGTGTACATGCAAACTTCCACCAGCCAACCTGCCAGACATATGCAGTCGGGTACATCCTCTGTCCTTGATGCAGAGTTTCTCACTTGGACTGTGCAGATGGCAGATGCTCAGTAGGGACATGAGTGCCCATTCATGCTCCATGTACATTCCATGCATGCCCCTATGTGTCCTTGACAGGATGATCATTGTAGTACGTGTCCAGGATGACCTACATTTCATGGCATTTGATCATCCATTCCATGCCCACTCTGGCTCAGTCCAGCATCACACACAGGTTTAGGGTGTCACAGTCTGTGTGGGGCACAGGCCTCACCCTGTTTCAGGCCCACTGACTCTGTTCAACTGGTGTAGTGGCTTCTGCACACATGGATGTACTACTGAGGATTCATCATGTGTCCTGCTTACTGTCCCATCATCATCTGCTGTGTTGTCAGTTGACTCAGATGATGCAATTGACGCTAGTCAACACTGCCAATACACAGGTCTCTGGTCACCCTTTCATTGCCATGCAATGCCTCCCTGCATTTTCACTTAGGAGGGGTGGGGGGTTTGCTTGTAGCCATGCAACCTATTGCATGCACATTGCATGTGATGCCTGAACTTGCCCTTGCACTGCCTTCAAGTTTATTGATAGACATCATAATGTACTTGTTCATGTAGATAGTGGGTAACGTACACACGTTCTGCACTGCATCAACCCACTTCTGAGCCGTGTTTCACCCTTCTACATGCCTACTCACTGATGCAATGTCAAAGTCACCTGGCATGTATGGACAGTTTTTCATCCCTTCTCTGTCATGTATGCGACGGGCAGAGGTGCATCCTGTGACACATGGGCTCAGTATTGGAACTCCCTAGTGGTTGTTTAGATGAGTTGATTGGTCAATGTGCGGCCTATACCAACTGGCATAGGGCACTGATTGGATGTAGCCTGCCAATCGGGTAGTAATGACTGTGGAGCATCCTTCACGTGTGTATGTGTGCACTTCCACATACATCAAAGCAAGCAGCATTATAGCTGCTTGCTTTGGTGTATTGGATGCTGTTCATGTTCACAATACAGGTATATGGGGAAATGGGTGTTTTTGAACGTTTTCACATGTACATATGCAAGCAGCTTCAACGTTGTGTGGTGCAACATTGCGAGTACTCACTTATGTGTTTGTGAAAGTGTCCATTTACACATGTGTCTTCTGCAGCTTTATTTTTTTAAAAAAATTTTTTTATTGTAATATTTTGTTAGTTTGACTTTAAAAAAAATGCAAACTTTTTATTACATTTCACAACACAACACATCATGAGGTCACATTCTATGAATTTGAACAAAAATTAGCCTCTCCGGGGACTATTTTGTTTCAACCAGAAATGTATGCATAACCTCTTCATGGGAGTAAGACCATGTCCATAAAATTGATTACTGCGCAGGTCAACCTTGTGTTTGTTCCTGACATTAAATAGCTCCACCAATCTTCCATGTTGTTATTTCTGGGAGCAAAGATTGCAAGGTGCAACGATCTTTGTGGCGAAACAGCAATACACTCTGTTATTAGGTGTTTCGCTGATTCGACTGCGTCATTACAAAATCTGCATTGGTTATCAGCCGTTTCAGGATCGCGTTTCAAAAATAATGTGGATTTCGTCTTATAAAGATTGAAACGCAGTCGCATGAATTGGTTTCTGTGATATCGAGAGGGAAATTTACAAAGATATTTTGGGGTCTCTTCCAACCCGTGTGTCGAAGTTCCAAGATCTTGTGCGGTTTTTATTGTCATTCGCTTATCATTATTTTGTATCCAGTTCCAGCCTTGCAGCATTATTTTAGCCTTTTGCGGCATATTTAATACAAGGTCTTCTGTCAATTCTGCATCTTTCATCACTGTGAGCAGTTTTTGTTCCCACTTGTATATTAAATCAGACTCAGAGACGTGCAATCGTCTTTGTAGAATTTCATATGGTGCTACCGGTTGTAAGATTCTCATTTTTCGCCACAATGCAATTGACTTCCACAGAACTGTACCATATAATGAATCTATACCCAGTTCATATTGTATCATTGATATTGGTAAGCTCTTTGGTAAGTTTAGGATTTTTCGCCAAAATTTTCCCTCTATTTTACTCCACAGGTCGGCTGGTAAGTTCCATCCTGCTTCGCTCCCAAATGTAATGGCTGGAACCACTTTTTGCAGGTAGAATTCCAGTATCGGTTTTAAGGTGAATTTGCCGTAGGTAACATGAAATTTGAGACCTTGTAGACCAAACATGGAAATTCAGGTGTTTAGATCTTCTATTCACTGACATTCTCGCAATGAGACATTGAATTGGACACCCAAGTAGCGAATGTAATTGGTTACTTCAAGTTTTTCATGATTTAGGTACCAAGCAAATGGTCTTTTACGGATGCGCAGTCCTTTGTCGATTGCCATGATTTTGGATTCTTTGGTATTAATGATTAAATCGTTGATATCACAGTAGCTTTGAAAGGCGTCAAGTGACCGTTGCAGTCCAATTTGTGTGGTATCTAGCAAGACAATGTCATCGGCGTAAATTACCCAGGATACATGGGTGTTATTTATCTTTAGTGGAAAAGTCCTTAATTTAGAAAGGGTTTTAGGAAGATCCGCTATAAAGTGCTTGAACAGGAGTGCAGCTAGCGGGCATCCTTGTTTGACTCCTCTCTTAGTATGAATTAAATTGGAAAGGTCGCCTTTTGCGTTCAGTCTTACTCGACAAGATGTATTATAGTGGAGTGCCATGATAGGATGAATTAGCTCTAATGGACAGTCCCATGATATGAGTTTTTTCTATAGGTTCTGGCGGTTGATCGTGTCAAAGGCCTGTTTTAGGTCTATGAATGCGAGAAACAAGTTGTTATTGTTCTTCATGGCTTCCAACTTGGCAATGTTTAATATAGTTACATTTAGCTCCACTCCCACTCCTTTCGTGAAGCCTGTTTGTCGCTTGCCATTCACTTTAGCCTGTTCGGCCCAGTTAGCCAATTTCTTTTGTAAGAATGCTGCAAACACTTTTCCAATGGTGTCGAGAAGCGTTATTGGGCGATAGTTTGCTGGATCATTTCGATCGCCTCTTTTAAAGATGGGCACGATTATGGCTGTTCTCCATGACTCCGGTAGGCTTTTGGTTGCTACAATCCTCTCAAATAATGTCGCGATGAACTTTGCCCATAACTGAGTATTCGTTTTTAACATTACATTTGAAATGCCATCAGGTCCTGCCGCTCTGCTGTTATTTAATTTCTGGATTGCCTGCTCGATGTCACTTTGTGTTTCCACTACATTCCAACTGGAGTTTTCTTTGTGTTCCAGCGTGAAATTTGAGGTGCTTTTTGTATCGAAGGCTTTGGAGTAATATGAAACACAACTCTCATCATTTACGCCGTTGGCCATCACGTAAGCAGCTTTTATTTTGCCTGTATTGATGATTTCCCATAGCGCTCTTGTGTCTTTGCGTATTATAAGCTGTAACATTTTTTCTCCTTGTTCCTGATTTCTTGTAGTGTTAAACACTTTGAGCCAGTTTCTATACTGTTGTCGTCTTTTTTTCATAAACGGCAAGCTGCTTTTTTTTTTTTTTGATAACTTTATTTAAAGATTTATCAAAAGAAATACATATCATTCCAAAACAACAATTATGATAACAAGAAAACGACCAATAAAACGAAAAAAGCATTATACAAGTTGATACAAATAGTACAGAATAAATAAGAAAAACCTATCAATTATCTCTACTAATCGCAACAAACCTAATTTGAAATGATAACTAGCAAAAAATCAGAGGAAAATAAGAGAGAAAAAAAAACACAAACACACAACCACACAACACAAGACAAACACAATAAAAAGAACACAACAGTAAATTAACCACTCTGAAACAAAAACCATCGCCCATCAGCACTTAATTCACACATAGAGTTCATTAAAAGCCTCCCACTGTTCCTTATAACATTCTTTTTTATGTAAATCATAATACTTAATCCTCTCAAATCTTGACAGCAACTGCACCTGCGATAACCATTCATCAATACTTGGTTTCTTTCTCGTCTTCCAGAGGCGTACAATTTGACGAGTCGCCACCAAAAACACCTTATTAGCCCAACACAGAGTCGCATAGCTAAAGTGACGAGTGCCCACTGGTGATTTCAAAAGAACTGATGATGGTGTCCTTGGAAAAGAGATGTTCCAGACCAAATCAACTCTATCCAAAACCTCACTCCAAAAACCTTTAACCCTCAAACAATTCCATAACATGTGAAGCAAAGTGCCTTCCTCCGTAGAACAACTCCAACACATACTATCCTCCCTTAAGCCAAATCTGTGCATTTTAACTGGAGTCCAAAACAGACGCCCCAAAATCCTCTGTTGAATATATCGTAAATTTAGATCAATTTTCATCCTAACTGGAACCTTCCATAGAACCTCCCAATCATGCATAGAAATATCTCCACCCAGTTCAGCACACCACATAAGTCGAAGAGCATTCCATGAAGATCTAAATTTCTCTTCTACCGGGAACAACCTCAAATAACTAGACACTGCACGAGGCGCAACTACAATAAAACTATACCTTTCTGGTCTTTGTAACAAAGGGTCAGTAAGCATTAATACTCTCTCAGAAATAAAATCTCTCAACAATCTATATCTCCCCATTTCCCTATTATGTAGCATAAACTTCTGCTTCAGAGACTCAAAAGATATCATACTGTAATCATCCCATATGTCTCTAATAAGTAATATACCCTTGTTCATCCAACTCCTCCAGCATAGCATCTTATTATTGATCTGCAACCCCGGATTCTGCCAAATGGAGGCCTCCCCATGGAAATGAAGTCCCTGCCCTCCACTTACAATCAATGATGTGACTGCATCTTTGGAAGCATGGACAGCCTGCAATGTACTGACCAATTTAGGTAACTTTCCAAGAGAGTACAGTGATTCAATTCGGAAGGGTCTCATCTTAAACTCTTCTATCTGAGCCCAAACTGGAATGTCTGATTCATTCAACGAGAAATATGATATACATTTTTTAATCAAAAAACTTTTGTAGTAATTTTCAATGTTAGGATAACCAAAACCCCCCTCATGTACACTCCTAACCATTAAATACCTGGGTATCCTTGGTTTCCTTGAAACTCCCCATAGAAACTCCTGAAAGACCCGATCCACACGGCCCAAAACTTTTTTCGTAAACCTTAAAGGTAGCAATTGAATAATGTACAGAACCTTAGGTAGGAGCACCATTTTAATAGCATTAACCTTTGCCCAGATGGATAAAGAGAGTCTACTCCACCTACGGAGCATAGTCCTCATGCTTTCCAGAACTTTATCTATATTGAACTCTGCCATACCTTTCACATCTCTAGACAAAAATACACCTAAATATTTCACCCTACAGTTTTCCCATTTACAATTCCAATCTAATAATCGTCTACACACCTGAGCGTCTCGAGTTGGAAACACAACCGTCTTCTCCCAATCAACTTTATAACCTGAGAGCCCACCAAACTCAGAAATCATATTCTTCAAGATGTTTGCCCCTCTACAGGATTACATAGCTCTCAACCATTTGTGTTGCAAAGGCGGGTGAAACCACCCGATTTTGTTTTTGGCGGGTGAGACGCCAATTGGAATGCATGGGCGTGCAGGAGGCTTGGCGGGTGAGTCAGCCCTTTAAAAGGCGGGTGACACCCGCCAAAAGCGTGTGAGTTGAGAGCTATGGGATTACTAAGAACAATAACTATATCATCAGCATACGCCAAAACCTTAACTTCAACTTCACCAACTATAAAACCGGATAGGCTGCTTTTGTTTTTGATCCTTTTTAGGGCTAATAAATCCTTTTGCAATTACTTTTTTTCCTTGGCTAAGGTTAAGCTAAAGGGATGTCGATTGGGTTTTTGTTTGGTCTTGTAGTTTGTGGTCCCGACTCTGAACTGTAGCATCAGCACTCTATAGTTTATCGTTTCTTTTAGCGCAGGTGCTGATGTATATGTTTCAGTGAATATGTTCAGTTGATTCACATTGAGTCTCAATCTCGTGCCAGCATTATTTATTGTTAATGCTTCTTTATAAGTAACATCAACACTCGAATTTTCATTCTCACTCCAGACCATTAACAGGGCATCGTGATCACTTTTTGTAGTTTTAGCGGTTGTCAGGTTTAAGATTTTCCCTTTTAAATTGTTAGACACCCAGATGTAATCTAGGGTCTTAGAACTTGTGCCGCGATGCCATGTTGCAGAAGCTGGAATGTCACCCTGGGTACATCCATTTAACATAAAGCACTCTCTTGCCTTCAATTCATTGAACCATCGCTCCCCTCTATTACTTGAATTTGTACTTGTTGTCCTGCCGTTTGAAAGTAAACGGGTAGACTCGTTGAACCATGAGTAGTTCAAATCTCCGCAGACAATAATAGCTGGGTTGGTGAATGTGATTGCTGGATTCCAGTAGACATTTATTATCAATAAATGCTGCACATCCTCATGATTATTCTTTGGGAGTTCTACTATTGTAGCCTGGGTAAATAGATTCATGTTTGTGGATTTTACAATGGACCATTTTAGGTTATTTTTGATCATCGTAATTAAACCTGCAAATGGACGACCAAACATGTTTTTTCCTGCCGGGTTTAGCAGGATGGTGTATCCATCGCTGGCTGGTTTTTCCCGCATCCATGTTTCCTGTAAACAAATTATCGAACATTTCTCTAATTTAATCCATTTTTCTTCAAATAAGAGTGCAAAACCTCTAGTATTCCAAGAGGCCAGGCAGTGGATCGATCTCCTCCCACTAGTCGTATCCTATTGCATATCTTTATTGTGCACTTTAGATGTCCATCGTGACTTAGTCAGACCTATTGGAGCAGCTTCAGTATTGGGTCTTAACTGAGCTAGTACGGCAAGTAGTTTCGAGTCTTTGTTCTGAAAGACACACTGGCTAATTTTGGAATCATTTGCGATGCTTGCAGTGTCTTCTAACAGCAGGACGTCAAAGAAAAAGAACATCAAATCATCTTTTGCTTCCAACACTTGTTTAGCAATGAGTTTCGACTTGAGATGCAGAATAACCCAATCTAGAGGCTCCTCAGATATATATTCGACGACAGCAATGTCGTCAGATTCAGTTGTACGCAATGACGGAATGCTGTGAAGGAGCTTGATGATATTTCGTCGATTTAGGTTCACCTAATTATTTTCATTTAAAATGTTCTCAATTTGTATTTTCCAAATTGTCTTATGAGGCGGTATTTCGCTGGCATTTGAAGTGACTTTTTTGTGTCGTGAGGCTTTGGATTTTTCAGCAGCAGTCTGTTTCGGATTTAAATTGAGAGATAACGTTTTACTTTTAGGTGATGCTGTTCTGTCTTGACTCATATCGTTCCTATTACTTCTTGCTCTTTGCTGTCCAGTGTTTGTTGTATCGCGTCTTAGAATTATCTTTCTCATTTGGTTCATGGATTTTACCTCTTTGCATTTTTCATAGGTATTTACGTGGGTATTAGGTTCCTCGTCTCCCTTGATTGAATCTTCTTCTACCGAGTACGTCGAGAGGTGACATAAATCAATTGAGGATTCCGCCTCTTCCTCGCACTCTTCAAGGGACTCATTTCTCAATCTTTGAAGACATGGAGCGGCAACCGAGGCTGTTTGGGAATCGTTCGAGTGAGCATTTGAAATAGGCCCCTTTGTGGTGGTTTTTTTGAAAATGCTTTACGGGGGCGTGGTTGGGATGTTCCTTATGAATTTTTTTGCTTCGTTGGGTCGAGATCTCTTGGCCTTTGGCCCACTCTTTCCTGGGCCGGGCTTTGCTTTCGATGAAGCACTTAGAGCTATGCTGGAATGATCTGGAGATTTTATCGTCTTTGCTAGCCCTTGAATATTCCAAATGATAGTTTTTTGGTCAAATGTTGCACAGTCGGATCATGTGGTAGTTGAACAGTTGGTATATTTGTCAATTGTGGGGCACAGGAAATAATACTTGTGACTTTCTCGGCCACTTGCACAATGTTTTGCTCTATCAATGTGGCACACACACTGCTATCAATGTTGTCAGTCTCATTGGTTATTTGTTTTGGATCGACTTCCTTTGGTGGCAGTGCAAGGGCAGGTATTACAGTCTTGGCTGGTATTGCGTCATTTGTTTTCAGGGTGATACATTTATTGCAAGTATCCTTTGACCTTTGTGGCAAATTTATTTGATTGTTCGATGCTTTTATTTGAAATGGTCTGGGCAATGACGTTGTCAAGGCATCTGGCGTGGTTCTCATGTTATGCCGCATCCATTTTGTGCAGTCTATGACCGCCTCCATTAAGTTGGTTTTATCTTGTGTCTCTTGTCTGGCAATATCACTTAGGCATCTTTGCCAGCTTTTGGAGGTGTCGGCCTCATAATCGAGCCTTTGCAAAATGGTTTGAGATAACGTTTCCATTGCAGTAAATTTCGTATTTAACATTGAAAGCATCGATGTGTTGTCCATTAATGCGTCATGAATAGACTCGTATAGCTTCGTGAACGGAAGCATGGCAATTGAGGTTGCGGCTAGGACATTTTTGTGAATTTGAATTCCTGCTGCTGTGGATAAATGTGCCTTGTTTTTTATCTCGCAATCCACCTCAGTGTCTTGAGCATATGATACATTGATAGTTGGTGTACTTGTGTTAGGGATTTCATTTGCTTGAGTGCTTGCACGTTTGTTCCTTTTCTCTATATTTCTGTGAGGCGTGCTAGCTTTAGGAGATTTAGTTTCTTGTGTCACTTTCCAATCAGATTTACTCAGTTCACTGATTTTTTCGTGTTTTTGGGCGAAGCTCTCTTCTAGATGTTCTCGCATTATTAGGAAATCCTCTTTGAGTCTCTCTGTAATTCTTGCTTCTCAAGCAGCTAGCTCGACTGCAGGAAAAAATGTAGCTTCAGATGTTATATGTGTACTAGGAATCTCAGAATTTATTGCATCGGGGAGAGCTTCAACTTGAATTTGGGGAGCAATACTTTTGTCATATTTTGCAAGCTTCTTTAGTGGGGTGTCGTTTGACTTGGATGGGTCCATATACAGCTGTTTATTTGCTACTGCACCTTCTTCTAGAACTCTGTTGGTCTTTAGAGTGCCTAAGTACTCAGTAGCTTTGATGTTTTTGTCGGGGCACTTCGCTTGAGGAAGCACCGCTTCATCCAGGTTTCTTCGATTATCATTTTCTGTCATGATGACTAAAGTTTATGTGGCACTCACAGGCGCAGCATCAGTCTGATGTGAAGACTGAATAGGCGACTGCGCAGTGCCGGATATCGTCGTTCTTATGAGTGAGTCAGTTTTACGTGGAGCACGAATACTTTCAGCAAGCAACATGTGTGTGCCTGCAGTGTCAGCTTCGTCTACCAGATGCACAGAAAGCAACTCGAGGTCAGTAATCTCACGTGGGGAGTCATACGGGCGATCGCTTGCATCAACGTACACCGAAGGTGAATGTAACGGTAGCTCGCTCGTTATGGACTTAGTACTGTGTGTTTCACGTAATAGGGAGGTCAGGGATTTACACGAGAGGGTCGGCCCGCTGGGTTGTGGGGCCTCTCCACTGATTGTAATATGTGTAGATTGTAGTTCGATTAAATCTGTAATGTCCGCTTTCTTTAATACAGCTGATGATAAAGCGGACAGCAATGGAATTGCAGGGAAAATGTTCACAGCGGCAGTAGTAGAAAGGTGAAGCATTAAATTATCGCTTACCTCCACTTCTGGCTCGCTACCTTGTTTCCGGCGCTGTTGCAGGGATTTGTGCCGCGTCTGGGGGCCCTGCAGCGTTGGGGGGAGCTGTGACGGAGTGTGAATGACACCCGTCATGCCGCGAGTCATGATGTCACAACCAACCAGGGGGTGCAGGCGCTGCCGCTGTGGACTGGGGTAGACTGGAGCTCGTTGTTGCAGTTCTCACCTTCTTTTATCTGTTCACTGAGAGGTCACGAGGAATCGCACTTGGTCTGTGCCCCAGGTTGAATTAATTTGTTTGGAAGGGATCAAAGAGATGAGGTCTCTGCAGTATCCCAACCACTGATCTCGCCACCAGCGCCAAACAGCCGCACAAACAGCTGATGGACTTTTCACAGCCAGGCTTAACGCCACTCGGGTGGATCTAGTCTCCTTAAATGTTCCAAATGAGTCACGTGTTCAGGCATGTGACACGCAGTGGACCCGCCTCCTCCAGGAAGCAGAGTCCCACAAGGCAAGAGCCGAGCTCGCAGTGCCGTAGGAAAAAAGATGGTAATTATGCAGCGTTCAGGTACACACTTCCTTTCTTGCACAAACGAAAGCACCGCTTGGGAGGATCTAGTCTCCTTAAATGTTCCAAATGAGTCACGTGGTCAGGCACGTGACACGCAGTGGACCCGCCTCCTCCAGGAAGCAGAGTCCCACAAGGCAAGAGCCGAGCTCGCAGTGCCGTAGGAAAAAAGATGGAATTTATGCAGCGTTCAACGTTCAGGTACACACTTCCTTTCTTGCACAAACGAAAGCAGCTTTATTGTTGACTGACTAATATGTAGTTGATAGACGTTTATGCTGGTGAGATTTCTGCATTGCGCACATTATGTGGAACTGGCATGATCACAAAGGTTCACTGTTGTGCAGTATGTGTATGCCCAGGCCCACTTAGCTACTATGGTGGGTCCTGGCCGTGGAGATTTCCTCAAGGAATGATGTAATCGGGCACATTCATAGCCCAATGCGCTCAATCAGGCCCTGAGAGGTGTTGTGGAGGCCTCATGTCCTGCAGCTCGGACGGTACTGGGCGTTATGGTCCCTCATGCCTGGTTGCAGGCCCTTGCTTTGCTTGGGCCATTCAGTATATTTACATGGTCCATGCCACCCGGTACGGGCAGAGCTGCAGATGGATGTAGCTATATTGATGACGATGCTTTAGTGATGCATGTCTACATGCATGGTACCTGTGTCATCGTGTGTTTGGAATCACTTGCAGCAGTGGTCAATTTGCAGTTCAGAAATGCTTATGGTGTGTTGCATCTCTTAGTTGCCATCTGTCTTTTCAGCCTGTGGCATGTGCCTAACAGAGGTGGTGTCTGATGGAGTTCACATACTACATTTTGTACTTGTGTAGGCTTTGCTATTTAGACACATCCATTTCTGATTTTGGGATGTGTTTGCATATCAAGGCCACTGGATGCATTGCAGGTTCTCATTTGTGTGTGACATGTCTGCTTCATGTGTTGGCTGTCAATGTGATGTCTATGTGTGTGTGTGTTATGTGCTTCTGACATGTGTACTAATGTTACTCTTTTCTCCACTTTTCAGATGATGACGCAATGGAGCCAGAGGATGGTGTTGTCATGCCAGACACAGGGTTGCTATCGCACCAGCAAACCAGCACAAGTGGGGGTCGTGGGGTAGTAGGCCAGGTATTGTTGTAGAAGCGCAGAGTACAGCTAAAATGCGCTGAGGGACAAATGCCAAGTAGCTTTACAAGTTGTCAGGGGCACATGCAGGGGCCATTGCACATATCCTCCAGTCCCCCCTGCTCCATAGAAGCTGAGTTATTAGTGCAGTAGCGTTCCTAGCCAGAAACGTATACAGCGCACAGGGACACCCAGCAAGGCACAGACTCGTGTGCAGTGCATATCATTTGCATGTGCAAATTGCCACTTGCACTACCTATTGTAATCCACAGCTGCCAGAACACAACTTGTACTGAAGTCGCACCACGCTATACGCGTCTAGCAGCTCACCCAGGGACCATTCTATAATGTGTGATTCTTGACGCATGGGTCTTCCATTTACCGCGCGCCCACGTGCGCCTGCCTTACTGCATTGACAGTGTATGAACCATCACGGGGGCAAGCTAACGTATACTTACATAGCAGCAGACAAGAGTGTTTGTTTGTGGAGAAGTCACTTACTATGGGGCATGAATGGTGTTGTGTGTGTGTTGTAAACACACACAGATTAGTAACTCACGCTCTCTTTGCAGCATTGAACTGATCCTGTTACCGGACCTGGGAGTGCGCAGGCAGGAGGCCAGCACTCACCCCAGAGATAAGTTTCTCTTTGTCTTGCATTTGACTCATTTAGTACAATGTGCATGTAGAACATGGTTTCTCTGATTGAGTATGTGTTATTGTCAATAGTTGTATTTTGTATTTTGCCTACTTTCCCTTGCCAATCCAACTCCCCTCTCCTGCCCCTCTTTCCGGTTATCCTGAATACCAATGCCTGTCCAAACAACGGATCCCTGACCCTCTTTCCCCTCTGGGGTCTCGGAGGCCCTTGTAAGTTTTACCTTGCAGGCGCTCAGACCACGGAGGGGGTGGTTGGTTCGTGCCACCCTTGAGCCTGGAGACCGGAGCTGTGACACTACCCATCAGTTGTTGCATCCTCATTGTATGTTGAGTCCTGAAAAAGGTACCCATCCTGTTGAACCATTGTTGAACTGTGCTACCTTGGTAGTTCTATCATTCTGCTTGTACGTGTGCCTGGACTTATTTTGCCACTTCAAGTAATCTACTGGAGACTCTTCCAGGGTTTTTTTGTGCCTAGAGGCTTTTTCCCTGGTTTGGGGGTTTGGCTCCTTGGAGTTCTCTGCGATTTGGTATTTTTACCAGTTAAGGAGGCCTCTGAGGGGGCTGGACCCTATTTACATGCAAGGTGGAACATGAAGACCAAGGGGTAGGGGGATCCTGCAGCCAGGTAGACTAAAAGGGAGACGAAAAGGGAGAAGGCTACATACCCCAGACACAGGTGTTGAGAAGGTCATGGTGATGTGTAAATGAGGGAGGGCCTTTTGTTGTTGGACAGTAAGCCTGGGTTACAGTGATTGGGCACTCTCTGACAATGTCATTGTGGGGTACTATGCACATCATGTGTTCTGCTGGTCAATGTTCCTGTGTTGTATTTACTTTTCAGGTGTCAGGGGATTGTTGTCGTATGACATGCTGGGGTGTACACATGGGCAATGTTCGCATGTGATGTGTGCAGGACACTGAGGGTCACTTGATTTCACATGCATATATTGAGTGCATGTCCCTACTGACACACACAGTTACACAATGCTCCACCACACGTACAACCACCCTTCCATGCCCACAGGTGCACACAGATTGCCTTCTCGGGCACGCTGTGTCCCTGAAGCGCATGATCAATTGCCATTTGGGAATTGTGTACATGCGTCAATAGGTTGTATATTTTGTTTGTCCTTTTGATGTCATGCTCAAGGTGTATCCCCAACACAATGGCTGCTCACTGTGCTGTGTGCTGAGCAGTGTGTTGCAGGAGACACACACAGCACACGGGTTAGGGAGTAGCCATTTTGCCTTGACCAATGTGCATGTGAACTGGCATTCAGTCTTTTGTTCATGCTAACACTGGTGGAAAGCATTTGTGTATGACTTGGTATGTGTGGGAGGTTGTTGGTCAGTCATTGCATCGGATTCCATGTCAGGCGTCATTGTGTCGGGCCACTTCCCATTTATCACATGTCACTTCTTATGTAATTGGTCATGTGTTGGGATTTTGCTGTTGCATGCCATGTCATGGTGTGGCAGACAAGGGTGATGTGGTTTGGGAGGGTTTGGGTGACATACCAGTGATTGTCATGGCCTGTTTTGCAGTGAGTGGTGTGATACACACCTTGCATGTGTTCCTTTTGGTCACACAGGATTGGTTATGTTTAAGTAGCTAGAGATGCACACAATGTAGCACTTCTGTGGCAACATTCTCAGGTGGTAAGGTTGTGACAGTTGGCTGTCCCTTTGTCATCATCGATTGTCACCTGGTATGTGCCAGGCCTGTGTGCACTCCGCAGGGTTGGGAGTTTAGGTGAAAAATGTGGCCACAAACTGGGTCCGGGCTGCCTTGCCCTGTGCCCTTTCCCCTCCAATGGGCAGTGCCTGTGCCTGTGGTTGGGGATGTGGGGGCACCACCATGTCCACCGGTACATCCCGCCGTGTTGCAACATTGTGCAGGACACATGCTGCAACAATGATCCTGCACACTACTGGGGGTGCATATAGTATCTGGCTGCCAGACCGGTCAAGGGAGCGGAAGCGTGACTTGAACACTCCGAATGTGTGCTCCACTATGGCCCTGGTTGCAATATGGGCAGCGTTGTATCTTACCTGGGGTGGTGTGATGGGGTTCCGGATTGGCGTCATCATGTGGTTGCTCAGAGGGTAGGCACTGTCCCCTGGGGTTGTGATAATGGTTGTGATTAGTTGGGTTTGTATATTTGTCTGTGTGTGACATGCATGTGCACAGGCATTTGTACTCACCTAGGAGCCATGTGTCGCCATGCTTCCCAGCTTCCAGGGCCAGGCTCAGGGCGGACATTCTGTATATGAAACTGTCATGGGTTGAGCCAGGGTAGTTTGCATAGACAGAGGTGATGATTCCCTTTGCATCGCATACAACCTGCACGTTGATGGAATGCCAGTGCTTGCTGTTTCGATAGATGTGCTCAGTGGCCCTAGGTGGACGTAGGGCCACATGGGTGCAATCTATGGCACCAAGCACTTTGGGGAGTGTGCCACCCTGTGGAAGTCCTAGACCACGGCCTGCCTTTCTGCGGGTGTTCTGGGCATGTATATGTGCCTGCGGACTGAGGGGCACCCAGTCATGATTGCCAACACCTGGTGTAGGCAGCGTGACTGCATGGCCTGTGAGACCCCCCCACTATGGCAGATGTCAGCTGAAATGACCCAGTGGCCAAAAAATACAGGACATTGAGCCCCTTCTCCAAGGGGCTCAATGCTTGGGAGCACAGGGTGGGTGATGTAAGGTCATCTTCCCACTCCCTGACCAGGTCTAGGATGATACGAGGTGGAAACCTATACCTGCCATAGACCTGGTTGTCATGCATCCCAAAAAGGCTGGGCCAGGGGCAAAAAAATGCGGGGCCTGGCTATTCTCCTCCTCCTGCTGTGTCCCACGATCAGTGCTGCGACAAATGGGGCATTCATCATAGCTGTATATACGTGTTTGTTGTTGCGCGCACTTTTATACTGTGCGTGGGGACGCTTCTGCCTGCCTTTGTGTGGCGGACGTGTTGATGCCTGTGCGCGTCTTTTGGCGTGCGCGGGTTTCCTGTATTCGATTCCATGAGTACGTGTTGTTCGCGTGCGTGTGGGCTTTCCGTGTATTTCCCTGCAGTACTTTCCCAGTTACACCTTCTTTTTCACATGTTGTTCCCCATTCCGCGTGTTACGCTCCGTGTCACGCCCCCTTTTTGGTGTGTGCGCCGATGTTGTGTGCTTTCGCTGTGCGCGTCATGCACAGCGTTGAGGATGTTGCTGGGACGTGTGCGCCTGTGTGTGCCACGCTCGTATTTGGCGCACATCCCGCAGTAAACACGCGCAGGCCCTTCCATGAATCGGCCCCTTAATGTGGGGAAATGAGGGGAGAGGTCCTACAATACCCCATAAAGATTGGGGAAGGTTCAGGTTGATCACAATTAGGGAAAGGGGGTACCATGTTGTGCCTAAAGCCTAAAGGCACCCCACACCAAAACTCTGAGGGCCCTCCACCCAGTTGATCTTCCCTCATTTCTCCAACCCCAGAGTCGGATCCAAGAGTGATGGCCTTTCCCTGGCCACTTGAGAAGAGGATCCATACGCTCAGGTTTCTCACATACCCCTCACCAATGCGGGTTGGACCGAGATACGTCAACATGGAAACCGGGAGAGAGAAAATTTACCTTATCTTGCTCTTGTCCATTCCAGTAATCCACTGTCAAGCAATATGGCTGATGGTCCAGGAAACCCTGTATATTTTCAGACTTGGAAAGCTTTAGTTTCATTGGGTGAGGAAGCCTATCTCTAAGAGTCTTAGATTTGACTCAGATTGCTTGTGAAACCCATTGGACAAATTGGGGTAAATCAGTTCCCAGGACTAACTTGGTGGGTAGGCCAGAAATCACTGCCACAGTTACATTTATTTTCTGGTCTGAGATGGTAATGGAGATCTGGGTTAGAGGTTGATCTTCCATATGTCCATGTACACAGGTCACCCTCTTTTTAACGACTTCTTTCCTGGGGAAGCAACTCCGTTCTTATGGCACTTTCATTACTTTCTGTATCCAACTTCGCCCAGAATATTTATCTACTTTGTCATCAACTTTCTTGGCAGTATCAAGACTTTCGATTGTGCATAGGATTTTGCTTGATCTGCCACAGAACCACTTTGATGCACAGTTCTTTGCCACTCTTTCACCTTTGTCAACTCTCAGTTGGATACCTTACAGAGACCTTCGAATGAGCATGCACACGGTGCCGGACAACATTATCAAAGGTATCATCTCTTGTTTCAAAGTTCAATTACTCATCTGTTGTTCAATTTTACTCGCGTTGGTTATCACATGCCTTTTCATACACTGTTCGCTTCAGCACTCATCATACATTGTTGCCACTTGCAACCTTGGCTTCAACACAGACCGGTCTGGTATTGGTCTCTGACACTCACCGGCTGTGTTGCTTTCACTAGCGCTGCTTTGTTGTTGGAGCTAAGGACAGTACAACAGCAGTTGCAGATTCTCTCCACCTTGATTGTCGATGCGGGAGGGCCCCGGATACCTCTGACACACAATGCAGGATTCTTCAGCCTGGTTTCCTGGTCTTACGCTTTCTATTCTTGAGGTTTTGTGAAAGTAATGGTTCCTTGTTGAAAAGGTCAAGGGCACTTCCCTTCTTGTTATCCCCTTCTGTTTCGCCATCTTTCTCCTCATGTTAAACTGCCATCTTGGAACTGCTGTTTCCTCGTGTTCTTTGCCTCGCTCAGAGTGTGCTCCAGTTCTCTGCCATTTATCCGTGTGTGGAAGTGTAATGGAAGTCAGGTGTGCGTGATGGTCAGTAATTGCCTGACCCTGCCTGTTGTATTGGGACACATCAGGTATACGGCTTGGGTGTTAGTCCATTTTCTCTCATAGCGAGCTGTCCATGAGAAAGTGTTTGTGTTGTGAAAGGGGGGGGGGGGCTGGGTTCCTACGTAGCCTACCTGGTATAATGGGTTAAAGGTATTACAGGGAATGGGATACCGCATCTCACCATCCGGTGTCCCACTTCCCGAAGACCCCTCATTCAGGGGATCCTGCCACACTGGTGTCATGATGACTACCCCCGGCCATCAGGACCATGGCCCTCAGCTCCGGGAGCAGGCATCCAGACATTTGTTTAAACCTCTGCAGCCCCGGCTAGGGGCTGTCGGGGTTCAGTCCTGGCGCCTTAGGCGCCAGGCTCATCATAGAAATCAGTCCTGGCGCCATAGGCGCCAGGCTCATAGACTTTACTTACCTGATGCAGACCATGCTGCAAAAGAATCCAGGCCTACATGAGGCCTGGATGGGACTATTTTGTTACAGGGACTATTTTTTACTCGGGCGTGGCTCTAGGGAACTTCTTACCTGGAACTACTTTGGAGGCTATTTAAACCACACCCGAACAGCAGCACATGCTTCGCGTTATTCTGCATCCAGCAGCGTGACGCTCACCGTCCCTGCAGCCAGCAACCAGTCTTCTGCCACGCCCGCATGCCTGCAGCCAGCATCCAGTCTTCTGCCACACCCGCCTCGAATCCGGAGCTCCTAGAATAAAGAAGAAGAAAAGGACAAGGTTAGAAAACAAACTTATTTCAAATTCCTCACCTAATTCCGGAACCATTTCATCTCCGGACCTGGAAAGTACATCAGTCCTGCACGCGTCGCTTTGCCAGCTCCAGCACGGCGCCATACTCACCAGTTCTCACAGCATCTTCCGATCAGGCACTGTCTCCATCATTTCTTCGCCGTAATCCGGCACCTAGGAGACACAAGAAAAAACAAGGTGAGCCAAGGGAATCAACAAATACAACCTCTTACCACCATAGACTTACCACCGGCGGTATTATTCCATAACTCTCCACATTTTCATATGCCGCATCTGTAAAGAGGGAGAAAAACAACACGTTAACGCATGCAATAGTTACCGGACAGCGTTGGGTAACACAGACTCTTACCTGAATGCCAGCAGCAGCTACGAGACCTTCTTCTCACAAACTCAGTTGCAACTTAAGGAAGGAAGGGGACAAGAGTGAACATGGGGCACATTGAACTCTTTGAACTTGACACTTACCAATCCTGCCAGGGACTTCAGAGTCAATACTTAACGGAACTCTCCCAACGCCTTCAAACCAGTGAAGTAACTGGTATCTATGCGCCTCTGCAAGACACGCAGGATGGAGAGCTCATCTTTTACGAACATAAGGTGAGGTTACTAAGGGGATATCGGAGGTGATTAATGGGGGAGAGCGAGAACAGTTGGGAGGCCATCACTAAAACCCACAGGTGGTTAATCC
The DNA here is from genome assembly GCF_040938575.1 of Ambystoma mexicanum. Lineage (NCBI taxonomy): Eukaryota > Metazoa > Chordata > Amphibia > Caudata > Ambystomatidae > Ambystoma > Ambystoma mexicanum. The sequence continues at coordinate 407,161,296 of NC_090941.1, forward strand.
CTGTCTCCACTTGCAGGAAAATACTTCTTCGGGTCCAGCAGACAAGACTAGGCGGGCCAGTCCAGACAGTCACCTCTGCACTACGCATCATGTTGAAGGAGACCGCAGCTGTCCGAGTCCGATCGACACCCCTGTGGGGTCCAGGTGAGCGTAACAACTGGTCTACCCCCAGGATCTGGATCCAAAAGCGATAGCCATGTCCTAGCCACCTGGATGACAGATTGTAACGCTCACCTGATTCCCGTAGAGGCGCCGGTCTTGACTGGGCGTATACCGTATCTTCAAAGGTGATGTGTAACACACGGCTGGCTCTTTGGGCTGGACCTCTGTGCACTGTATGTCTGACTCGAAGGGTAAGATGTCTGCAGATAGAAAATATGGGATTAAGGAACTGGGTTATTGAATGTCTCTCTCTTCTTTCCTTTCTCTTCTCCTGTAGAACCCCAAAGGTTAACGCTCTCACCTTAGGTAAGTGAACGCCGTGCTCTCCATCTGCCTCGGGGCAGGGTGCTGTAACCAGTTTCTTCACTGGATAAGGGGAGCAGGCCTCTTGACTTCAGAGGACTGCTGTCCGTCGTTTACTGCACGAACGGTAAGTTTCGAGTAATTCTAATGTCTTTAAAGTCTTTAGTAATGATGTTTCTTGTTTTGCAGGGTTCCGGCGATGGCGGATGACGGGCTGAAGTGAGTTGAAGATGGAGCCCGTGTGATGAATAGAACCGCCTGGAAGCACGTAAGTAAGCGCATGTTGCCCGCTTCACGATGCGCTCTAACTGTCTTTTTATTTTGCAGGTGCAAGTTCGGAGCGGCTGCAGGGTGCCGGAATACCCACTGGGTTAGATGTGGAAAGGAGTAATGGCACCTGAGTATTAAAGTTCCCCAATGTCTTTAAACGCACCTTGTTTTGTCTTTCAGATGTGGGATGCAGCGCCGAAGGCCTCCGGAGCGTGCAAAGAGTTGGTAAGCTTTTGTCTTTCAGATGCCGGAATGCAGTGTGAAGACCTCCGGAGCGCACGAAGAGTAGGTAAGCCTTTGTCTTTCAGATGCCGGAATGCAGCGCGAGGCGATGGTGACAGCCGATGGACCAGGTAAGTGAAGAGCTGTCACTAAAGACCGTAATGCTAACCTGTTCTTTCTTGTCTTTATAGGTGTTGCTGAAGACTGGATTTTCTTGTCTTTATAGGTGTTGCTGAAGACTGGATTCAGGATGGTAAGCCTTTTTCCTTAGGCCCAGGATCAGATGCAGAAGACACGATGAGCGTTCTGCTGCAGAGGATGCAGAATAACGCAAAGCAAGATTCATCCATCGGGTGTGGTTTAAATAGCCTCCTGTAGTGCTTAGGTGTCTCCTTCCACAGCCACGCCTAGGTAAGAAAAGAGTTCCTGCTTTCCAGAAGAGTTCCAGTGTTCTGAATCTAGGGAGTGGCTCCTGCCCCACCCAACAGGAAAAGTAGTTCCAAACAGAAGAGGATCAGAGGCTCAACTGGCAGGCAAGTAAGCAGCATGGTCTGCTGCAGGTAAGTCCACCCAAGCATTATGAGCCCGGCGCTTCCAGCGCTGGGACTGGGCATATTTATGAGCCTGGTGCCACTGGCGCCAGGACTGGGTCCAAAAGTTCCCAATTGGGACTGGTTGGCACTCGGAACCTGGGTTATGGATCTGCTTCCAAGGGAGTTGGGAAAACCCTGACCTTTTGGAAGCAGAGATCATGACACAGATCCCTGGTGACTAGTGGGTGAGACACCTTCAGGTTTCTCCTAGAGGAAGGAGAGAGAGGAGTCAAACATGACGCCAAGGTTTCTGGCTTCAGAAGAAGGAGCAGGGGGAATGCCAAGGTGGGAGGCCAGTGAGAAGGGAAGAAGGAGGGAGCAGGAGTCTCAATTGGAAGGATCTCAGTTTTTCGGGCATTGAGGCAGAGATCGTTGGAATTGGACCAGGGTTGGATGGCAAATCGCCAGTCAAGGATGAAGGAAGGTGCGAGTGAGTCAGCAGGAAGTCTGAAAAAGAGTTGGGTGTCATCTGCATAACACTGGAAGTTGGGGGAGAAGGAGGAGATGAGCAGTGCCAGCTGAGCAAGGTAGATGTTAAAGAGCCAGTGGGAGAGGATAGATCCCTGGGCGGCACCACCGGTGGAGAAGGAAGTAGGAGAGGAGATTGTGCCCAAGTTTACTTGGGAAGAGCGGTCAGTTAGGAAAGACAGTGTCGAAGGCAGAGGAGAGATCAAGTAGGGCTATCTGGTCAGCAAAAGCGTTCCCTTTTCCCACATCATCTATGACCTTACGATGTGCTGCACATTTCATGATCGCTAACTGACTAGGGAGCGAGAGTGCCGAGAGCAATTGCACTATCAGGGGGCCATGCTGAATCTTGGTCCCATGTGTGGTTAGGAACCCTCTTTCTGACCAGAGCCTCCCAAAGTTGTGAGCCACCCCAAAGGCGTACTGCCTATCAGTATATATGTTTACTGTATGCCCTTCGGAGAGTTCACAAGCTCGGGTCAACGCTATAATCTCTGCGGCCTGCGCGGCGTTATGCTGAATTCTCTTAGTTTCAACAACCGTACTCAATGTAGTAACTGCATAGGCAGCTGTAGATGTACCATCTGGGAGTTTAAAGCAGGAGCCATCACAAAACAGCTCCCCTTCCGCATTGCCCAAAGGAGTATCTATAAGGTCTATCCTGCCCTTCGTTTCCTGTTCAGTAGTATACAGGCAGTCATGTAATTCTTCGTCACCGCAAACAGTATTTAGCGGGAAAGGTAGGAGTTCAGCCGGATTAAGAACACAACACCTCTTAATTTGAATGTGAGGGGCAAACAGAATTAATTCATACCTCGTCAGCCGTGCAGAGGTGAGGTGTTGCGTTTGGGTTTTATTCAATAGGACATCTACAGAGTGAGGTACCATCAGGATTAAATCATGGCCTAGGACCATTCCCTCACTCTGTTTTACAGACGCGGCAGCAGCAGCGACAGCTCGCAAACATCTTGGCAAAACGCATGCGACAGGATCAAGGGCGGAAGAGTAGTAGCCGCACGGTCTATTCTTCCCTCCGTGTTCCTGTGTTAACACAGCCAAAGCACATCCATCACATTCATGCACAAACAACACAAAGGCCTTGTCATAATTTGGAGTACCCAGAACCGGTGCAGAGCATAACGCAGTTTTGAGAAGCTCAAATGATCGTTGATGTTCCGATTTCCATGGCAGTGGCGAAGAAATGCCCTTCTTCGTCAAAGCCAACATCGGTTTTATCACTAGTGAGAAGTCCGGGATCCACAACCTACAGTCAGAAGCCATACCTATTAAGGCTCTGACTTGCTTCTGTGTATTTGGAACAGACATGCCAGAAATGTGTTTTATTCTTTCAGGTGTCAATCTTCTCCCCTCCTTTGACAGGAGATAGCCTAAATAGGCGACCTCCTGACAACAATATTGAAATTTTTTAAGCGAAGCTTTATGACCGTGAATAAGCAACAATACAGTGCCTTCTTTACAAGCACTTTCAGAATCTGCAGCTAAAAGCAAGTCATCGACATAATAAAGCAGTGTACAAGTAGGTGGCAATTCAAGGGTACAAAGCTGCTCTTTCAAAGCCCTACTATAAATGCTTGGACTTTCAGTATAAACATGGAAATCTTTAGAGGGATAGATTTTCTGGATACCGAGAGAGAAAGCCCTATCCATATTTTTGACTGACTATGAATGTTTTTCCTTATCATATAACAACGCCTTTTCGGCATTTGTTTTATGACGGCTTGCATGTTTATCCCTACTTTTAAGCTGCTGCAACGCTTCTTTTTTCCAATTTTGCAAAACATCAAATGCTGCAGGTCTGGCTTTCTTCTTTAGCAAGACCGATTTTAGGTATTCAATACGGGGGATCTCAAAACTACCATTGATTGGCCACTGAAATTCGGAGGCATGTCTGGTTTGTCTGTGCCAAATATCATTAAATGCTATACTTCCAATGCCATACTTACAGTACATAGTACACGCCGGCGACCCCTCCTGTGGTGCCGGGCGGCTAAATTCCAAAGATTGTCGATCGCTGCCGAACAGAGCCCTAAAGCAGCTAGACAATTTCCCAGGCATTTCACAAAAAATTGGTGTTACCTGGTCAATAATTGTGTCTGCAGATACAATACGCCAAATTCAAATTGTCAGGGTTAAATTAAGAGTCGGGTCACGACTGCACCTGACCAAACCTAAGGGGGACCGTACGGTGTAACAAAGAACTTACCTAACGAATTTTACCTTGTGTTTGGTGGTTTCGACAAATCTGCCCGCCTCAAAAATGGACCCTCGTCAAGATGCCATGTCAGACCACACGACTATCGTCCAAGGATCGGATCGTGCAGCGCTGACGAGGTATCCCGTCTCGTTCGGTCGGGCCCACAGTATCACACTGTCCGATCCCGGTTCGATAGTCTGCGTCAATTTTTCAATGATCCGGCATCAATCTTGAGGGTCCCTATTCGGGCACCAACTGTGAAAACAGAAAAATAATATGAGGCCAGGAAGCCCAAAAAGAAACACACCAACACAGGTTACAAAGAAACATACAAGTGCTTTATTTAAAAGCTACAACAATTACCAAGTCAATTGACAAACGGATAGCTATTCGGCTCTCAGAGTAACATAACGAACTTCAACGAGGGTTCGATGTGTTAGTGAGAGACCGCACCAAGGAATACCCGGGCTCTTTATACAATTTGTCCAGCCCTTGGCCAACCCTCTTGCGGGTTAACCATTCTGTGAAACAGGTCTATGGGTTCCTTGCCAGGTCAATCCTTTAATATATGCATTTCGATTAGTTTCACTGATATAGTTGTACATTTACATATAGGTCAATGGTAGGACAAGGTCTCAGTTCACGACCCCGACAAGTGGCCTGCAGGCATATTAATTATTCATGTGTACGAACGTCACAACGGCCAGAGTTTTACTCAGAATGTCATTTGGCCTCCATTTTGATGTTCAGGGTGACTTCCATATAACAAGAAAACCTAAAATGGCGGCTTAATCCAAGATGGCGACTTACATTCCTTTCCGTAAGGTCAAGACCTTGCCGTGGAGTTTGTTTGCATATGATGTTTAGACAACTTGGCGTAGGCCAATACACATACAATTGTTACGATAGGAGGCATAATATTGTTTGTATTCCGACAGGCTCCCACAGAGGTGTCGATCGGAACTGGACAGCTGCGGTCTCCACCAATGTGACACGTAGGGCCAAGATGACGGACTGGACTGGCCCACCTAGCTTTGTTTGCTTGGCCCATAGGAATATTCTTCTGCAAATGGAGAAAGGGAATTATCCACCCTTGGAGTTGAGCGTAAATCCCCCGACCCCCGCTGGTTTCCCCACAGATCGCCTTTGATGTCCCCTCTTATAGTCTCACCTGATGTTTTGAAAAGATGAGGTCTCCATCCTGCATTGAGCGCAGCGGCGCGTTGATAACCAGTTGCTTCACTGGCTCGAAGGAATTGGTGAGTTCCAGAACAATATTGACTCCGAGATTCCCGGCAAGACGCCGTAAGTATAAAGTTTGTAAGAGTTCAAATGCCTGACTTTCACTCTTGTCCAATTCCTTGCAGGTTGCAGCTTGACCCTAATGAAGAGGCAACCGGTAGTATTCTGGTAAGGACTTGTATTTTCCAACACAGTTCGATAAAATAATGTCAATATGTAACCTGTTGCTTTCTCCCTTATTCAGGCGCTGAGAGAAAGTATGAAGTCTTGGCGAATAATACCTCCGGCGGTAAAATCAGGTAAGTCTATTGTGGTGAGGAGGGTTCCCCTTGTTAGTCCCTTTGTTTCACCTTGCTGTCCTTTTGTTTCCCCTTAGGGGCCGGGGTTCGGTGAAGATGCAGTGGAAGCTGCGCCGACCCGTGAAGAGGAATAGTACCCCCAGTGGTAAAATCAGGTAAGTCTATGGGGGGTAACTAATATTCCTCTGTGTATTCCCTTGGCTCACCTTGCTGTTCTGTCTTCTCCTTAGGTGCCGGAGTGCGGCGGGAACATGCAGGAGGATGCGGTGGAATGTGAAGATGCTGCGAAGGCCGGTGAGTTCAGCGTGGCGCTGCAGCAGGCGAGGCGATGCGCATAAAATAACTTCTTTCTTCCAGCTTGAAGGCACGATGGATCGGGAATTCAGGTAAGGAATAAAGGTATTGCTCTTGTTCTAACCTTTTCTCCTTTCTCCCTTTTTCTAGGAGTTCCAAACTCGAGGCGGGCGTGGCAGAAGGCTGGATGCAGACTTGCAGGCACAGTGAGCGTTACGCTGCTGGATGCAGAATAACGCGAAGCGTGTGCTGCTCTTCGGTGCGTGGTTTAAATAGCCTCCAAAGTAGTCCCAGGTAAGTATTCCTCCCCAGCCCCACCTGAGTAAAAAATAGTCCCTAATTAAAGTAGTCCCTTCCAAGCCTCTTTTGGCTTGGAGCTCTTGCAGCATGGTCTGCATCAGGTACGTTTGCAGCATGGTCTGCATCAGGTAAGTTTTCATCTATGAGTCTGGCGCCTATGGCGCCAGGACTGGACCCAAATAGCCCCTAGCAGGGGTTGTTGGGCTTGCTTAGGATAACTTGATGCCTGCTTCCGGGGTTGCTGGACGTGGTCTGGGTCCCTGGGGGTAGGCATCATGACAACTGCGGAAGGGTTGGCTAGCTCTCTGCAGATTTTGAAAAGTTCAGCCGTGTTATTGGATGCACTAGATACCCGTGCCTGAAGGTGGGCCCTTTTCTTGGCACGGATAGACAGTCTGTATTGCCTTTGGAGCAGGCAGCAGGCCAGTTTGTCAGAGGGTAAACCTGAGGTTTGCCACTTCCGTTCCGCTGCTCTGCACTTTTGTTTCAGGGCTGCAAGTTCAGAGTAATACCAGGTTTTATGCTTAGAGGCGGGTTTCAGCCAGATCCTCATGACTGGGGCAAGGATGTGAAGAGCATTGGTGATGGCTGAGTGAAGGTTGCTGAGAGCAGAGTCAGTGGTAGAGTCTGAGGTAGGAGGGAACGGGAGATGAAGAAAGAAGCCAAGGCAGCAGCTGACACTCGCTTCATCGGGTGAATGTTCGAGAACAAGGTTGTCAGGGCTTTTGAGGGTGCGGTAAGAGGGCCAAAGGGACCCAGGTGGGAGGAGAGAAGAGAATGGTCTGACCAATATAGAGGGGTGACCAGAGGGAGAGCAAGATAGAGATCGGGGCAAATCTATCTCTACAGAAAGCACAGTTGTAGAAAAAGAGTAAACTTCCTAATCCATGAAGTGAAAGATCATGGGTTAAACCCACAAAAGAAAAGGGTAGAAGCAATTCAGAAACTAAAACATCCCACTAATTTGAAAAGTTTAAAAAGCTTGTTAGGAATGACAAGTTACAACAGGACATTTATTGAACATTATGCAGAGATTACACAACCTTTGACGAGGTTACTGAAGCAGGGTGTACCCTAGAAATGGCAAAGGAAACAAAGTGAGGCTGTGGCCAAGTTAAAAGGCTGTCTAATGAAAGCACCATGTTTGGTATATCCAATAAAAAGTCAGGATTTCTTTGTAGAAATAGTATTCACAGATCGATGTATGTCAGCAGTGTTATGCCAAAATCATGATGCAAATAATAAAACCATTGCATATGCCAGTAAGGCATTGTCGCAGGTGGAGACCAGGTTTAGTGAATATGAAAAGGCACTCCTGACTACTGTCTGGGCATTACAACATTTCCGTCCCATAATTCAAGGGAAGCGAGTGTTTGTTGAAACAAATCACCAGCCTCTTCAGTTCATGCAAAGTAAAAGGATGAGATCATGAAATTTAGCCCAGTCAAGATCACTTAATGGACATTAGCACTACAGGGATTTTCAGTGAAAGTGAAATATGCACATAACAAAAAGAGCCATTTGCTCAAGGGCAAGCAGATTTACATGGCTGTGCAGCTGTTTGTGCACCTGAAGACACCGAATCAGAAACAAATGTAAATGAATTTGAGCAATGCCCCCACAAGGCTTTCAATTAAAAAACATGTAAGGATATCCCAACCGTGTATGTCGATGGATGTCCATTTCCACGTGGAAGGTGATCCTGAAAAAGAACTAGTGGCAGGAATAGGAAACTGGTGGATTAAAATTAGCATGTGGCTAGACCCCAAAAGCAGTCAAGTTGCAGAATTGGCCACCATTCATAAGGTAATATCTACTGCAGTAGAAAATAAATGTAAAGAAATAGATTTAGTCACTGATTCTGATAACGCATGAAATAGTTTTGTGGAGTATTTACCCAGTTGGAAATTGAAGAGAATGCTTGCATATAACAATAAACCTCTGAAATGGCACAATGATCCAAGCCATAGACAAACTTGTTTCAGAAAAAAACCTAATCATCCATTGGAGGAAAATACATGGTCATTTGAAAACACCAGGGGAAGATAAGGAGGTTAATGATAAGGCAGATCAATTAGCCAAAATGTGGCCTTTGATCGGTGAGTTATTTCTCACTGAACACCTGCTGGGTGAAACCCAGATTCATGCGATAACATGCTCAAAATCTCCAAAAACAATTGATCAACCCATGGCACAGTAGAGTTTTGATACTCCTGATCAAGATTTGATTAAGGCACAAAAAGAGGATCTTATTTTGGATCCAATTTACAATCAGTTGTTAGATGCAGAGCAAAATCCTTTGACTGAGGAAGATTGCAAAGGGAAAGAGGGATTGAGGTTATTAAAAAAAAAAAAAAAATAGTTTACAAGGTGGGGATGATGATTAGGGAATCTGTGTCAGACCAAATTCAATGGGTAGTGCCTTTGTCATTTCAGGGATTGATGTTACATCATGCTCACGATGCCATAACTGCAGGCCACAGAGGTTCCCAGAAAACTTTGGAAGATTATGCCTATTGGCCACACATGTCAGAGGATGTAAAACTGTACACCAGGGGATGCTGAGTGTGTGCGCAATTTCAGCCTGCTTCCCCAACTCAGAGAACACCATTAATGAAAAGAGGTTGGACACTCCCATGGTCCCATGGTCCAGTTTGCAAGTTGAATTTGTAGTGCCCGTGCAGAGATCGGAAAGGGGAAAAAGGTATATGTTAACAGTCATTTGTTTAATGTCCAAATGGGTGGAATGTATTCCAGCCCCAGACTTCAGTGACCAAATCGTGGACACTTTGTTAGACAATCACATCTTTTCAAGATTTGGTTTGCCTCAGAGAATAGAGTCAAACCGTGGAAGTAATTTCACTAGTGCAGTAATGACAAAATGTGGCAAATCTTGGGCGTGAAAAGGAAGTTGCACATTTCATATCGACCCTCCTCTACAGGGGGTGTGGAACAGTGTAATAGATCAATAGTTGACATGTTAAGAAAGTTTGTAGCTGAAGCAGGATCTAGCTGGGATCTGCGACTTCCTTTGGTGTTAATGGCTATCAGGTGAACACCATCTAGATTGACAAATGTCAGCCCACACGAGAATGTGACAGATGGGAAAATGGTTTTAACACCTAGTTTACAGAACAAATGAACAGGTTCTTGTAAATGCATCCATAATCCATTAATATGTGTAAGAACTGCAAAAGCACTTTTGCATTTGCGCAGCTGACAGTGCAAAATCATACTATGATAGAAAAACATCTGTGAGAGACTATGAGGTAGGCGACCAGGTATACAAGTTCAATTTTGGAAAAGGTAAACATAAAAACTCAAAATTCCTTACATAATGGTGTTGCACATTTGAGATTGTACATAAGGTCTTACCTGTAGTCTACAGAATTGCCAAAAAGGAGGGAGAGTTAACAATGGAACACATTTTTCATGTTAACCAGATAAAGCCCAGCGACCCAAAACTAGAAATAAAAAGGCGTGAACAAATTGTGGAAACCATAGAGTGAGGAATGCAATTATATCCTGAAAATAAAGCATTTGCATCGCAAACATATTCACCATAGCAGCTATGTAAATGTGAATAATTCTCAAGGTCAATATAATCAGTGAACTGCGCCAATTTACAATAATACATCAATCAGTTGAGTTATATTTTTAATTCCATTCCACAGCCTGACACGTGTTTCGAGCAGAGCTCTTCTTCAAAGGCTGTGCATCAAATTACAATTTAAAACCATTAGCATGTTGACCAATGTATACGCATCATACCAATTGGGCAAACCCCTATGTGTTTCTTACCGAGGGCACTTGGTCTAGGTACCCTCAAAAATTCATGTTGAACGCTGCCTTTTATATTTATAACTATTGGCATTAGCGCTGGTCGTTCTTAGTGGCCTTCTGGACCACCTTGTTCTACTGGTGAATAATTCTCAGTTTAAGGTGTAGAGGGGTGAAAGGAGAGGTACTTCAGGTGAGTAATTATGAATATGTGTTATAATGTTATGCAAATAAAGGGGAATAAAACAGGTGAGTATTGTGAGGGAGGCATGGTATCACAAGTAGACACTGACACAAGAGCTGCACATTTCAAAACCTTTATTGATGGTTTAAAAGGGGTTGGAAAACTGCTATCTTGCCCTATAACTAAGATGGGAGTATTCTCAATAAAATACAGTCCTAATCAGTCCTTAGTCAAAATAAAATAACCTATACCAATAAACCTAATGCCTGCCCTCTTTCTAATACAATAAATGTGTCAAGGAAATGTGTAATAAAGGAAAGTCAGTGTTCAAAAGAAATGTCAGTATGGCTGAGTAAACTCCCTTCCCCACGTTTTGTAGCATGGGGTAAGGTGGCACACTTGCACCTTGCAACACACTCTGGCTTCGGACAAAAGGATGCAGTTCATCTGGTGGACCAAGGCCCACTTGGCCTTCCACGAAAAGTCACTAGTTTATCCGCTGGATCTCTCTGCTTTTTGTCACTCCAACCCAGGTCACCTTTCAGCGTATCATACAGTTCAACAAAGTTTGTTTCTTTGTGGTTAGCACAATTCAGTACAGGTTTCGCTCCGCCGGGCTCAAACCTTTCAATCGCAATTTGTGGGGTTCCCTTCCCCAAGTTTCAATTACACTTTCATAGGCTTCCCTCCATCGGGCTCGAGCCTACTTTCACTTTCTTTCCACTGTCGAACACTTTCGAAACTACAAGGCTTTTGATCTTACCTCGATATGACCACTTCAACCTTTTTTCCTCAAACATTACTTTTTCTCTCCTACACCAAATCCTCTTGGTAAATTTAGATTTGAGCACAGTACTTATTTCAAAGTTCAAAGATATCTCCTATATCCAGGTTTCCCTCTGCTGGGATTAAACCTAACAGTTCCAAGACATTTCTCACATCCAGGTTTCCGTCTGCCGGGATCAAACCTAATAGTTCAAAGACATTTCACACATCCAGGTTTTCCTTTGCCATGATCAAACCTAATAGTTATAAGACAGTTCTCACATCCAGGTTTCCCTCTGCCTTGATCAAACCTAACAAGAGTTTAAATCTTGCATCTCAGTTTCTTTCTCTTCCAGCCGCTTCTACAGCATCAAACATTTCACAGATACTTTCGATTGGGCAATCTTCTTTCGCTGGACCACTCTGTTACTTTGTATCTTTAATTTACGGTTCCTTACACCGCTTTTCTTTCTCTCGCGTCTTATCAGCACATGAAAAACCTTCATTCGTCGGATACTGTTGCTGTTAAGTTTCATTTAACACAGACCAGACTTTCATTACTTTCATCAACTCACCAGCTGTGTTAATTCATTTTTGTCTTCTGCGGCTTTGATCCTGATGTCAAGGCTGGTACCACAACTGCTGCTGCACCTCCCCACCTCTGCCGTTCACCCAGGAGGGTGGCTGGTATCATTGAAACACAAAAGAAGTTTGTCTCTTCTCTCCAGCTGGGCTTCCTTGCGCAACCTTCAATTCCCTTCAGAGGTAACGATCTCTCGCCGGAGTGGCCAAGGTTTCTCCGTAGCTCTGTTCCATCCCTCGGCCTGTCGCTCTTCTCCACCTGGTTCACCGCCGCCCTGGAAGAACTGCTCCTTCTCATGCATCACTTTGCTCAGAGTGTGTATCAGTGTTCCACCTTTTAATCATGTAGGGAGAGCTAATTGGTACCAGGTGTTTGCAATTAAGATCAAGTGGCTGACCCTGCCTTATCTTATTAGTAGGACAATGTATTGCATGGGTGGTACTCCTTTCAGCCTCAGATCTCCTCTTCCTCGGCTCAGTGTTTATGTAGAAAAGGGGCGGATCTGGGAAGTTGGAATGTCCTATAAAATAGGACAGCACAGGGTTATTTGGAAAGGGGATACCATGGGCCTCATTATGATACTGGTGGTAGCCGTGCCAGTAAAGTCGGCACAGCTGCCGCCAGTATCATTTTTTTCTGGCGCCCGAGAATGGGCAATTACTGGGACATTACGGCTCTGCCGGACCCGGTAATTGCCTATTTGCGGGCGCCGGGAAATATTCTTCCCCATTCCCATTTGAGCCCTATATGGCTCAATGGGAATGGGGAAACCGGATGCACCAGCACCATTTGTGAATGGTGCCGGTCCATCCGACATGCTCTGCTCCTGGGTGCCAGTACACCCGCCAGGTCAGACCTGGAGGGCGAAAAAAGGGACCCGCGAGCAGAACTTGTAGTTTGCCGGTCCGGTAGTAACGGCGCCAATAGCTTACTGGTGATGTTACTATGGGACTGGCAAACTTATAATAAGCCCCCATGTCTCGCCATCAGACACTACACCCCCACTCCTTAAGGACCCCTCACCCAGGTGATCCTCCAGCACTTGTCCACCCCAGGGTCTTGATCCAAAGGCGAGGGTCGTGCCCTGGCCAACTGAGTAAGGGATCCCCAGGGTTTAGGCAGTGAGACACCCTCTAGTTTTTCACAGTATATAAATGAAAATATGAGCACAAGGCGTTCAGGAAGTAAATACGTTGATAACAAAGAGAAAGGGGTAATGTAAATAAGCAAAACATTTCAAAATATAAAAAAATAAATACAAGAATGTGAATAAGGTGGAAAATCGTGTCACAGGGTGATGTATGATTAGATTAGCTGGAATTTTGAATGAAAGCGAATTTGGTGCAGTGTTTAATTAATTTGTATTATGTTTTCATTATATGCCGTGTTGAGATTGGGTGTGTTGAAGTATATGCCTGGAAAAGTGCTGTGTTATATTTGTGTACTTAATTCATGTTACTTTCAGATGGTCCTGAGGAGGTGTCCTCATTGTATTGTACTGTATTGTATTTTGGTGCATAATCTGCATTTATATGCATAATTCATTTTTTGATTTCAGCTCTCCAAATGAAGGGGGGAACATGAATGGATTGATGTACTTGGTTCTTAATTTGTCTTTTTCTCTATGCTCTAGAAATTAACTGATTCTTCTGCCAGCGCTCCGGGAGTTGGAGCTCGCTGGATCTCCGGAGGATGCCCCTGGAAGAACCGAAGACCACAGGACCAAAAAACCCCAGGACCAAAATAAACCTGGACCCTGAAGGAGGCCCCACTTGCAAAGGAAAGATAAAGTGGTTGCGTCCCATGCATGGTGGAAGGAAACAACACCTTTTCTGGTCCTTTCTGGTGCTGAAAGCTTCGATGAACAATTAGTGCATCACTTTAGTGGAAGGACAAGTTCTGATAGAACCAGGACCAGTTTCAGTAATTGCAGTGGAAGAAGCACCAGTTTTTATAATAGGGAATAGAAGACCTTTATATCAGAATATTTATACTAGCCTAAACCTGGTGTTTGAAAGGTTTATTAATGGATCAGAGATAAAATCAATGCAATTGGAGGAATGGGTGCGATCCTGTAGAGAGGAAGCTCAAACATCAGTTAAAGAGGTGTTGCTGCTATGAGAGAACATTTTTATGAGTTCATCTAGTGTCAAGAAAAGAAGGTGGAAAAGAGTGGCCAGTCTTTTGGTTGCAACAATTGTAATGACCATAGTTGCCGCTGTGGTGGGCCCGACAATATCAGCAGCTCACGTTGTATCTGTAAACACATTAGGTAGCAAAGCACATGAATTGGGACATGATCTGAGAATGTTACAACAAACCTTAGATGGAATTAAGGGTGAACAGAGTGAAGTGATTTGTTATGGGAATCAAACAATTTTGGCCATCAATGAGCAGGCCACAATATTAGAACATAGCACCAATATTGTTGTAAAACATGATAAACTGCTGCATGACATTTTGAATGTGGTGCATCCATTAAAAAATATTCGGACACCGTTTATACATGAAATTCAAAACACAGTGTCTCAATTGATTGAAGGCCATATACCCCTGTACTTTGTGTCATCTGACATCATTCATCAGATGATGGCACGAATTACACAAAGAAAGGTGGAAATAATTCAGGAAAAGATTGCATTTGAAATGGGATGAAATGGGAAGTGTGATCCCACTGTACCTTGATATAGTGAGAATGGAAGTGGGTTTTCTGCTATGCATTCCATTTGTTACCCCAGAATTGATTTATCAAACTAAATTAGTACATAATGTAGGTTTTTGGCAAGAAGATAAATATGTAAAAATTGTGACTCCTGCAATTGTGGCGTTTCAAGCGTGGGAACCAGACTTGTATCTGATCCTAAAATTCGATACTTGTGTGAACCTCCAGGCGCAGAATTATGCATGTCTAGGGAAGCCAATTATGCCTGATGCAGCGGGTGCTATTTGCGAGTTGAGGACAGACCATGGGGTCTCAGAATGATATGAAGTGTCTATAAGTAACCCAAAGAATGAGGAGGGGATCCAAGCTAGATTAATTGAGGACAGGTGATTGGTGAGTACTTCAGTAACAGAATATACAGTCACCCATCTTAATCATGGTTCTTTTATTGTCAGACATGTACAGTATAACGTGTTCTACATATCTGTCCCTAAAGATACAGTGGTGTCAGTAGGTGGGTGTACTCTTTTTCTTGCAGATTGTGATTTATGGGAGGGGAAAGTGGAGAACATTGACTTTTGTCTGAAAAATATGTTTCCCATTCACCCGGACATTGAATATTTACTAAGACATTAAAATATACACACAATTAGGATGAATTTAAATAAAAATAATATTACTATGAGTGACTTAGGCCTGACAGAAACAGACATATTCGTTCAAGGGACTTGGATGGAGAGAGGTTTAGTGATTCTGATGATTTCAATAGTGATCATTTTGGTTTGGTTGATCACAATTACAGTTACAATGCATATGATGATGCTCGCATTAGTGACACTAGGGAAAATCAAATTGGAAGAAGCGCATGTATTTTACATTTCTTTAGTTTTTCTGCAGTGACCCTTTGTTTAGGTCCCAGCATAAAAAAAGGAGGGAGTGTAGAGTGAGGTGACTCCGAATTTCAACAGTGACTCTACATTTTATTTAGCACTCAATTTTTCATCAGGGATAAATGATTGATCCCAGTAGTGAGCATGAGTGTGAGACTCATGTGAGACTCAGGCTAAATTTAGTATATGTCAGTATTGTGGATGCGCAAACCACATTCCAGCTAAAAATGAATTTGGATTTGATACTGCACAACATGGTTTTTACTCCATATCACAGTCACGGACTGAATTGTTGTGGACCATAAAACTAACATGTACTAATTTACCTTATCCCTCTAACTTATCCCTATTAACATTCAGAGCAAATCAGTCCATGATTTTATTTACAAACTTCAGTGCAAATTGATAAATTAAATTAAATGTGCTGTCCAGAGTTGATTTAAATGCAAGCAAATAACCGTGGAAGAAATGGTTTTGCAGGCGATCTGAAAAATGGTTCCATTGTTCATATTGTAGAACAGTAAATAACAGAGCAGGAAAATGTAACTCTTGTATCCATTGCTGCCATCTAGGCAGTCAGGATGAACAAGGTGAGAACCTTCGAGAGAGTTGGCTGAGTTTCAAGGGAGGTGGTTCTGATTCACACGTTACATCACAGAAAAAAGCTTGCACTTTTACATTTCATAAATGTGCAACTTATATAAATGGGCAGACCTAGGGAGAGAGCTTTAAAAGGCTAGTAGGAAGCTGGCTCTCTCTCAGGCGTCTCAGAAAGGTCTGGCAGTCTCAGGCACTTTTAATCTCTGGCTGACCCTGAGGGCGAGCGAGAAGTGCTGACAGGCAGGATGAGGAAAATGTGGGCCTTATCACGATAGACAGTGAAAGTGAGCAGTCCGAGGGCGCACATAATTAAGGTTCCTTAAGGTTCCTTATTGGTGAGTGTCTGGTTAATTGAGGTGCGTGTAGCTTTAAAATCACAAGTGTGGGTATCGATTTTGCATGGGTTCTACATATCAGGCAATCCAAAAAGGTTTGCACTGCATTATACTGAAGTGAAGTGTATTTCCCAATCCGTTATTAGTTGCCAAAACATAATAATTACAAAGAATAGAAGTGACTGCTCTCAGAGCTAAGTGCCACAAGGTCATTGCGTAGTGTTCTCTGCCAAGTTAGAGGTGGGAGAGAGGGCTACCGTAATTCTCTGAACTTCTGAAGGGATCATTGCCTGGGGTCGGAGAGTGCAAAACGTTGCTGCTGGAATTGTAAATGCATTGCATAACTTTAACAGATTTTGAAGTCAACGTGGGTAAATGAACAAAGGCACATATCTCTTCAATGCATTACATGTACTGTGTTATTTCATTCATGAAGCTCAATTACTTATAAAGTGCTTCCAAAAGAAACAAGTCAGCTCTGGTATTTATTTATGTGCCCTGGTTTCTTGTGTTATCATGAAGAGGTGAAATAAGTGGTAATTGCATTTTATAGCAGGCAGTATTTCACTGTATCACATGTGGTAAAATGCAAAGCAAAGATAGTCACTGTAAATTGTGTACTTCTAAAAGGCTCTGAATGAATGTTCATATTTGGTTAACATGGTAAATTTATTCTAAGATAATGCCAAAAGGGCATAACATGGTATTGTGAATAAAATACCACAAGGGCATGAAGATATATTTTAGAGTGTACTAAGTCCAGTCTTGGCTTACCGTTAGTGACACTGGTATAAAAACAATCATCAGGCAGTTCCCTATATTCTAGGCTCAGCACTATACCATGAAATACCAAAAATACCACCAACCAAAAATACCACTAATCAAAAATACCACCCAGAATATATCTCTAACAGCATCAATCTTATCTCCCCAGGGGATCAAATCTCATCCCTACTGCTACAGATATCAAACCCAATAGATCCATTGGTAGATACTGAGGGGTCTGATGCTCTGGCACTTAGCTTTTCAAATTTCAGGGTTCTCCAACTTGTATCAGTTGAGCATATCGCGCTCCTGAATCCATTTGTGAAGGCATCGTGAAGGAAGACATAGACAACAGACTTAAGTTCAAACAAACAATATTTATTAACTTAAATGTCAGGATGGTAGAAGGCCTAACGGCCTAACTTACCCTATACTAAGTGGAATTTCACTACCTCAACAGAACTAAGGAAAATGTGAGTCAAAGAGTCCAACTTAAAAGCCTGTCTGTATCCAAAACCTATGCTTGCCCTCACAACTAAAGCTAAACAGTGTATAAGGATGTCAATAATCAAAGAAATGGTGATCAACACAAAATGCTGAGTTTCTTCTGGATCCCAGCTGAAATTCTCTTCCCCAAGTTCAGAGTAATACAGTTCAACCAAAAGAGGGCCTGAGGTCCTGTCCACAAGAGGGTAGGAATAGTTTATCAAAGCTCATGGTTCCGTTCCCCAAGACTTCACCACAGCACAGTTCAAACAAAAAGGAGTCTTGAGGCCTTGTCCTCAAGAGAGTCGCTGTAGTTCATTAAGTCTCAGGGCTCCCTTCCCCAAGACTTCACTGTTGCAACCAATACATGATTTACTCTTTTGAAAGCTCAGCTTAGCTCTGGGTCATCTTGGCCCTCCTTCTGGTTTGCATCACCAGCTCACTTGCAGTGTTCCTTTGTGATAGATTGTGCAGAGTCTTTACCTTTTAAAATGTGGGGCTCACTGGTCTAGGAGCAGTTATCAGACCACGCAGTCAACCCATCACCGGTCGCACAACCAGGGCCTCTTGGTTCTTTAGCCCACCTAGGTTTCTCTTCATTTGCATTTTCCCCTGTCCTCCTACTGACAATTTACTGTCTGGGAGCAGGGCAAAGCAGTGCATGGGGGCATATCGTGTTCTCTGGTACTGTGGAAACAGAGAAATTGATATGAGGCAGGGAAGCCCAAAAGGAAACACACCAACACAGGTTACAAAGGACATACAAAGCGCTTTATTTCAAAGTTACAAAGTTACAAAAAGTCAATTGACATACGGATAGCTATTCGGCCCTCAGACTAACAAAACGAACCATCAACGTAGTTCGCCGTGGAAGTGTGAGAGACCGATCATCGGGATACTTGGGTTTTTATACCTTTTGTCCGGCATTGGCCAGTCCTCTCGCAAGTTAACCATTCTTGGAACCAAACCTAGGGTTCGTAGCCAGGTCAATCCCATAATATATGCAATTTGATCAGTTCCGCTGATACAGTTGTTCATTTACACATGGGTCAGAGAGAGGACAAGGTCTTAGTTCGCGACCCTAACAAGTGGCCTGCGGATATATTATTTATTTACGTGTGCGGAGGTCAATACGGCCAGAATCCCACTCGAAATGTCATTCGGCCTCCATTTTGTTGTTCAGGGTGACTTCCACACTGCAAGAGTACCTAAAATGGCGGCTCAATACAAGATGGCGATTTGCACAATACATTAAGGTCAGGACCTTGCCGCGGAACCTATGTAAACAATGTTTTTTAGACAGCTTGGCGTAGGCCAACATACATTTAAACACTGCGATTAGAGGTGCAATATCATTTCGATTTCCACAGACCCTCCTTTTGGCCTATGCCAAGTGCTAAACATCATCTCTAATACTTTCAAAAATGACTCAAGGTATTATCATCCATAGGTTCCGCATCATTGTCTGTAATGTCGATAGCCATAAGGTCGTTCATAAGAACCTCTTGCAACATGAACTCTTTGGATGCTGTCTTTGGGGTATATATCTTATGTCCTATTGTGCTCACTACCTGAGCACAACACCCTCCCATCATTCCACATATACTCGGGAGGCATTCAAAACAACAACAAAGAAATAACAGGATCCCTAAAATAACCAAAATGACGGAAAGCACTTTCCAACCCCAAGATCGCAACGAATCCCAAAACCAAGTACTAAGGTTCCAGTCTCCTACAGGGATATGGACTTCAGAACTGAGAGTATGCAAGTTCTGAATTGCTTTGAAAATTGTTGGCGAGGAGTCTGGTGCGAAAACACAACAAGCGGACCCCACTAATTTACATACTCCACCTCGTTCTGCCAAGATGACATCTAATGCCATCCGATTTTGAAGCGCTACCAATCTTATCGCCTTTTGCTCTAAGGTCATATTGTAGAGTATGTCCGTGGTCCGGTTGATCGTTCTCTCCAATACCCTCGCTAATCCCCTAATATTTTCTGAATTTGCTATTTGTCCCCAAAAGGGCACAACTGATTTGGCTATGTCCCCAAACACTTGCCCAGGGGTATCTCCATTGTTGTCTCGTTGTGGGCGAGCCTTTGATATTTCCAAGGTACTAGCTATAAATACCCCGGGTAACAATATTCCTAAATAACAAGTCCCTTGCCAATCCTTGGGTAACCAGGGAAATGCTAAACTACCACAAACAAAATAAACGGGTCCACCTACATACAGAGGTCTATTTTCCCCAGTCAAATTTACAATATTTCTACACGTTTCAAAGTCTCCCATTGGCCTAGTGCCATTTCTCTGTACACAGAAGGGAACCGAGTCAGGACTATGATTCACAGAATAGGAAGGAGGCATGGCATCCTTATTGCCTATCGGAGCCATTTTAAAGGAAACCAGATTTTGAAAAGGAAGAGATAGTTTGTCAGACGGCCTAATAGAAGCGACGTTAGGTTTACTTCTATTTGCGAAAAGCGAGCATCCCAGGGGAGTCAATTCACGTCTCTCAAACTCATTCAAATTAGTCCCATCGAAGTTCCCTGAGATGCTATCATTCCATCGGCCAAAGAATAGTGCTCTAAGAGAGGCGTAGCAAGAAGTCGTTAGAGGTAGAGGATGTATATACCATCCTAATCCTTTGTTCCCATGTTGCGGTAAGTGAGTACAAATCCAACAATTGCTCTTATTAAAAATGGCATGAGTGGCATTCATCACTATCATCAGGGTGTTATTATAATACTTTTGTCTATGTTGGGAGTCTCTAGGGGACAGAGTGTGAAGGTGTACAGAGGGAGTCAAAACAGTTGGTACGATCTTGGTCGGTAATAAAGGTTTCAAAGGATAGATTTCTTCGAAATACCAAAGTCCTACAGCAGCAGTTGCGAAAATAACAATAATCATAATTAGAACACAACAGTACGTCTTCGGGGCCCAGGCACATTGTTCATTGTTCAATTTGGTCACCCCCTTATCTAAAAGTCCAGTGCGGGGAGCAGCGGTGAAGGCGGCAGGCATCGTAGTTTCTCGATCGACGGCCCCAATGTTCGTTGCTGGCGACACTACGGTCGCGTGGTTTCTTAGTCCTTCCCAACCCTAGCCAGCAGAATCCCTTTCTGTTCAATAAAACAAAACAATTTTCCAATCACTTCTTCTTCCAGATGCACGACACTCGTGCCGTAGTTCTATTTCCGTGGTCGAAGGTGGTACCTAATGGTACCCAAGTTTGTCTGATCCAAAAGCAAAGTGTCGTCACTTCCTGAGGGAAGCGACGTGTCAGTGGTGACGGAAGTCGCAGAGCTCGAAACAAGGTTTTCCGGAAGTGATTGATCAAAAGAGTGCGGAGACGAAATGGACTGTTCCCCAAGCTCCTCAGGCTCAGAGAACTTCTCCGACGCACTCACAGCGCTGTTTGCTACTCCAAGTTCAGAAATTGTAGCGTCAGCGAGGGGTTCTGCTTCTTCTGTAGCGTGTGGCGTCGGGTGAGGAAGTTTCTTGACGTGCGTCGCGTGAATCCAGTTCTTCTTTCCAGCCACCCGCACTGCTGTACTGGTGACCAACAGCACCTGGTAGGGTCCGCGCCAACGAGGCGCAAGACAGGAAGACCTCTCGTAGGCCTTTATAAGGACCCAACTACCGGGCTGTATATCATGTCCTGGGCCCGTGAACCGTACAGGTAAAGCAGCATTCACCTGGTGGTAAATGAAATACAGATTTTTAGTTAACTGGTTACAGTAGTCGACAAGCAATACATTTTCCACCTCCCTCAGGGCTTTAGGTTTAGGGAGACCCCAAATATTAGCAGGTCTTCCCATTACCACCTCAAATGGAGAAAGCCCAGTTCTAGTCTGGGGTGTGGTGCGCATAGCTAACAACACAATAGGCAAAGCGTCTGGCCATTTTAGTTTAGTATCGGCACATGTTTTTGCGAGTTTGTTCTTCAGAATACCGTTGTGTTTTTCCACCAACCCAGCACTTTGAGGATGTCTAGCTGAATGAAATCGTTTCTCAATCCCTAAGGCGGCACAAATTTGCAAAATTACTGCTGCGATAAAATGGGGACCATTATCCGACCAAATTATCCTCGGGAGCCCAAATCGAGGAAGGAATTCTTTTACCATAATCTTTGCAGTGGTCATGGCGGTAGCATCTTTGACGGGGAAATCCTCGACCCATTTACTAAAAGTTCAAATAATGACAAGAACATATTTCAAATTATTACATCGCTCCATTTCAATAAAATCAAAGTGAATGGTTTCGAAAGGGACAGAGGGGGGCCGGAAACTTCCCCTTGGAGTCACTGTCCCTTTACCCACGTTATGCTGTAGGCAAATCATGCAGTTCTGAACATGTCTCTTCGCAGTTTCCAGAATTTTGTCATTCACCCAAACCTGTTGCAATATCTTCGTAATTTGCTGGGCACACACATGCGTAGGACCGTGTGCCATCGTAACCATTGCCAATACATAAGAATCAGGAAGCAACCATTTCCCTTCGGATGTATCCACCCAGCACCCTTCGTCATCCAACTTTCCCATACCTTCAGCCCACTTTCTAGATTCTTCCATCGAGGCATCAGTCTGAATATCTCGTACAGACCCAATACCTTCATCTATTATGCAAATATTTCTCACTTCCCTCGAGGTATACATGTCCGTGCTAAGGTCTATGGCCGTTTGTCTGGCTATCAAATCTGCAAAAGCATTTCCTCTGCCCACATTGTCTATGACCTTGCGATGTGCTGCACATTTCATGATCGCTAATCGTTTAGGGAGTGAGAGCGCTGAAAGTAGTTGCACTATTAAGGGACCGTGCTGAATCTTGGTCCCATGTGAGGTCAGGAACCCTCTTTCCGACCAAAGTTTTCCGAAGTTGTGAGCCACCCCAAATGCGTACTGGCTGTCGGTATATATATTTACTTTTCGCCCTTGGGACAGTTCACAAGCACGGGTCAATGCTATAATCTCTGCGGCCTGCGCGGAGTTATGCGAAATTCTCTTAGTTTCAACAATTTTGCTCAATGTAGTAACTGCATAAGCAGCTGTAGATGTACCATTCGAAAGTTTGAAGCAGGAGCCATCACAAAACAGCTCCCCTTCTGCATTCTCCAAAGGAGTATCTAAGAGATCTATCCTGCCCTTTGTTTCTTGCTCGGTGGTATACAGGCAGTCATGCGATCCTTCATCACCGCAAACAGTGCCTTGCGGGAAAGGTAAAAGTTCAGCCGGATTGAGAACACAACACCTCTTAATTTGGATATGAGGGGCAAACAGAATCAGTTCATACCTTGTTAACCGAGCAGAGGTGAGGTGTTGCGTTTGGGTTTTATTCAATAGAATATCAACAGAGTGAGGTACCATCAAAATCAAATCATGGCCTAGGACCATCCCCTCACTCTGTTTTACGGACGCAGCAGCAGCAGCAACAGCGCGCAAACATCTTGGCAAAGCGCATGCGACAGGATCAAGGGCGGAGGAGTAGTAGCCGCACGGCCTATTCTTCCCTCCGTGTTCCTGTGTTAACACAGCCAAAGCACATCCATCACATTCATGCACAAACAACACAAAGGCCTTGTCATAATTTGGTGTACCCAGAACCGGTGCCGAACATAGGGCGGTTTTGAGAAGCTCAAATGATCGTTGATGTTCCGATTCCCATGGCAATGGCAGAGAAATGCCCTTCTTCGTCAAAGCCAACATCGGTTTTACCACTAGTGCGAAATTCGGGATCCACAACCTACAGTAGGACGCCATCCCTATCAGGGCTCTGACTTCCTTCTGCGTCTTTGGGACAGACATGCCAGAAATGTGTTTTATTCTTTCAGGTGTCAATCTTCTCCCCTCCTTTGACAGGAGGTAGCCTAAATAGGCAACCTCCTGACAACAATATTGAAATTTTTTAAGCGAAGCTTTGTGACCATTCTGAGCTAGATGAATAAGCAACAATATAGTGCCTTCTTTACAGGCTTTCTCAGAGTCTGCAGCTAAAAGTAAATCGTCAACATATTGAAGCAGCGTGCAAGTAGGTGGCAATTCAAGGGTGTCGAGCTGCTCCTTTAAAGCTCTACTGTAAATACTAGGACTTTCGGTATACCCTTGAGGTGCCCTCGTAAATGTAAATGAGCGTCCCCCCAAGGTGAACGCGAACAAATACCTGCTTTCTTTATGTATCGGAATACTAAAGAAGGCGTTTTTCAGATCCACAACACTAAAGTGCGTAGCCGTAGCAGGGATCATTGTTAATATCGTCGTCACATCGGGCACAATTGGAAATTGTGGGGCAACCACTCGGTTAATAGCACGAAGATCTATTATAAACCGGTACGGAATTGCATTGTCACCTTTCTTATATACTGGTAAGATCGGGCTGTTACCCAAACTACCTGTAATCTCTTCGATCACCCCACGATGTACAAAATCGGAGACAATGCATTTCAAAGCACGTTCACCCTCAGTTGATATTTTATACTGCGGAATGCGTGGCAGTTTTACCCCATGTTTCAGGACTATTTTAACGGGCTCAATGTGTAATACTCCGACATCATTGTCGTCCATCGCCCACAAACATTCCGGAACAATGCTAAACTCAGGAGGTAGAGGCCGAATCAAGAACTGGGAGTTAAAGGGTTGCTGTGGTGAAACCGTTAACCTTATTCCATCCGAGGAACAATGAATGACTGCGTTCAATTTCTTTAACAAATTCAACCCCAGCAAATGTTCTCCACAGTTCGAAGTGAGAAGAAAAGGGCAATGGTCCGTGAAGGGACCCAAAGAAACAGGCACCGGCGCAGAAACCGGACAGACGGTTGGTATACCAGAAAACCCTACGGAAACATTTGTTTGCCCTGACAGTGGAATGTTTGGAACCCTGGAATGATCAATGGAGCACTTCTGTGCTCCAGTGTCAATCAAAAACGGGTGTTTCCTATTCCCCACTAATAGTTCAACGTAGGGGCCTTTTTGATTCACGGGAATAGGCAAAGGTTCCAAACCCTGCTTCGGGCAATCCTAATAAAACAGAACCTCGTCAGAAGGAAGTTCTTCGGAAAGATAGGCAGCAGAAGGGTGATCAAATATGTTTCTCGAGTCCATACTCGAGATCTGATTTTCCCGTGAAAAAGGTTGCTGGGGATCTTGCAGAAGCTGACCTCTATCAGGGCCCCCTGTTCCAGGGCGGCCCCTAGGCCGCCTACCCATACCCCCAAACGTACCGCTTGATCTTTGGCGAAGGGCAGGGCACTGTGCTCGCCAATGACCTTCCTGGCGGCAATAAGCACATTGATTAATATTTATAGGATTTGGAGGAGTATTTCCTCTTGGAATGTACTGACCTCTAGTCTGTGTCGTACCTCCTCTGGGGTTTCTAACAATTTGCTGCAACAATACCTTAGTCTTCAAGTCACCCTTTCTCTTTTCAATTTTCTCTTTTTCATTATTAACACTGTTCTCATAGTATTGAGCCATGTGCAAAACCTCAGATTGAGATTTTGCCTGCCAAGCGCTCTCAGAGGACATAATTTGTGACTGGATGTCAGGTAACAATCCACGTACGAATTTGTCCACAAACAACCTCTTCCCCGACTCTGTACCTAAATCCTGTCCGCTGAAGTCAGAAAATACCTGCTCGAACCTATTGAAAAAATTCAGTTGCACCTTCAGTTTTCCCTTGGACACAGACCGTAAGCTTGTCCCAAATAATCCTTTTTTCTGGAATTATAGTTTTTAATTTAACAACAATCCTATCAGGTAAAGTAAGTATTACCTGGGGCGGTTTCTCACCAGCTGGTCTTTCTCCATCAATTCTAGTTAGATTTACCCACGTATCGCCCAACCCCGGCACATCGTCTACTGTCCGTACCTGTTTCCATACATCTACGGGTAGAAGCACAGGAAATAACAAGTCAATGTCACTCAAGGTGAACACAGAGGACTGTAAGACGGACTCTATTTCCTTATAAAACCCCGTCGGGTTTTTCCTAATATCAGGAACTGACTGTCTAATCGTGTTCACTTCCTGTCGCGAGAACGGGACGTGAACAAACTGCGATACATAATGTGCAGCGATATCCACCCGGGGGCACCAGTCGCCACGTCAGCGGGGATTTCAACTTTTGGGACAAAGGTCGGAGGAACCTCTCTCATAGGCAACTGAGATATAGGTGCCTCCGGCCGCTTACTAAGCAATAGAGCCAGATCGAGCGCTAAGGCAGCTGTAGAGGTGTCGGGCGAAAAAGCCCTTTTACAAATACCGAATAATTCTATGGGGCAACTGACCTTCTTCCTTATACATTCCTCTTGTAAGTGCTGTACCATCACTTGAATTACTTTCCTTTGCATCTCTATCGTGTACTGACTGTATGTGTCATACACTTCGTCTGGCGGTATCGATGAATCTGAGATCCATCGAACCGCATCTTTGGTACAAATTCGTACTTCCTCCGGTGCTGTTCTTTGGCACGGAAGGAACCGTTTCTGTACATATATTCTATCGTCCTCATCATCCTCATCTCGTGATTTTTCAAAGTCTCTCCTAAACTCGAACAATCTTTCAACATGACCATATACTTTCTGTTCTGTATCCCTCGAAAGGGCCAAAGCATTCAGATCTCTCACCCCCTGTGGAAGGTCCGAATTTTGTAATCTACCCCACATCACACACAAATGAGTCCCCAAACCTTCGATAAAAACATTTTTCTCGGGAAAACTATCCAAATTAGATAATGTAGAAAAAACATTAGTTTGATCACCTTTCTCCATGCAATGCTTAGCCCACGCAAATAATTCCTGTTTCCTGCCTGCAGGAACAGTACTACGAGTCACAATCTTTGACCCTGCACCTGGATCAACTTCAATCAATACGGGGCTACTCGGGAGAGAAGGTGTAGGTGAACTTAGCAAGGGTGCAGGTGCAGGGGGAAGGGGCGTTGCGATAGGCGGAGGAACGACAACCAGAGGACTAGGAACAATAGGCTGCGCAGGGGGAGCAGGAATAGCAACGGGAACAACAGCAGGAACGGGCAAAGTGCCCAAGACAGGAGCGTACGGAGGTGGCGCTGAGGCATCGGGCCTACGTTCAGTCAATAATTTCTCAATGAATTCCTCAGAAACATGGAAATCTTTAGAGGGGTAAATTTTCTGGACCCCGAGTGAAAAGGCTCTATCCATATTCTTAACTAATTCTGACCGTTTTTCTTTATCATACAATAATGCCTTTTCAGCGTTCGTTTTGTGACGACGTGCATGTTTATCCCTACTTTTAAGCTGCTGCAATGCTTCTTTCTTCCAATTTTGTAACACATTGTAACGCTCACCTGATTCCCGTAGAGGCGCCGGTCTTGACTGGGCGTATACCGTATCTTCAAAGGTGATGTGCAACACACGGCTGGCTCTTTGGGCTGGACCTCTGTGCACTGTATGTCTGACTTGAAGGGTAAGATGTCTGCAGATAGAAAATATGGGATTAAGGAACTGGGTTATTGAATGTCTCTCTCTTCTTCCCTTTCTCTTCTCCTGTAGAACCCCAAAGGTTAACGCTCTCACCTTAGGTAAGTGAACGCCGTGCTCTCCATCTGCCTCGGGGCAGGGTGCTGTAACCAGTTTCTTCACTGGATAAGGGGAGCAGGCCTCTTGACTTCAGAGGACTGCTGTTCGTCGTTTACTGCACGAACGGTAAGTTTCCAGTAATTCTAATGTCTTTAAAGTCTTTAGTAATGATGTTTCTTGTTTTGCAGGGTTCCGGCGATGGCGGATGACGGGCTGAAGTGAGTTGAAGATGGAGCCCGTGTGATGAATAGAAGCGCCTGGAAGCACGTAAGTAAGCGCTTGCTGCCTGCTTCACGATGCGCTCTAACTGTCTTTTTATTTTGCAGGTACAAGTTCGGAGCGGCTGCAGGGTGCCGGAATACCCACTGGGTTAGATGTGGAAAGGAGTAATGGCACGTGAGTATTAAAGTTCCCTAATGTCTTTAAACGCACCTTGTTTTGTCTTTCAGATGCGGGATGCAGCGCCGAAGGCCTCCGGAGCGTGCGAAGAGTTGGTAAGCTTTTGTCTTTCAGATGCCGGAATGCAGTGTGAAGACCTCCGGAGCGCACGAAGAGTAGGTAAGCCTTTGTCTTTCAGATGCCGGAATGCACCGCGAGGCGTTGGTGACAGCCGATGGTCCAGGTAAGTGAAGAGCTGTCACTGAAGACCGTAATGCTAACCTGTTCTTTCTTGTCTTTGTAGGTGTTGCTGAAGACTGGATTCAGGATGGTAAGCCTTTTTCCTTAGGCCCAGGATCAGATGCAGAAGACACGATGAGCGTTCTGCTGCAGAGGATGCAGAATAACGCAAAGCAAGATTCATCCATTGGGTGTGGTTTAAATAGCCTCCTGTAGTGCTTAGGTGTCTCCTTCCACAGCCACGCCTAGGTAAGAAAAGAGTTCCTGCTTTCCAGAAGAGTTCCAGTGTTCTGAATCTAGGGAGTGGCTCCTGCCCCACCCAACAGGAAAAGTAGTTCCAAACAGAAGAGGATCAGAGGCTCAACTGGCAGGCAAGTAAGCAGCATGGTCTACTGCAGGTAAGTCCACCCAAGCATTATGAGCCCGGCGCTTCCAGCGCTGGGACTGGGCATATTTATGAGCCTGGTGCCACTGGCGCCAGGACTGGGTCCAAAAGGTCCCAATTGGGACTGGTTGGCACTCGGAACCTGGGTTATGGATCTGCTTCCAAGGGAGTTGGGAAAACCCTGACCTTTTGGAAGCAGAGATCATGACACACATCAAAGGCTGCTGGCCTAGCCTTTTTCTTTAGCAAGATCGATTCTAAGTATTCAATACGGGGGATCTCAAAACTACCGTTGATTGGCCACTGAAATTCGGAGGCATGTCTGGTCTGTCTGTGCCAAATGTCGTTAAATACAATACTACCAATGCCATACTTACAGTACATAGTACACGCCGGCGACCCCTCCTGTGGTGCCGGGCGGCTAAATTCCAAAGATTGTCGATCGCTGCGGAACAGAGCCCTAAAACAGCTAGACAATTTCCCAGGCATTTCTCAAAAAATTGGTGTTACCTGGTCCAATAATTGTGTCTGCAGATACAATACGCCAAATTCAAATTGTCAGGGTTAAATTAAGAGCCGGGTCACGACTGCACCTGACCAAACCTAAGGAGGACCGTACGGTTTACAAAGGACTTACCTAACAAATTTTACCTTGCGTTTGGTGGTTTCGGCAAATCTGCCCGCCTCAAAATTGGACCCTCGTCAAGATGCCGTGTCAGACCACATCCAAGTCCAAGGATCGGATCGTGCAGCGCTGCCGAGGTATCGCGTCTCGATCGGTCGGGCCCGCAGAATCACACCGTCCGATCCCGGTTCGATAGTCTGCGTCAACCTTCAATGATCCGGCATCAATCTTGAGGGTCCCTATTCGGGCGCCAACTGTGGAAACAGAGAAATTGATATGAGGCAGGGAAGCCCAAAAGGAAACACACCAACACAGGTTACAAAGGACATACAAAGCGCTTTATTTCAAAGTTACAAAGTTACAAAAAGTCAATTGACATACGGATAGCTATTCGGCCCTCAGACCAACAAAACGAACCATCAACGTAGTTCGCCGTGGAAGTGTGAGAGACCGATCATCGGGATACTTGGGTTTTTATACCTTTTGTCCGGCATTGGCCAGTCCTCTCGCAAGTTAACCATTCTTGGAACCAAACCTAGGGTTCGTAGCCAGGTCAATCCCATAATATATGCAATTTGATCAGTTCCGCTGATACAGTTGTTCATTTACACATGGGTCAGAGAGAGGACAAGGTCTTAGTTCGCGACCCTAACAAGTGGCCTGCGAATATATTATTTATTCACGTGTGCGGAGGTCACTACGGCCAGAATCCCACTCGAAATGTCATTCGGCCTCCATTTTGTTGTTCAGGGTGACTTCCACACTGCAAGAGTACCTAAAATGGCGGCTCAATCCAAGATGGCGATTTGCACAATACATTAAGGTCAGGACCTTGCCGCGGAACCTATGTACACAATGTTTTTTAGACAGCTTGGCGTAGGCCAACATACATTTAAACAATGCGATTAGAGGTGCAATATCATTTCGATTTCCACAGTACAAGGTAACATTTTGCTGCACAGCTTATCTATGTTGCTCCTATAGCCAAAGGTCAGCATGCTCTAAAGCTTGGGAACAGGATTTTCTCTAGAGGAGCACGGTTGAGATGCACATTATTACAATTAATGGTTCAGTGGGGAAAACATGGTCGAGACAGGCGGGCACCTAACTTGTAGGTTAGCTATGCTTCTACAAAGATTTCAAGGTTATACAGTGAAAGGCAAACAACACGTTCAGCAGAATGTGTATTCCTGTCTCGAAAGTGTCAGAAAGTTCATGCCACTGTCTTCTACTGCGTTCAGAGCGAAAACACAAAATGAGCAGGGAACTGAACATTGCATCCAAGATGGCGAATAAAACAAAATGGCAACGTGACCATCATTATTGCAGCAATAGATGTGTAGTGTGATGTGAATGCGAATGTGCATAGGCCAATATGCATACTCTATAGGACACTAAACTAAATATATGTTCACAAACCCTCCTTTTGGCCTAAGCCTAGAGCATCATCCAAACATGGGATCCTCAGACGACCAGGATGCAGTGTCATCATCAGAACACCCTGAGTCATCACTATCATAGGCACTGATGGCCATAAACTATTGTATAGTAACATCCTGCATGATCAGTTCATTAGTGACTTCTACAGGCAATTGTGGGCTTGGTTTCAATTTGACCATTGTACATGCGCAATAATCCCCTAGCAGAACCAAGGACAGGTAAGCATTGTATGCAACAGCAGCAAAATAGAACTATACTAAGGACTATAGCTAGAACAGAGAATATCTTCCAACCCCAAGTCCGCAGTAAACTCCCGAACCATGTACTAATATTCCAATCCCCTTGGGGAATGTGTACTTCTGAACCCAAAATATGTAATCTCTTGATTGCTTGGAAAATGGTGGGGCTGCGTCAGGTGTGTAAACGCAACATGCAGACCCAACCATTTTGCATACACCACCACGCTCAGCCAGGATGACATCTAACACCATCCTATTCTGAAGGGCCACTAGTCTAATGGCCTTTTGTTCCAATGTCATATTAAACATAATATCAGTAGTCTCATTGATAGTTTTCTCCAAAATCCTAGCCAATTTCCTAATGTCTGATTATCTGTCCCCAGAACGAAACCATGGATTTAGCAATATCCCCCAATACCTGCAGGGTAGTGTCACCTTCTATTTCCCTTCTAGGACGAGTTTTCAAGATATCAGCGGTAGAAGTGATATATATACCCCAGGTAAAAACATTCCCAAAAAACATGTACCCGCCAGTCTTTGGGTAACCAAGGATAAGCTTCACTTCCACAAACGAAATAGATGGAACCCCCCTATATACAAAGGCCTATCCTCCATCACCAGAACAGCTGTGTTCATTCATTTATCATAGGAGACAATAGGTCGGGAACCTTTTTCTCGTAAACAGAATGGGACAGAATCAGGGTCATGATTGATGGTGTATGATGGAGGAGCAACCTCCTTATTCCCTACTGCAGTCATTTTGAAAGAGACGATCAATTGGTAGGGTCTGGAATATTTGTCAGAATGTTTGGCAGTGGCAGTATTGAGGGTGCTTTTGTTTGCAGACACTGAACATCCTAGGGGCAATAATATCAGTCGATCAAATTCATTAACATTTGTACCATCAAAGTTAGCAGTTGCACTGTCGTTCCATCGTCCAAAGAACAGTGCCCTAAATTAGGTATAACATGCAGTAGACAGAGGGAGAGAATTAATATACCAGCCTATGCCCTTTTCACCATGCTGTGGCAGATGTGAGCAAACCCAACAATTAGTTTTATTCAGAATAGCATGTTTTGCGTTCATTATCATCATGAGAGTGTTGTTACGACAGGCCCCTCTATGACTGAGGTCACGTGTATGAAGAGTGTGTGCGTACACGTGTAGAGGAGACATTGTGGATGCACTACTAGTTGGCAACAGAGTATCGAGTGGATGTGCACTTTCCAAATACCACAGTACAGGTATCAATGTGACCATAATGCAGGTTATCACTGAGATTATTATCCATTTTGTCCTCTGGGACCATGGCGCTTGATATACAGGACCATCAATCTGGAAATGTACCTTATTTATACGAGCAGCCCAAACGCGGGCATAGTCCTTCAGCGTCCATTAAGAAGGCTCGCTGATAGGCTTTAGAAGTTCATGCTTTGGTGGCACCTGACCACGTGGCCAATCTTGTTGGTAGTCTTCTTTGCCGCTCCCTGCCCCTTATCTTGTGTGGAGGGGAATGACGAGGGAATGGTACAACGTTGGTTTCTTGTTGATGCAGTATTCCTATTACACTTTCCTGTTCTATTACAAAACGTAATGTCAATCCCTGAACTAAATCCGATTTCGTGGTCTAAGGTTGTACCTCAAAGCTCCAGGTACCGAATGGTCAATGAACAAAGGATTGTTGATCTCAGAAGATACAATGTCAGTTGATGCAGAGGAAGAAGAAAGAATTGTTTCCCCAAGCCCCATGGACTCAGGAAGTGGTGTCGCATCACTCTTGGTGTCGATCAGGACAAGCACATGATGATCAATTTCCTTTTTTTCACACTCGTTGAGAGGCGAAGGCAGTGGCACTCGTTTCACGTGCATCGCATGTATCCAATGTCACTTGCCGGTCATACGTACTGCTGTCTGCGTGGCCGATAGCACTTGGTACAGCCCCTTCCAACGAGGTGCAAGGCACATTTTCCTCTCTAAATACCCCAGCAGTACGAATTCCCCAGGCTGAATTCGATGGCCTGGGCCTTCATATTTCTCTGGCAAAGCTGCTCGAACCTGTTGGTGAATCAAACGCAAGTTTTGAGTCAACTGCTCACAATAATCAGACAGTAATGGATACTCAATTTCGGCCAACTTTTTAGGTCTCAGTGCATTCCATACATTTGCAGGCCTTGCCATGACAATTTCATATGGGGAAAGTCCTGTTTTTGACTGTGCGGATGTTCGCATTGAAAGTAAGGCTATTGGTAAAGCGTCAGGCCATTTCAAATTAGTGTGTCCACACACCTTCGCTAGTTTATTCTTTGAAATACCTTTGTGGCGTTCCACCAAACGGCCACTTTGAGGATGTCTCGCTGAGTCAAAACGTTTATCGATCTGCAATTCCTCACATATTTGCGGAATGACATCAGCAATAAAGTACAGTCCATTATCGGAATAAATGACTCTTGGCAGGCCAGACCTAGGAAAATATTCCTTTAACGTGGCTTTGGCCGTCGATACTGCAGTGTTGTGTTTCAGGGGGAAATCCTCAACCCATTTGCTAAAGGCACAAATCACAACTAATACGTATTTATAGTTTTGGCAGCGTTCCATCTCGATAAAGTCAAAATGAATCACTTCATATGGCATGGACGGCGGCCCAAAACTACCCTTCGATGTTGGTGTGCCCATCCCAATGTTGTGTTGTAGACATATCATACAGTTCTGAACCAAACGTTCAGCGATTTTCGGGATATTGTCATTGTACCATACGTGATCTAAATGCTGGCATATCCTTTTCGCACATATGTGTGCTGGACCATGAGCCATAGTAACTACAGCAGTGACATAAGCATTGGGCAGCATCCACCTTTGTTTTTCATTGTCTTCCCAACAACCCTCAACATCTTATCCAGCTAGACCATTACCCCATTGTTTGATCTCCTCTGCTGTTGCTTCAGCCTGAATTTCTTTCACACTATTCGCCCCTTCTTCCATCATATTAGTGTCAGTAACCCATTTAGCTGAATCCAACACATACATCCCTGAGTGTGGATCGGTAGCAGTCTGTTTGGCAATTCTATCAGCAAAAGCGTTTCCTTTTCCTACATTGGCCGTCACTTTCTGGTGTGCGGCGCATTTCATTATCGCTAGCTGTGCAGAAAGTGCTAGGGCTGATAACTATTGTACTACCAGAGTACCATGTTGAATTTTGGTGTTGTGTGATGTCAAGAATCCCCTCTCCACCTATAATCACCCAAAATTGTGAACCACTCCAAATGCGTACTGACTGTCGGTATAGATGTTTAGGCTAAGCCCTTCAGAAATCTCGCATGTTCTGGTCAATGCAACAATCTCCGCAGCCTGGGCGGAATTATGCGGTATCTTTCTGCTCTCAACGCCAGTGTCTAATGTGGTAATTGCATAGGCGGCAGTGGAAGTACCATCAGGTAACTTAAAACAGGAACCATCACAAAATAGTTCCCCATCTGGAAACTTCAAAGGTGTATCGCTCAAATCAATTCTGCCTTTTGTATCTTGTTCGGTAACATACAGGCAATCATGGGACATGGCATTAGTGCAGTCTTCCTCTTGTAGAGACGGCAAAAGTTCAGCCGGATTCAAAGTACAGCATCTCTTAATTTGGATGTGCGGTGCAAATGGAATCAACTCATATCTCGTTAATCGAGCAGACTGAGATGCTGAGTAAGTGTTCTGTTTAGTAGAACATCAACAGAGTGAGGTACCATCATGGTTAAAGAGTGACCTAAAACCATACCCTCACTTTGTTTCACTGATGCAGCAGCCGCAGCCGCAGCCGCAGCTCTCAAACATTTCGGCAAAGCGCATTCAACAGGGTGTAACGTGGAGGAAAAATAGCCGCATGGTCTGCTCTTTCCCCCATGTTCTTGTGTCAATACAGCCAAAGCGCAACGCTCTCTTTCATGCACATGAACCCATTAGTGAAGAAATGCGCATTTGCACAAGATGATTAATGGTTTAGCGGAGAAAACATGGTCTAGACAGGTGGAACTTGTAGATTAGCTAGGCTTCTGCAAAGACTTCAAGGTTCTACAGTGAGAGGCAAACAACACGCTCAACAGAATGTGCATTCCAGTCTCGTAAGTGTTAGAAAGTTCATGCCGCGGTCTTTTACTGCGTTCAGAGTGAAAACTCAAAATGAACAGGGAACTGAACATTGCATCCAAGATGGCGAATAAAACAAAATGGCAACATGACCATCATTATTGCAGCAATAGATTTGTAATCTGATGTGAATGCGAATGTGCTTAGGCCAATATGCATACTGTATAGGACACTGAACTCAATATATTTTCACACAGTGTGCTAAAAATTAAATGCCAAGAAAAAAGGGGAGGCTTGAATATAATACTGCATTAAAATCATGAGGAATTGGTTGGCCAACGGATGAGGCAAAACTGGCCGGGCATCGATGATACCCTTTTAATACAATGGATCATAAGTAATAACAACGAAACAATTAATGATCTCTTGTCAGGTGATGACAACGCACCAGAGGCAATTGTAGATGCATATACCAATTTGATGAGTCATGCACCAGGCTACTTCTTTTCAAATAGGCGACATAATCCTATCTGTAAATAAAGGGGTGGTTTAATAAAGAATGGACACGAGCAAAAAAAGATTTGTTATCCACTCTAAAAAAAACTAATTGTTTCAGATTAGAGATAAGATTTGCCCATGCGTGCTACAAAAACACCATCTTGACTAGGAAAAAAGCCATAGATAAGGAAGCCTGGGACGCTTTGCTTGCTGCTGTTGTTATCAATGACAGTCATACATTTTGGGAGATCGTTAATAGAGGCCCCCTGTATATGCAAACTAACACTGGGTTGGTGGCCTTGGTTGAGGACTTCATTTGGGTATCCTATTTTTCGAACGTATGTAAAGAGAAGCACCTCATAGATATTGAGGAAATTGGCATTGGTGGATTTCTCCACGGACATAGTTTTGCTGCCCACCTTGCTCAGCTCTGATTCTTGTAGCTTAGTATTTTCAGTGACGGAAATGTTTGTTGCAATAATTAAGCAGGCACCTGATCATTGTCCCCATCCAGATGCGATTCCCGCATTTAATGAATTAGCAAAGACAGGACAAATTCCAAATAAGTGGAAACAGGCACTCATCTACCCAATTTTGCAAAAAGTAAAGAGAGAATCCGCTGCCTGCGGGCCAATTTCACTCCTAAATACCCAATTTAAAATTTTTGGACGGGTTCTTTTGGAAAAAAGGAACATTGGGAGGAATTCTGTTCTCTTAGAAATACAACTGGGGTTTAGACCAGGGCTAGGGGCATTAGAACAGGCACTAAATGTATATTTAATAATGACTGTTTCTGTGTTTATTAGACGTGAAGTGATCTACCTAGCATTTATGGATTTGTCGACAAACTTCGACAAGGTTAAGAGGACCAAGTTGTGGCCAGAATTGATACAAGACAACTGCCTTAGGAACCTCGTAACAGTATTTGAGAATATCGCGATAGAGGGCAGTTATCGTGGTAGAGGGCAGTTACAGCGCATTAACAGTCATGAGTTACCTTCATTGATTAAACGAGGTTACCATCAGGCCACCATTGTTGATTGACTCTCGCCAATCTGCTACTACGCACGTCGTAATCTTCTCTACGCTGGACAATGGGGCTCACTGCATTTAGGCCCTGATAGCATTGTGAATCATCTAAAATACAGGACAATGAATGTACAGCGAGTGGTCAATTCTGCCACCCCTTATTCCTTGTTATAAAAAACATATCTCTGTGGGAGGCTTCCTGACCATCCCCGGCAACCCAACAGTATCTGGTCTGCTATAGGCACAACAAGACCTGCCCATGGATATGACCACCCTTGGAGCTTTTCCAAGTTTTACCAGGTAGTTCACTTGCAACCTAAGTAGAAACTCTGGTCCTGAAGAAGGCTGGGCACATCAACACAGACTGAGCCACACAAGCCGAAACGCGAGTAGGCCACTCTACGATCGGGATTTCCTCTAGGACGACCTGGGTATTAATTGGCAGCCAGAACAAAGCAGCTTTGTTCTGACAAATAGGCTCTTTTGAAATCACTAATCCCTTTGTTTCACTTTATTAAGATACATAAAATCACATACTGCCAGTGGATTGCAGTTATTCATTTATTCACGATTAACTGTTTGTTATTTCCCCTGTCTATACTGTTCGATTGCAATACTTACGATTTAGACTGCTTTTCGGTTACTCCGATACAGACAACCGCGTTTGCTTTTTTCTGTAACACCACGGTTTCTGTGCACATAGGAGATGCTTTTGGACTTGTTGTGAGACTGATTGGTTGTTTGAATGTGAATGAGAGAGTGTGCATTTAGGTATGATGTTATGAAATTCTAAAACATTGTATTTATTGATGGTGGTTATTTTGGGTATTGATAATTTTATTTCTTGTTTGTCTTTTGACATATTTATTTCTGAAAATGCACCAATAAATATTGTTGTAATTCAACATGGAATTGTCTTTACTGACATACAAGTGAGCTCAATCCAATATGGCAGATGAGATTGCATATTTGTTTTGTATTTGAGAATATCCACAAGGGAATGGAGGCCTGTGTCAAAGGTGGAGGTGCAGGAAACTGCACTTTGCATTTCCCGATTGCTACTGGCGTAAGCAGTATTAGTACTCCTGCTCTTTTCCTTGTACATTAATGATCTCCAGAGGATTTTTAACAGATTTGGGAACAGATGTCCCCAAAAATGGAGGCAAGAAGATTCTGGCTCTCGTCTATGTTGACAATGCAGTTTTGATTGCAAAAATCTGTAAGGCGCTCCAGCGACTGGTTAATTATTTTATTAAACTTATGAGCAATTTAGATCTATAGGTCAATGTAATAACGTCAGCAGTTCTTGTCGTTCATCGACAAGGGAAGAGAATTAAAACAATGATATTTAAGTGCAATTCCTCCAACATACCTATCGTCCAGGATTTTGATTATTTGGGCATCCGTTTTAATAGCACTTTATCAAGTGCTAGTCATTTGGAAAAATTAAACATCAAAATGAAACAGGCAATTGGTGGAGTTTTTCGCATCTCTGGTATGTGCAGGCTAGAGTCGCTGAACATGATACTTGGCATATATAAAAAGCAGACTTCGGCAGGGGTGACTTCTGGAACTTTGCTATGGGGGTTCCGGAACTTATCCCAATTCCAAATCATTGAAAATATATTTTTTTTAAAAGTCCCGGGTCTTCCACAATCTGTTTCACACTATGCAACGCATCAAGAACTGGGGGTTAATTTTTATTGAGGATGAGCTAGGGTTGCAGCCTGTTTTGCACTGGTTGAGAATTTGGAGTAACCCACAAGTGACACTGACCCAGTTTTTAATCAGTGGATCACTAGAGAATAAATCTGTACTCCCCATACCCTGGTTTAACCATGTTAAAAAAAAATGTAATAGCATAAACAAACCACAGAATTTTAAACCCAATAATTTCCTGGCTTCAGCAATGGTAACTCATCTAAGAAACCACAGGAGACCCCGTCGAGGGCTCTTCTGCTGCGACACTTGGAGTCTACTTGTGCTCTGCTGACCTCGCTGGGTTTCTCATAAACTGGAATAAGTCCCATCTACGGCCCTCCTAGGACCTTCAGCTCATTGGGGCCAGGTTTTGGACTGCGGGCGGGGCGTGTACTTCTTCCCCTTGTCAGAGCTCGGATGCTGCTGGATTGCCTGGTGCATCTTCTGGCTTGGGATTCAGACCTGGCCAGGGACTTTCTTCAGGCTCAGAGGTACATGGCGGCATGTGTCTTCCTTGTTCCCTGGGCGAGACTCCACCTACATCCCCTGTTGTTCCATATCCACAGCTTCTGGAAGGAGTAGTCTCTGGACTTTGAGGCTCCCATCCCTATGGGCCCCTCCCTCACAGCACAGCTTTGTTGGTGGCTGCACCTGCCCAATCTTTTATTAGGGTCCCCGCTTTGTCCACCCTCTCTCACCATTGCTACCATCTCCTGGCCTCCAGGCACTTCCTCTCTGTTTCTCTCTGAGTGTGCCGACTTCTGTTCCTCCCTACTCTCTACCACCTCCAACCTTCTACTCCTGGGTGACTTCATCTTCCACCTAGACTCCCCCTGCACCTCATCCACCCTCTTCATTGACCTCTGCACCTCCCTATCCCCTCTCCATTCTTCCATCTGGTCCAACCCACTCTGCCGGACACACACTGAACGCCATCATCCACTCCAATCTCCCTACTCCCCTGGTCACCCCTCTTTCTTGATCCGACCACTCTCTTCTCACCTCCCAGCTGGGTCCCTATGTCCCTGTGACTACTCCTCTCAAGCATGTGTCTGATGAAATGAGTATCAGCTGCTGCCTTCACTTCCACTTTCATTCCCCCTTGCCCACCCAACTCTGACTCTACC
The DNA here is from genome assembly GCF_040938575.1 of Ambystoma mexicanum. Classification (NCBI taxonomy): domain Eukaryota; kingdom Metazoa; phylum Chordata; class Amphibia; order Caudata; family Ambystomatidae; genus Ambystoma; species Ambystoma mexicanum. The sequence continues at coordinate 407,199,994 of NC_090941.1, forward strand.
GCTGATTCTGCCCTCAGCAACCTCTATCTGTCCCTTTGCAACACCCTCAACATCCTTGGCCCAGTCATGAGGGAGCTTGAAACTTGCCTCCAAGCGTACCACCTGGTATGACTCAGAACTTGCAGACCAAAAGCATAAGTGCAGGGCTGCAGAACAGAAGTGGCAAACTTCAGGCTCACCCTCTGACAAATTGTTCTGCCGCCTGCTCCAGAGAGCTTACAGACTATCTATCTGTGCCAAAAAAAGAGCCCACATTCGAGCACGAGTATCTAGCGCTTCCAACAACACGGCTGAACTGTTCAATATCTGCAGGGAACTTGCCAACCCATCTGCAGTATCCTCTGCCTGTACGCCTTCCCAGGCCCTTTGCAATGCACTCACCTCTCATTTCACCTGCAAAACCCCAGACATACTGAACGGCTTTAACACACACTCATCCAACCCATCCCTCCTCTATTCCTCCCCTGATCACTCGCCCTCCTCCTTCCTCCTTCTCCTTCTTCGCCCCTATCTCCAGAAGTCCCCAGAGTTGTCAACTCCATGAAGGTCTCTTCCAAACAAGTTGCCCCTTGCTCATCCAGAACCATCAAGGACAACATTTCCTCTCTCACCCCTGCTCTTGCTGATCTCTGTAATCACTCCTTTGCTACTGGTTCCTTTCCATCCTCCCTTAAGCACTCCCTTGTGCACCCACTTCTTAAGAAACTCACAGCAGACCCTTCCTCACCGGCCAACTACTGTCCCATCTCCATCACCACCATTCTGGGAAAACTGATTGAGAAGCTGGCCCTCCTCCAACTTAATTCCCACACCAAACTTGTTGAGGGTCTACATGACCACCAATCTGGATTTCTAGCATCAAGAGGCACGGAAACTGCTCTAATGAACACCTGTGAAGAACTGCTTGCAACCCTTGACTCCAACTCCCCTGCTGTCCTCATCCTCCTTGATCTCTCTTCTGCATTTGACACAGTGAACCACTCCATCCTCATAAAACGCTCCATGATGCCCTTGGTATCTCGGAGCGGGCACTGGACTAGCTTACCTCCTTCCTCACTGACGGCTCCTCCAAGGTCATACTAGGCTCTTTCTCCTCCCCTACTTCCTCCTCCACCTGTGGCGTCGCCCAGATCTCCATTCTTTCACCCTGGCCCTTTAACATCTACCTTTCTCTGCTGGCACGCCTAATTTCATGTTTCTCCCGCAACTTCCAGTGCTATGCTGATGACACTCAACTGTTCTTCAAACTCCCTACAGACATCCTTGCACCCTCCTTCATCCCAGACTGCCTTTCAGCCATCCAGGCCTGGTGTACTGCTAATGACCTTTGCCTCAATGCTAGTAAACCAGATATCCTCCCCATTGGAACCTCGGCACTCTCCTTCTTCCCTTCTCTCTGGCCCTCTTCAATGGGATCTCCCGCTGCCCCTCCTCAGAAGCTAGGAACCTCGGAGTCATCTTCGACTCCTCTCTCTCCTTACTCCCTCATAGTCGGGACATTGTCAAGAAGTCCTACTTTCCGCTCTTCCTTCTAAAAGGAATTCTACCTTTCCTCACCTTCCCCCAGATACTCAATGTTAACCGTGCTCTGGTTCTCTCCAGGCTTGACTATTGCAATAACCTTCACCTTAATCTTCCTTCGTCCACTCTGCGATTTCTCTGGCTAACCTAGAATAGGGCAGCAAGACTTATCCTTGGCCTCAAGCCCAGGGACCGGATCTCTCCTGCTCTACAAAATCTCCTCTGGCTCCCAATCTCAGCAAGGATTACATTCAAATCCCTCTACATCATCCACAAGGCTGTCTGGGGCAGCGGACCACTCTACCTGAAACAGTTTCTGACCAAATATTCCCCTCCAGACACATGCGTTCCGCTGGCACCAACTCCTTGCGTGTAAAGCAGTTTGCAAAACAGAGAACTAGTGGTCGATCGCTTTGCTCAGCGGGCTCCCTTCTTTGGAATAGTCCCACCCTCCCTCTTCGTCTTGAGCAGGACCTCCTTAAGTTCTTGAAAAGCCTCAAGACCTTCCTCTTTACCTCCTCCTTCTCTCCGTCTCTCCCTTGCTAATCGCACAGTAGCTTGACTGATGTGCAGGGCCCTTATGTATCCTCGGGGGCCCTGACCTCCCACAACTTATCATCCCAGCCGCTGTCTATTCTCTTCACTCGTCCAAGCCCACCCTCCCCACTGGAGGTCACACTTACTTTTCTTCTTCTTAGCACTCCACCTGCTGTTCTCCATGAGCACCACAGCACCTATCCCACACCCATTTCCCCTCTGCACTTACACGTTCTGAACGCTCACAAGGCATAGTAGGTTTGTCTCCCCACCCCATTACTCTCTTACTTGTTGTACTTAAATTAATTTAATTATTCATTTATCATTGTTGTATTTCATTGTCTTTCATCCCCTGTCCCCTCGCCTGTTGCCCTGTGGGCGCTTTGAAACAGTTTTGCTACCTCTATAAGCACCTAACAAGTGACCAATAAATAATTAAAATAAATAAATAAATATGTAGGCGTCCTGAAGATCCAGGGAAACCAGGAAATCCCAGTCTTTCACCAGAAGAATGACCTGCTGAAGACATTGGGCCTCATTACGACCCAGGCGCTAATGGGTTAACGGCGCCGTAAAAGGCTGCGACGCCGTGAACCTATTAGCGCCTAATTACGAGGACCCTTTGCGGGACCCGACCTTAACGGCTGGTGTAGACCAGCCGTTAAAGTAGGGACCCGCAAAGGGACCTTGGTGCTAATTACGGTGCCACAATTTGCGGCACCGTACTTAGCGCCTTCCCCATTCCCATTCCCATTGAGCCCTATGGGGCAAAAATGGGAATGGGGAAGGGCCATGGAGGAAGGGGGAATTACCACCCCGCCAACCTTGTAATGGGGTGGTAATTCCCCCTTTCTCCATGGAGGAGTCGGTAACTTACCGGCATGGACCATGGTGCTAATAGATCTTCCGCCAGAGTCGTAATGAGGCCCATTTTACCTCTGAGTCAGAATGTGCCGGTTCAAGACTTTTAGGTCTATAATCAGACGGAAGGACCCCAAGGTTTTGGGCACAAGGAAGACAATCAAGTAAACCCCCAAACCTCTTTCAGATCGAGGCACTGGCCAAAGAACCCTCTCGGAGCGGAGTTCCTGGAGTGTCTGCTGCATAGCCAACCTCTTGACAGGGCACCTGTGCAGAGGTGTCCGGATCAGACCAGACGGAACAGGAGGGGAGACCAATTCCAACTTGTACCCTCATCTCACCAGACGATTGACCCAGGCACCCCCAGGACCTGGGACCATTGCTTCCAAAAGAATGTCAGGCAGCCCCCCACAGGCTCGGCATCAGGACTTCTGTTGGCGAGGGGGGGTGGGGACTGGACCTGAGCACCACTTCTGCCCAGGCACAGGCCCGGCACAACCTCCGAGGATGGGGGCGAGACCATTGGGGAGGGGCAGATGGCCCTGCAGAAGACCTGCAGGCAAGGGCAGACTTCTTACGCAGCTGGCCAGCATGTTTGTCCACCTTGAAGACCTTATGGACCTCAAACAGCATCCGATCTTCAAAGGGAATTGTGATGGCAGAGGATTTCAGACTCCCAAAGGCAGCCTCCGCCGTGTATGAGGCATATGTTGTAGCCCTTAAAGCCAGATGAGCCCCACCATAAGTCTTCCTCAATGAGGCATCCACTTTACAATCAGTGGGGTCCTGTAGAGAATTGTCCTAGGCCAAGGATGACCTCCCCATCAGACTGGGAATGATGTCATCAACCAAAACCACCTGCGGCAGGGCCACCTCCTCCCCCTGCAAGGGATACAGCTTGGCAAGGAACCTGGGAACTGCTGACTTGGCCGGATCAACCCACTCCCTCAAAATCTCAGTTTTCATTTCAGAGAGAAATGGGAGACCCTTCTTGAGTGGGGCGGAGGGGGCCGAACACCATCAGCCCAAGCAGATGGGGGCTCAGAGTGTGGAAATCCTATATACTGGGACACTTGAAGCAGAACATCCGCCTTGGCTTCTTTGGCCCTCATTCCAACCCATTTTTGCCCCATAGGGCATAATGGGAGTGGGGAAGGTGCTAATTACGGCACCGTAAATTACGGTGCCGTAATTAGCGCCAAGGACGCTTAGCGCCTTGGTACTTAACGCCTGCAAAAAGCAGGCGTTAAGGTGGAAATCAGGCGTTAAGGGTTAACGGCGCCAACGGCGCCGTTAAGCCCTTAACGCCTGGGTTGGAATGAGGGCCTTTGTCTAGGTACTTGCCCTTGAATTCTGCTGACCTCTGGGAATCCCCCAGGCTGTAGGACGAGCTGTCTGAACATGAGGAAGAGGAAGGGGACACCCCCCTTCCACGATGAGGCTGAATCCCTTCTTCCTGCAGGGCTCTCTGAAAAACATGCAGGAGCCGCTCCTCAGGAACCCCACAACCCCTCTGCCTCTTAGGAGTGGGAGGGGAGCCGGAAGAAGAAGAATACGAATGTGAAGGAGAGCGGGGCTCCACATGGCGAGATTTTGAGGAGTGCTTCCCCATGGTGCCAGCACAAAAACACAGAAGCTGAGGCCACAAGCAGATAGGAGCATCCACAGCAGTGAAAACAACAGAAACAACCTCCTTGAGGCCACTGCACAATTATAATCCAGCAGCAGGAAAAAATCCTGGTTGCTAGTCAACCCAACCCACCTGGGGAGGACAGGTGCATATCATCATAGAGCACACCCCCCGCTCCACCAACTCGAGCCGGTCGCTGCCCTGCCAGGGACCCTCAACGCAGTTGGAAAAACCAACCTCCCCCATGGCTATGCCGAGGGGTGGGCAGAAGTAAACAGAGTCCCTACCCACAGGCAGGAAAAAACGAACTGTTGGGTCTTGGGGAAGGCGAGCTGTTATGCCCGGAGGCAAGAGGTGGAGGGGGCGGGCCTGAAGATTTTAGAAATAGAAAGAGGGTTCCTGTATGGAGTTGGGACATCTCATTGATAAGTGCTGGGACGAGGAAGAGTGGACGTGGAGTTAATTAATTATTTCTCATATTTACCCTTTGATTTCCCACTCCCCCTCATTTTAAATGAGGGCAATTCATGTATCAAACAGGAGGTCCGCATTTGAGCAAGGTCATCTGGTTCCAGAATCCACAATTTAGATGGGAGTACCCTGCACCTTCTCCTGTTCCACCTTCAGTTTTAAAAGCAACAGACATTGGGCCTCATTACACGGATGGCGGTAAGGGTTTACTGGTACCGGTATTTCACCGGTACCGGTAAATCCTTACCGCCTTACTACAAGGTCCCTTTGCAGGCTGGGGAATTTAACGCCTGCTTTTTGCACGCGTTAAAAACCAACCCGCAAAGGGACCAGGGAGCTAATTACGGTACCGCAATTTGCGGTACCGCAATTAGCGCCTTCACCATTCCCATAGAGCCCTATGGGGCAAAAATGGGAATGGGGAAGGGCAATGGTGGAAGGGGGAATTACCGCCCAACAAACCTTGGAATAGGGCGGTAATTCCCCTTTCCACCAAGGCGGTGCCGGTATTTTACCGGCATGAACCATGGTGCTAATAGCGCCATGGTTCACCGACATCTGTGTAATAAGGCCCATTGTTTTCTACTTATTTGTCTTAAAGGGGCTATCCTAGTACTCAATAATCTGATATGAAGAGCACCCAATCACATGATAAATCTATCTGACAATATATAAGAAAACCTACCAGAAATATGTTAGGAAAAACAAGTTTTGTTTTGCGCAGAAAAGAAAAAAGCAGCTAAGTAGGTTTCAAACAGCTGCAGCTGAATTCAGGTCATTCACCCTTGGACGCTTCCTGCCTCATTACTCATCACTGAACTTTTAAAGAGTTCATTGATGGATGCTGATCCCTGATACTGGCTAATATTACATGTTAGTGTCCCTGTAAATAATCTGTAAATGATCTAAAAGCAACGCAGTGCTTGATCTCCTGTAACATTGAGACTGGGTGCAGTTGCATTTAAGATGTACAGTCGAAAACCAAATAGTGTAAACATCTCTACTAGGGCAAAGTGTGGTTTCCAGCATTGCAACAGTAGGGGGGTGGGAGGGCCAGCCACAAAAAAGTCCTGCTACTTTCCCCCTCAAACGCAGTGTGCGCAATTCCATATGGTCTGATTCGATAACATTGGTGGCAGTTGGCATTTTAACACATAACAAAAAAAAAGAAAACTGCAGAATCATCATCACAATGCTTTATTGGACATAGTCATTAGCCACATATAAATACAGTCATTATACATAGGATATTAAGTCATGAATTACCATAAAGATAAGATTTGTGCATTTAAAACATCATGGTGGGCTACAAATTTCTAAAAATAAAATCTAAAAAAACACTTGTCAACAAAAGTGTATTGAAAACAATTCATCCCTATCACAGTGGTTATTTACTTTTATTTAGAATTGACAAAAAATAACATGACCAGCGACCCTTTGGATCAACCAACCACAGGTTCTGTTTAAACCGGAACTTTTGTGCGAATTATCATAATAGCGTGCGCATGCAGATATTATAAAGGGCAACCGCGCCTCACATATCTATATTCTTAGTGCGCTGTTATGCCCCCAGCAATGGGTTTTGTGCGTGGTCAGTGCCTGGGTAATTAAAATCTTCAAGCACTAGTCACAGCCACTGTTATGCAGCATGCCTGATACAGGTAGGACGCTACAAAGTACACTGTGTTGATGTTTTCGGAATGGTGGAACAGTACTAAGGCATCCCTTGTGCATCGAACACCGTAGTTGTTACAGAGTGATTTCAAGTACCTATTCCTTGCACCAGCATATCTCTCACAGCAAAACTGAAAGTGGCTTATGGTCTCCCTTGCTTGGCCGCAAATCTGGCAGTTATCATTTCTTGCCAGACGTAGCTGATTCATTCTGAGTCTTATATAAAGGTGCCGGGCAAGAGGGGGGGACAGTGAGGGGGGGAGGTGTGACCTCATCCAACTAGGTTTCAAATATCTGAGCCATTTTACATTCCAGGTATCCCCCACGCCACCCCTCATCTTTCCACATGCATTCAACATGTCTATTGAACTGCAGAATCATTACAGTTACAGGGAACTCATCCATTAGAGCTTTGTCCAGACGCTCTGAGGCAAAATACATGCAAACCTCCTAATTTACAAATGCATTGCACCAGCAGAAATGACTTCAAAGAAAAGGACATCACAAGGAGCATCATCAGTCTTTGGTACTTGGAGGCACTATGGAAGCGACTTTAGAATAAGTTGCTATAAGTAAGCCAAGTGGCAAATAACTTTGTGGTGCAAAACACCTAAATTGCACTATTGTTATATTTGGAGCAACAACATAGTCAGGCTTTTTAAAAATAACAGCACATAAGCTGTCAAGTGAGTCACTTTCAGGGCTGGAGATAAGACACATGATCCGCCCGGGATCACACGCTTTGGTTAAACGGTGAAACCGCCGGGATGTGGACAATTTAAGAAACTGAGCACATCTTCACATGTTTAGTTGATATAGATATTTATTAAGATTTCGCTTTGCATTCCATGTGCTTAAATAGGGCTTTCTCCATCGAACGAGTGCCGATTCTGCAAAACGCCGGGAGTTACAGAGTCGATTAGGCATTTGCTCTTAGCATGTCCCCGCACAGCCAGGATCCGAACAGTCTACCTGACGAAGATCTTTTCGGAGCACATTTTAAGTGACCAGGACGTTTGTTGGTCCAGATTGATGGCCGGAGATAGACCTTCGTGGCAGCTGGCTACCTACAAAATGTTGGTCTATGTAAACACTGAACTTCTCAGCCGACCGTCCTCAGGTTGATCGGTCCGCCCAATGACCTTCGATGAGTTCCGGCCTCAATACTTCTCCCGATCTTATCATCACTGATGATTCTACTTGCTACTGTAGCTTCTCACTGAAAACGAAACGTTTTCTTTTCTTCTTTTGTAAAAATCTTATTGATTAAAACAATTAAAAAAAATATAAAAAAATAATACTTTAATTATAGCAATGCATTGGAAGCAGAGCACATTACATAAGAAACTACCAGTTCATAAATAACTTTAAACTATATATATATATATATATATATATAATCGAAATATGTTGAGCAATAAGAAGATGGCTTTAGTTTTATTCGCCCCACCTTCCATGCAAAGTCACAATAGCATCAAGCAGATTAATGTGAGACTAATCAATCCCCCTTGGGAACAGCCATAGACATTATTTCATAAAGCCTGCAGCATTATGCACCCTTCTCCCTGCTGATTACTCCCTCCCATGCGCATTTCTAAAGGGGCAAGAGTTCCTGCCAATAGTCCCCCTTCCCTCCCATCAGTGCCTAATGGCGCACATTCTAATGCTTTACACAGAGCAACCTGAGACCCCCTCTGATGCCCGGAACTCCTTGGGGCTGTGTCCTGGGAGTGGCACACCTCTCCCATTTGGAAACGGTAAAGTGTCCAGGACAATGCCCATGCTGAGCAGGAATTGCTCAACACACATTGTCCTCCCAGCTTGACACCTGTCCAGTTGGGCACCGAATGGGAGAGGTGTCCCACTGACAAAAGTCCTGGTCGGGCTCTCAAAAGCTGTTGTGGGGGGAATCGGGGGAGGGCAGCTCGCCCCTCCTGCCCCATCCCTCCCCCAGTTCGGTACGCCACTCTTTCTGTCACATTGCTAAAGAGTAGAGGGTAAAGTTGTCCTATAGGCCCCTGTGTACTAGCGCAGGATCCTTTCTGTGCCTTTTCATCCATCAGAGGTTGATAGAATTAGTATAATTAAATAGCTAATGCTAACAGCAATTATTACAGTCCTTTGAAGCGAGAGGGATCTCGTGTAGAGCTCTTTATACAAATATGATATTCATGTTATTATTGACTCAATTTCATGGTCTACTAAGGCAGCCATGTAGGGTGGCCAACTCTTTGATAGGCTTTCGGGCGGTGATGATGTCCCAACGTCATTCACTTTTGGCCCGCCCTTTTTTAATTACATTTTTTTTAATGGCTCTTAATTCCTGGCTTAATTGAAATGCAAATGGTTTGTTCTTGGGAGGTGATGGTCACGTTTTTTAACTGCAACCATGACCATCACGACCCCAGGAACAAAGCATTAGCATTTGAAGTAAGCCAGGTGTCGGAGCGTTATATCTCGACCTGTAGGCTGAAAAGGAGCCAGGGCTGCAGAGCCACCAGGAGAAAGAAGCTAGGAACACGGCCACTTCAGTTTGCAGAGAGGCTGTGCTGGAGGCAGGTTGTCCCGACGCAGGTCGGGACAACCTGCGTCCCTCACAGCCACTCAGCAAACTGCGGGACAGAGTCCCTAATTGCGGGACAGTTCGCCACCCTACAGCCATGTCTCTGTCCCTAATGCTCTTAGCAACCCCCTTAGTTGTGCACTCTTTCGACTCACATACAGTCCAATTGGAAGGGCACATTAGCACCTCCTATTTTTTGTTACTGTTTCTCAGCCACGTGAAATGACAAATATAACGCAAAAGAAGTTACCTAAAGCATACATCCACTCCAAAATAAACAATATTTTACCTGAAAGCCCACCCCTGCAAGTTAAATTGCATTAGCAAAGCCACGTGGAAAAGAATATGGAGTACTTAAAATGATCCGTCAATGGTGGGTTAATTGAAAAGGACCCCATGATAACTATGGCAGATAACAGCTTTAGCACTGTAGGCGCTTTTCTGTTTAAGAGGCTGTATGTACGTCAATGTTCAGTGTAAGTGTTTTTGCGCCATGCTGTTGCACATGTGTTGCAGCACCAGCGGAGAATCACACAGAGATGGAGCTTCACAGATGCGCAACTGTGAAACGAGTCCCGGCAGATCGACAGAGGGATGGATACACGCCCGGCTAATGTGTCAATCTTCGACATCATTTTTCTTCAGGAATCGCCCGTTGCTTCTAATTTCATTTCGCTGGAGCGCACCTCATCTGAAATCCGATCTACCACGGGCATGTTTGTCCGCTTAGCAGCTGTTAAACAAAATATTTGCAAGCCGTAGACTTGCGCATCTCCGGATGAAATGGCAATTGCTTTGTTCCTGATGCGTATAAGCCTCCCCTACGCTCTTAGCTTTCAGCGTGCAAGGCCAATATCCCTTGCAGTACCTGCAAATTTGGATCATGCCACGTGGCTCAAGCATCTTAACACTAATGCAGTTGTCTTCAAACTTTTTTGGCTAGTAATTATATGTGTATGCAAGACTCTGGCGGGTCAAGATAGATGTCCAGTAAAAAAATACCATCCTTATTCCCTGGACTCCACAGTGTCTCAGAAGGAGAGCTGATTTTTGCAGGTTGGTAGGGGGATTGTGCAACAAAGGCATTGTCTTTGTTGTACATCCCCCACCCCCGACCTCACCAGAATCAGCTCCACTGATGAACACACACACACACATTCACACAGCATTCATACAGCAAGCACTCTATCATTCACAAGAGTACCCATCTTCATACACTCACTCATAACTCAAGTATACAAGCATCCATAAACATATTCAAATAACAAATAAATGAACATAAACATACCTTCTGCACCAGTCGTGAAGTTTCCCCCCCAGCGCTTCATCTCCTGCACCATGAACAGGAATCGGGAAGCAAGACCTTCCTGGTTCCTGCACATGCATGCAGGGGCCTGGGTGTGGGTGCTGAAATGCCCTGCTCCAGCCTTCTCTGTCTGTACGTGCAAGGAGGTGTAGGAGCTCCCCCATGCATACCGACATGCAGTTCCCCAGCTGGCATTTCCAATGAGCAAATCCAGGAATATCTTGAAACCAACCATATCCTAGGTAAAAGACAGCCAGGCTTCCGACCAGGTCACTGGACAGAGTCAGCCCTACTCGACTTAAAAATACAACTTGGGGACATCATGGACAAAGGCAAAGCAGCACTCCTTCTCCTACTGGATCTGACCGCCGCCTTTGACCTTGTCAACCATGACATCCTAGGCATGCACCTAAAAATTGAAGCGCACTTCTCCCCAGAAGCTATCGCTTGGGTGGCCTCGTTTGTAAATGGTAGACTCATGAAGGTATTTTCAGACACTGCCTCGACAACCCCTACCATCATCCACTGTGGCGTCCCTCAGGGCTCCTGCACCGCCCCTACACTCTACAACATATTTACCCTTCCACTCTTCAATGATCTCGACAGTCGCAACATAGCGTACACCAACTACGCGGACGACACGCAGGTGCTACTCCCACTAACTGGGACCTATGAAGAAGATGTGACAGCCCTAACCAAAATTTACACAGCCATCCAAACCAGGATGGCTGCCAATGGCCTTTGCTTAAACAGGGATAAAACTGAGATCCTCATAGTAGGGACCAGCGAAACTCTCAACAAACTCCCCCCACAATATAAATCCTTCAACATCGATAACTCCATCATCAAAGTCTCCAAGACTGTCAAAACTCTAGGTGTTCACCTAGATGCCATGTCCCGCCAGGTCAACGCCAGAGCCTCCTCCTCAGCGCTCACCACCAAGGTGATCAACCCAGTCAAGCCTTTCCTCTCCACCAAAAACTGCCTATCCATCACTAGAGCCACAATAGGTACCAAACTGGACTACTGTAATGCCCTTTTCCTAGGCACCTTTGTCAACAATATAAAAAATCCAAATCACGCAAAACAACGCGCTCCGGGCAGTGCTGACCATCCCCAAAAGGGAACACATTTCTCAAGCAAGGAAAGATGCCCATTGGCTACCGGTAAAGGAACGCATACTCTTTAAAGCCATGGCCATTAACACATAGATGCCTTACAGCAGATGCACCACCCTATCTCTCGGAAAGAATCACCCTCAACTCCTCTAACAGACCCACCAGAGCCCACCGCACCAACCAGATCTATGTTCCCACGTTCAAAAGAACCAGAGCTGGAGGGTCTAGCATCCAACACCTCGCACCCAAAAACTGGAATGACCTGCCAACCTTACTAAGAAATGAAAAATCATACACCACCTTTCGCAAAAACCTAAAAACCTTTCTATTCCGTTAATGTTTAAACCAACATGCATAGATATGCTTGCACTGTAACCATTGCAAAGCATAACTTTTTGACCCTCTCAGTCTCTTTACCACCTGTCATTGTACCATTCTAACCGACTGTTACATCCTACCCATGTTAAGCTCAAGCCCTCTGTAACAGCGCCACAATGCCTCAGGGCAGTTCAGTGCGCTTTATAAATGCAAATATTAATAAATAAATAAATAAATAAATGAGCTATGCAAGGCTGGCGAAGCAAAATGCCCTCACCCGTGCATGGCTCATTGAGCATGTGCAGCTGGGGAACTGAACTGCCAAAGGGAACACTGTTTCCCTTTGACTTTTCAGCCAGCCCAGGAGCGCTCCCACAGCAGGAAAAAGCAACCTAGGGAGTGCTCAGTGTTTCACTGTGCTGGCTTCTCAGCTCCTCCATAATGGGTGAGGGTGCCACTGGGTGGGCGCCCCTCACCCATTATGGGTGAGCCGCCCCTGTCCAGGGCTCCCCACCACGCTTTTTATTTCCTGCTTTTTTTTAAAATGTCAGGCTGGGGCCCGCACCCCCCTGGGAAAGCAGCCTCACCCCCCCCATGGGGACGGGTGTGCCTCACAGTTTGAATACCTCTGCTCTAATGGAAGGAAGTCACCAAGTATCTGAGTTCTTCCATGTGAATGCCACAACACACTGTAATTGCTCTCGCTGGGTTAGAATTAGGTTTTCAGGCGGCATTCTGACAGTACGCATGATCCTGCGCCACAACCCCCGCAAAGGTGTGCTTAGCAGGAGCCTGTACTTTAGAATTACTAGCATGCTGGACCTGTGTGCATTGGGTATTGGTGCCATCATCAAGCGTCTACCAGTCTGCCTACATGGCAACATGCCACATTCCATTGGGGAGGTATTTGTGTAGGCCTGTTTTCTTTTTTGTTTGTTTGCATTCTGGAAATGTGTAGTCCTGTATTTCTCTTTATAGACTCAGAAATGCAATTCCAACAATTAAAAGGAAAAAAACTGATTCACCATTTCATCTGTTGGGGTAGTTTCCCAGGGGCCGGCAGGGCCGTCCGCGGACCTCCGGGGTTGGAGAGGCCCCAACTCCTCCCGCGTCCCAACAGAGTATGAGGCACACAAAGAGCAAAGAGTTACTGCAGTTTATTACACAAAACAGGCAGGGATGGGCTTGGAGGTCGTAGGCATCCGAGAGACCTCTCGCTCTTGGTGGGCTCGCAGGCCCTTTTTCGAGCTGTATGACGCGGTTACGTACGTCACCTGGGAGGACTAGCCCCCAAACCTAACGCCACCTTGGTTTGGCTCTCCGAGTGGTGGGGTTAGTATAGACACATATAGGAAAGGTATTTAGTGGTTGAGAAAGGGTCAGGTGGTACGCTTAGGTCGTCCCTAATAATCGCTACAAGTGAATTGTTACATGTGGAAGATTAGTGATTGGCTAAGCTATAATGGCGTCAGTGGTGTGCCCCTCGTATTCTGATTGGTTCACTCACGAGCCCCCAAGCCTGGGACCATCGTTGTTCCCAGCTTGCGGTGTACCATAGTATGACTATGTGTCAGTGGCAGACAATGGACAGGTCTGACTATTAGCTGATATGCATGTCTTTCCCATCACTATTGGTGTCCGATTTGTCCCTTCATTGTTGCAGTCTGTGTCCCAGATGTGAGACCCCAGTGCTTCTCTGGTCCCTGGAGGTTGGCATACGTATCAGGTCGGTCTGGTCACGTGTTGTGGGACCGTGGCTGGAGCAGAATTATGCGCATTTGATTTGTATTTCGGCTCAGGGAGCATTTAGAAGTGGCAGGTGTAACCTTGGCGCGGGGAGCGCGGCATGTAGATTGCAACATTGCGGCCTTGGCTGGGGGCTCTTGTCGGGGCCTTGTTCTGCACGATCAGCACAGTGCAGCTTTGTTTGAGATGCTCTGGCCTGGAACCTCTGGTTTTGCGGCCTACCACGGCCTGGTTTATGGGTGGCGGTACTTCGTCCATAATATGGGGGTCACAAGGGGCGACGCAGATTCATATGCATTAGTCCATATACAGTGGTTACATCTTCATGGTTTTAGTGGCGAGGAAGCATCTCAAGAATGTACACAAGCTCTTCTGTTGTCTTGCGTTTCTGCGGTGCTGTAGCTGGCCTATGTGGAAAATAACAACGATGCATGTGTGAATGTGAGTGGTCCTCTACGTCACAGCACTGAGTGTGTTCTTCATGTGGATTGGTGTGTGTATGGCCAATGTGCTTGGTAGCACATGTGTTCTTGTCCGCTGGCTATGTCATCATGGAATCTCTAATGATGGCGTTATTAGTGGTTGCTGTCTAATCGAGTTGATTCATGCGGTCGATATCAGCTTCACCTGAGGCTCCGGCACGTGGTTTGATTGACGGGCAGCCTCCTTGGTTGTGTGGGGCATGTCCACAGTGGATCTTGATGTCTGGGGTGGCCGTGTGTGGGTTGAATTCCTCTTGCGGTGGGTGCTTGGGTCGTGACGTCCTGGGCCATGGTCTGGAAGGGAAGGGTTCGTCCCATTTTCCCTATTCAGTCCCCCCTCTGGTCGACTTGTCGACCACAAAATTATCCACTCTCTTGTCTCCTCGTACTTAGCATACCTTCGTTATTCCGGCCAAGTGCCCGTACAGGTCCACATGTTCTTCAAATGACCAATACATATAAACACATCCGTCACCGGGTTTGCAATAAACCCATTTCCCTACATAGCTTTTTGGGTTCCTTGGGTTCTCAATCTTTATTGATGGAGGGTACAAGTCTGCTTCTACTATCTGCTCGCGCAGCCGTTCACGTTCCTTAATAATGACGTCTGTGTGTTTGTCATCTTCCGTTGGCATTAGGACGTGCATACCAATCATTTCTTCAGCAGTACGTTTGGACCTTTCCGTCCATACTTTTATCCTCATCACAAAAGCCATTCCTAGAATTATGCATCCTGCCATAACCTTAAGACCATCTGAGAGCCAAGATGGCATCCATGACCAGATGTAGGAGAACCGGCTGCCGTCTTTCTTCACTCCCTTTGCTTCTTCTTCCATCTTGGTGTGCATCTTGGCCAGCTGTGACACTGCCTCAGATAGCGTGCCGTTGTCCTCGTCGTTGGCGGGAATAAATGTGCAACACAAGCTTCCAATTTTTGCACAAACACCTCCTTCCATTGCTGTTAGGAGGTCTTAGCTCTTCCTTTATTGCGTTGAATCCGTTAACTGTTGAATTTATTGTCATCATTAGCTCCCATCTAGTGATCTGAAGCCACTTTGCATTTGCATATGCCTGTACCCCTGGATGTATGATGGAGGAAAAGAACATAGTCGCTCTGCTAAATAGTCTATGTGCTGGTGGGATGTTGCTTAGGGCAGTTTCGGACTTTCCCCACAGGTAGTTCCCTGTCAGAGTGATCCATCAGAGTTTCTGTTCCTGCATCCCCTCAGGAATCTTTATGGTTCTCTTGCAACCTTCATTTACTCCAACATCAACTTCTCCATCATGCTGGTAACACAGTGTGGGCGCAGTGAGTGGAAGTGTTGTTATAGGTTCCTCCTCTTTATCTAACCATGTCACCAGTGCTGCACTCTTTGTCCATTCTTTGTAGCATTTGTCGTTTTCTATTTGCACCGTCATCACCTGAGACTTTGTCAAAGTCAATATTTTGCTTCCCACAACTCCGTCCACCCATCCATCTTTAGTGTATACCTAACCATATATTAATATCAGTGGCCTTTCCCAGCACCCTGGTTCTCCAGCAAATTCTTTTGCGTACCACTCGCATGGTAGGTAATTCAGTGTAACTTCTTCTGTCTCTCCTTTGTTGGGACCCTCTGTTATGTATTTGAGCCCTTTAGTCTGTTGCCATGATTCGTCATACATTGGTAGTGTTTTAATGAAGTTATCTTCATAGGGGTACGTTGACCTTGATTTCCATCTTAGTGTTGCTCTTTTCCCTTGGAATCGCCCACGCGTTTGGAACAATGCTAGATACAACAAGCATTCAGCAGTTGTTGCAGGTACTTCAGTAGCCACGAACGTTCTTGAGGCGCTCATGGCGTATGGGATCAACGAGCACACATAGCAGTTGTCCTTAGTCATATCCTTACCAATTTTGGACATGTGCTTGTACCAAATGTTGTTAGAGACGTGTGTGGATTCTGTAAGGTACGTGTCCACCCCATGTACATCAATAGAGACACTACATTTATCCCTCTTTATTTTGGGCCCCGTACTACTTGTACCACCTGACACAGTGCTTGTTGCAGCCATGGTAGGGGAGATGTTAGTAGAGGGAGATGCCATCACATAGAAAGCATAGTATGCCTGCCAGAGAGCGGCAGTAATCAGACCAGTGGTAAAGAACATCCCTAACATTTTTATTACAGTTGCTAATACCACAAGCATATCTCTCTTACCTTTGCTGTGGTCCTGCAGCTCCTTTACTTTAGATGGTATAGGTGCCCGCCTGAAAATCTCTCAGAATATGCGTTATTATTGTTAGTATTTTTATTCAAGCCCTGCTTATCAAATAACCGTTCAATGCCCAGGCGAAAAGCTGCTCCCACGCTTTCCTTACCATCCTATCTCTTAGGGCGGGTAGTGCTGCATAGAGTTCTGGGAATGATTGAGCTATTATCATAAGGAACGTGTTATAATATACACATATTCTTCTTCTTAAGTATTTCGCCCTTTTCATAACGTATACAAACTGGTGTGACAGTGCTTCTGGGGTGATATTGTCTGCGGGTAGCATTTACTCCTGGGCAGTGATGTATATTTCTATTTCTTATCTTTCTTATGTACACAGTAGCAGTACGCAATACCTGCATGTGCGAGACAAAAAGAGAAGAAAACATTTACGTGTTTACACAACGTCGTGTATTTTGCAAGTTGTTTGACAATGTTCTTCATTAGTTGGTGGTGGTGGGAGTTAATTTTTAGCTAGCTCATATGCTTTTGCATGGGATCTCGTGATCGTAGGGTGGGCTATGGGTGATTGGTCGGTTATGTCCTTTGGGGTATCTAGTGTCTGTACTTTTTTGTTGTTGTTGTCAGTTGTCGTTGCTGAAGCGTTGGCCCCTTCGCTGAGGTGAGGGTGGGTCTGTGCTTTGTAGGGCTTGATGTCGTGGATGTGCGTCCACATGTCTTTTCCCCTGAGCTTCACTGCTCTAGCTGCTATTTTGTCCACCAAGTATGGACCTGTTAATCTAGGATTGTTCCATCTTATGCAGAAATTTCATAGGAGAACATGGTCTCCCTCTTTCACTGTCCACTGTGCTGGTTGTTCTTGTTCCTCGTTGGTTGCTTCTCCTTGCTGATGGTTCTTCGACCTGCCCTGTGTCCGTTCGTTCTGTTGAGAGATAAAAGCGGCACTAGTAACCAAGGAAGAGACATACTCATGCATTTCTTCACCAAAAACAGTACTTGTGGCATGGCAGTCAGTTTTGGCCCTTGATGGTGGTGTGAGTAGGAGGTGCATTTGACGTCTGGTTACTACCTTGTGGGGTGTGAGGTGGTGGTCCAACCCTGGCCTATTTCTCAACTCAAATAAGGCCAACGGGAGGCAGTAGAGCGAACTCTTTTTTGTTGTTTGTTGGATCTTTGCTATCTCTTCTTTTAGGGGGCCGTTGAGGCGTTCGCAGACGCCATTTGCTTGCAAACTTATGTTTGATTCCCAAAAGGGCAGTTACGTGCTGGAACAGTTCATTGGCAAAGTGTGGGCCATTGTCTGACCGTAAATCTTCACATACCTCCCACCTCGGGAACACCTCCCTCACCAAGAATTTGGCTGCTCTGAACACATCTGCATGGGAGCAGGGAGCAGCCTCGATCCACCTTGAAAATGGGCATACTACTACAACTATGTATCTGTAGCCTTGACATACATTGATCATGTCAACGTAGTCGATGTGTAGGTGCAGGAAGGGTCCTTCAGGCCGGGGTATTGTGCTTTGATCACTTGCAGTGTGTGACCGGCCGTAAATTGCTGGCATGTGAGGCAGTTGCTAATGAAATTTGTGACATGTGAATTTAGCACGGGACAGAACCATGATTCTTTTATTCGTGCAGCAATTACTTCTTTCCTTGTATGCGTGGGACAGTGTAATTGGGTCAGGGCTATTTTCAATAGGGCCAGGGGCATCACAACCTTTCCGGTATTATTCTGTCACCATAATGCATCTGTGGGGGACATGGTACATCCTCTTTTAAGCCATAGTTCCTTTTCTGTCATTGGCGCTGCTGCCTATAATTCCATGATCTGTGTCTGTGGGATGTGTGTGTACCCATCCTTCATCAACATCTGTCTAACCCCCCCCTTATCTTTTTGTTTTTCTGGGAGGGCCCATGTCTCGCCAAAATACGCAGCATGTTTTGCATGTGCAACTGCTGTTTCATTACCTCTTGAATTTGGGTATTCCCCGTTAGTGTGGGCCTGACATTTTACCAATGCTACCTCTTCTGGGTAATTAATTGCTTCAATTAGTTCAGCCAGTAGGAGAGCATGTTGTACCGGGGTACCGTCTGCTCTTCTGAATCCCCTTCTTTGCCATTTTATTAGTCCTGAGTGTACTGTTGATGTAACCTATGCACTGTCAGAATATATAGTTACTCTTTTCTCATTGCTTTCCTTTAAGGCTAAAATGAGTGCTACTAGCTCTGCTGCTTGCGCTGAATAGTGTTGTGGTAATTGTACACACTTCACTGGAACGTAGGACCAGTCTTTCCTCAAACGTACTACTGCTGCTCCTGTTCTTCTTATCCCATCGCTTTGGACAATTGTTGGCGACCCATCTATGTACATTATATCTCCCCCCTCTAGGGCATTTTCTTCCACCTTCCTGGTGCTTGAGTAAATTTCAATAGCCTGTGTGCAGTCATGTGCATACTCTTCATTTCCCACCACTTCTGCTATGAATCGTGCTGGGTTAACATTACTGCATCTCACTATTTTGAGCTCCAGTCTGGACAGTATTATCTCGTAACCTGTAGCTCTTTGTGTGGTCAGTGTGTATTTTGGCTTATTCAGTATTGCAAAGAGAGCGTGCTCCACCTACAGTGTTGTGGGGCATCCCATTGTTATTGAGGAGGATTTTTCTACCGCAAATGCTGCTGCGGCTAGGCTCTGTTCGCACGGGAAATGACCCATCATTACAGGATCTAAATGGCCACTGTAAAATGCCACTGGTTTATAGCCCATGCTTGTTTTTTGTGTCAGTACTGCTTTCATCACTGCAGTATCAGATTGTGAAAATATGTAGAATTGTTCTTCATAGTTAGGGGTAGCTAATACTGGTGCAGTTGAGATGGCGTGTTTTAATTAATTGAATGCCTCTGTCATTTCTCTTGTCCATTCCAACTTCCTGTGTCCCCTCTGTGCTTCTCTAAGAGCCTCGAGCAATGGTCCTATGTATGAGCTGTAGTCAAAGACCCATGTCCTGCAGTAGTTGCAAAGACCCAAAAACTGCTGTAATTCTCTTATTGTCTGCAGCTGCTGTGTGTTCGTTATTGCTTGTGCCCTTTGTGGTGCAATGTTCCTTCCTTTTTGTGAAATGATCTGCCCGATATAGAGCACCTGTTCTTGACAATATTGCAGCTTCCCCTTGTCAACCTTGTATCCTTTCTCAGTCAGTACTGTAAGCATCTTTACAGAGTTCCTTCTGCACTTCTCTTCGGTGGTGCTGCAGATAATGATGTCATCTACGTATTGCAGCACTGTGCTCTCCATCTCTTTGTTTCCTATGTCCATTTGTATTACTCTGTTAAAGATGGATGGTGACTCGCAGTACCCTTGGTGTAATCTAGTGTGTTTCCACTTTGTGTTGCGGTATGTGAAACTTGTTAAGTCTTGTGAATCAGGGTGTAGAGGTATTGAGAAGAAGGCGTTCTTGAGGTTGATCACAGTGAAACGTGACACCTCTGCTGGTATCCTGCACAGTATAGTGGCTGGGTTAGCTGCTATTGGGTATTCTGCCTCTACAATGTTGTTGAGGGGCCTGAAATGTTGTATAAAACGCGATGACCCTCCTTTTGCCTTGCGCACCGGATACACAGCAGTGTTGCATGGTGATTCTGATGGTACCAATATTCCTCTATCCACTAGGGCAGTTATTGTTTCATAGATCCCTTTATCAGCTTCTTTGGATAATGGATACTGTTTCACCCTGGGCAGCATTGCACCTTTCTTTAGCTTTATTTTTACTTCTCCAAGGCTCTTTATACAGCCTACATCATATGGACTAGTAGTCCATAGAGAGGCGGGTACTGCAGCTAGATCTTCCTCGTAGAAGGGTACCTGGGTAGTGGTAGGTGCTTCTAGTGCCATTGCCATTTTTTGTGCTACCTCTTTGTATGTCACTCTCAGCCAAATATAGACGTTCATCTGGAACACCATCTCCCCATCCCCTGCTCCATCTGAAAACAGCTCCTCCTCTGACACCTGTGTTAGCCTGCATCCTTCTGCCAGTGCTATTACTGCCCTCCATGCTTTCCCCTCCCCATCCTGTGCGTGAACTGCAATTTAGTCTGTGGTTTCCACAATGCTTTCTATGTCCACTGATATTATAGCCCCTTCTCCTTCACTTGTCGGTGTTTCTGGTCTGAAAAGGTAAGCTGCTGGTCTCCTCCACACCTTGCCCTCAATTCCCGGTAGCCATGCTAGTGCCATGTCAGTGCCATATTGGAAGAGGTCCCCATCCACTGGCTCTGCCTTTGCTACTGTTTTGCCACAGTAAGCCTGAAGTATGTGTCGTGCTGTGAGCATGTTGTTGCCTGGTGTGGAGCACACTATTCCCTTATTGGTAAAGGATATAGTCATGTTCAACCTGCTCATTATGTCTCTCCCTAGTATGTTTACTGGCGATTGCTTTGAGTAAAGCAGTGGTAGAGACAGGTGGTGATCTCTGACAGATAAGGAGATGTTATCAGTGAAAGGAACCAGTCCTCGAGCCCCAGAGAATCCTTGAGTGTGCATAGCTTTGCCTGACAAGTTGAACTTTCCTTCCCTGATACAGGACCTAGTTGCCCCTGTGTCAACTAAGAAGGAAAATGTTTTGTCACCTATCACCACCTGTATGCGTGGTTCCTCCGCAGGGTTAGGTGTTGCCGATAGGATGGGACACATCAAAGATGTCTTTGGGCTGTCCTATTGTGGGTACAGTGACTGACCGTTCCCTGTGTATGGGTTGTGACACAGTATTGTGACCCTCCCCAGTTGCGTCTGTTGTATTGGCGTGTCTGCGGGTAATAATTTGTTGTCTTGTATTTGTGTGAGCTTCTGTACTGCCTGGACGTGTTGTTGTTGTGCCGCTGCTGTTTATTGTGGTTGCTGCTGTGGTTGTGTGTATTTTTGCAATTGTTGTTGAGGCGGTGGTGCTTGCTGTTGTATTAGTGTTTCTGTCCCCTGCTGCGTCTGTTGTTGTTGGTATAATTGTTGTCCCCCATTGTAAGCCTGTTGCCCTTGCTCTCCCCATCCTGCTTGTGTCAGTCTTACTCTGCACGTGCGTGACATGTGTCCTATCATGCCGCATGTCCAGCATGTTGGTGGTTCCCGGGCTTGCCATGGTTATCCTTCAGTGATGTCTGAGTATCCCTGCTGCCCATATTGATTCTGCCCCCGGAGCCCTCCCTCTTGTAGTGGTGCTGCTTGCCCAAATCCTCTCCCTCTCATGTATCCGCCCCCCCCCTGTAGTTGTTTGTGTACCTGTTTCCCATTTGAGTGTATCCACCTCCCATTTGTGTTGGGTATTGTGCTGTGTATGGTGGGGGTGGTGGCATTTGCTGTGTCATCATTTGTGCTTGCTGCAGTGATGCTGTTTGTTGTTGTGTAGTGTTTTGGGCCGGTGTGGCCGGGGTGGGGCCTGTGATCAGTGGACCTTCCATGGCATATTTGGCCAGTTTCTTTTGGACTAGTTTCGCTTCCTCTGCCTTTCTGTCTTCCTCCTTCTGTTTCATCTTTTCTTGCCATAGTCTACAATGATGCACTATTGTGAGCTGTATCTCGGGCCATGTCTTAGCTTCCATCCCTACTAATTTCTTTAATTGCCAGTGTTTTGTCCCACGGTTCCCGCATTTCCAGGCGCCCTTCTCCTGAATTTCCTGGATGTAATCAACAGGATCTTCATTTTCACGCATTTTGCGTGACGTTATTGCTCCTATGTCTGAAGTGTCTGGGTATTGCGCCCTCAGCGCCTGCCACAGTGTGTGTCTGCAATTTGCAAATGGCGCCCCATCATGCGATGTGTCACTTATAGTTACTCCTGGGAATCCCGCCCTCTTCCAAATGTCATCTGCTGCATCACCCAGTATTGAAATGAGCAACCCCTTTACATCACCCACTGCTAGTTTTTGCCCTGCAGTTTGTTTTTCCATTTCATATATCCATTTCCTGGCCCCTCCGCTCAGCGATGGGTGTCTGCATTTGATGTTTTCCTTGTCTGCATGTGTCCATGGGACATATTGTGGCCTTGCTCCTCCTCTCTCTAGTGATGGCATTAGAGTCTACTCCTTCACTTCCCCTGGTGTTCGTCTGTGTGGGGATGTGTGAGTGTATTCGCTGTCCTCTTCCATGTCAGAAAGTTTTTCAACAAAATCAGTAATGTGTTGTGTTACTCTGTCACCTCCTATGCTCTTGTTCCTTCTCTGTTGACCCACTTGACCCTCCCTGTATGTATCAGTTAGCTCCTCCATTCTGCGTCCTGGGAGGTCTCTGAGCCTGGTAACATATGGCGTGTGCTGCGCTGCCATTGTCAGTGGCCGTGGCATTCTCCCTTTTAGTTGCCTTTTCTTTTCCTTCCCTGTGTTTTCTTCTTCCCGCATCTCACATTCCCACATCACCCGCAGTCTGTGCGTGTGAAATGGTAATTTGCTTAACCCCTCCCCGCTTCCATTACTTTGTCCTCCACACAATCCCTCCTCTTCCTCACTGCAGAACCCATCTGAAAATGTCAATCCCGAGCCTAGGCGCTTTCCTCCTACTGTAACGGTCCCTAAGTCTATGTTTGTGTACTCACCTTTCATCTCCGTGCCCCCCTCCTGCGGTGTTGTCGCTACCTTCTTATTGCTACACTTGTATGTCTTGGCCTGCGTTCCTTGCGCATCTCTCCTTGCGCTGTATTGTTTTGCTTGCCCGCTTCACCACCTACTTCCGTTCGTACTCTGCAAAGCTCATTCATTATTGCGTCACTTATCTGTTCTAGTATCTTCTCTTCTTCCTCTTTGTTGCCCCATATTCCACCCTCCTTTGCCAGTATACTTTCTATAACCTTCCCCTCTTCATATTTTCATGCACTTTCTGATATAATCTTTTTCCTCCACAGTCCCATTTCTCTGTCATTTTCTTCTCGCTCCTCTTCTTTTCTCCTAACCTCCCGCTGCTCCATGCGTGCCACCCTTTCTGTGATCGCCCTAATGCGGTCTTCTTCTCGTTTCCTCTGTTCTTCCTCTTGCCCTTTTACCTCTACCTTGTCCCCCTTGCTTCACTTCATCCTCTTCCTCCTTTTCCGCTCTTTCTGCTCAAACTGTTTGATCAGCGTGCTCCGTGCTTCCCTCAATTACGCTAATCTTACCTCTAGCATCTCCTCTTCCTCCAGTGTCAATCTCCCTTCCTCCTCTCTACTTACCTCACACAACTTCTGTTTGTATTCTGTCTCTTCTTTTTTTGCCTCCTTTACCGCTTCTTCCTCCTCACCAGTTAATGTCACTCGAAGCTTCAGAAGCACCTGTGCTGCTATCCATTCGTCTGGTCCTATGCTTGCTAAGTCTAGCTGCACCCTTTTTTCTCCTCCGGTGCTTACCTGTGATTGTTTCGTATCCGCTGCACTCCTCGTGCTCACCCCCTTTTGGTAACTGTCTGCTGGTGTGTAGGGTGGTGGGCTGTATGCAGGGTTGGAATATCCTTCAGCTGCTGTTAGTTGTGCTCGTGTTGCTTCCCTCAACTCTCTCAACGGATACAAACCCTCTGTTTCTTTATTTCTTTATTTGTGGGTGTCACTTCCTCACTTTCCTTCTTCACCTCTGTGACCACAAACAATCCTTCTTATTCTTCCTTACTCTCCTCAGTACTAGGTGTTTTCCCAGGCTCTCTGCACCCACCCTCTCTCCTCACCTTTTCCTCTTTTACTCCCTGCAGTGTGGTAACAGGGTACCCCTGGTGCACACCCCTGGACCATTTTCCAGAGGTCGAAAACTTCTAGGTGGCTCGCCAACTTCTTCCCCTTGTATGTGTTATATAAATACGCTGTAGTGAATGTTGGGTGGTCATGTCAAAACTGCTGTTGGGTGGCCATGGTGTCCTTATTTTGTTATCTGACCCTTGTGTCCATTCAATGCTGTGCTTTACTATTTTATCTCTGTGCAGTGTTAGTGTTGCGCAGATATGTTGGAGTGGTGTTGTTAAAGTGATGGCCCTATACCCTGCCCCTATCCCATAATATGCAGGCATCTTTAAAACTTTACTTTCTCAGCACCACCGTTACCTGGCTCCGTAAACTGGGGTCTTCCAATTCTCCGCTACAAGGAAAACATTTTTATTGCAATGCTTTTGTGCTGGGCGCCACCACCCTTGTTATTCCTACAGCAGTGTCACCTTCTTTTATGCTTCTCCTTCCGGAGCTAGGGCCCCCTTCGACCCCTGGTGCACCAGCCCCCTGCGGCCACGTGCCCCGCGTGGAGTGCTCCTGAGCTGCCCCGCCTTTCCTGTGCCGCCACTACTTGGCGCACTTGCAACACACTTCTAACTCCTCCTCCTTCTCCTCCATCCTTACTGTCTGCACAGTGTACCCTCTTCTGATCCCCCTCCCACCCCTGTTGTTGAGCGCGTGACAGCGTTCTCCGTGCGCGGCCGCCTCTCCCTCTTCACCCCTCCCTTACCGCGTATCCCTGCCCTGATCCCCGATCACTCTTGGAGGAAGAAGACCGCAATATCCTATACAAGCACTATGGGTGATGTCACCAACTACTACAAATAATTTCCGGTACATACAATAACAACAAAGGATAAAAGCACGCCATATTTTACAAACTTGTTCCCCGTTATCCCCACAGCTGTCTTCCCACCACACCTGGAATGGAGTATCCGTCAATTTCTTCGTTATTATAATCGAACTGCGCACGCTGCGTCGCCTCGAGTATGATACGCCCCCTCTCTAGGGGAGCTTAACCAGCCAATTATCTTCTGCACTGAGAAACAATCTAGCTACCTTCTGCGGGAATACGTCATCTATTCACAGAGTTAAAACACTCAATCAATAGGAATCTCCATCTATTCATTGATCTACAGCGCCAACTCATAGGAATGCCACACCCCCTTATACAGGTGTCTGCAATCTTGACCAATCAGTGCGATCCACCTGCCACACGTGGGTGCTTGAATCCCCACCCAGCCTCCTTTGTAACACTAGAGGGGACGGCCCCCGTGCCAATTCCCGCTACACCTTACACACCGATCGCCACTCGATGGCCAAGATCTTTTCTTAACACCCTGTAAGAGCCACCCGCCACCCTGTTTACAGTTCCTCCCACCTCCCACACAACAATGTATTGCTGGTTTTGTGTGTCATACTCACATCGAGTTCTCGCCCGCCGGTGCCGCTCGATTGCGGCACCCCTCCCAATCAGCTCGCCACCTCCCCTCGTCTGGACCACGTCTAGACACTTGCCAACCGCGGGTGGGATACTTCTCAATTCGGCTCCCGATGGCCAATCTCCGGATTGCGCTGTCTGGTCGGCTCGCAGTTCCGTGATGGTCCTGCAGTCCTCCAAAGGGGGCAACGGCAGAGGGGGCCGTGTTGCCGGGCCACCTTGACGCAAGCGGCCTCGCTGTGATCTCGCTCAGTCTCATGCAGATTTCAGCAGTGCCTCCAACTTGTCGGGGTAGTTTCCCGGGGGCCGGCAGGGCCGTCCGCGGACCTCCGGGTTTGGGGAGGCCCCAACTCCTCCCGCGTCCAACAGAGTATGAGGCACACACAAGAGCAAAGGGTTACTGCTGTTTATTACACAAACAGGCAGGGACGGGCTCACAGGTCGTAGGCATCCGAGAGACCTCTTGCTCTTTGTGGGCTCGCAGGCCCTTTTTTTAGCTGTATGACAGGGTTACGTACGTCACCTGGGAGGACCAGCCCCCAAACCTAACGCCACCTTGGATTGGCTCTCCGAGTGGTGGGGTTAGTATAGACACATATAGGAAAGATAGTGAGTGGTTAAGAAAGGGTCAGGTGGTATGCTTGGGTCATCCCTAATAATCGCTACAAGTGAATTGTTACATGGGTACGATTAGTGATTGGCTTAGCTATAATGGCGTCAGTGGTGTGCCCCTCGTATTCTGATTGGTTCACTCGCGAGCCCCCAAGCCTGGGACCATCGTTGTTCCCATCTTGCGGTGTACCTGGTGCTGGCGACAAAGTATGGATATGTGTCAGTGGCAGACAACGGACAGGTCTGACTATTAGCTGGTATGCATGTCTTTCCCATCGCTATTGGTGTCCGATTTGTCACTTCATTGTTGCAGTCTGTGGGCCTTATTACACGGTGGGCGGTAGGGATTTAACATTACTGGTAATGGAATACCGGTAACGCTAAATCCCCATCCAAATTATGACCTTGCTCACCGCTATTTGCGGCACCGCTAAGTACGGTGCCACTAATAGCGGCCAGTCCGCGGGCGCGCAACCCTCGCTTCCGTAATTTACGCCATGCCGCTATTAGCACATCATCACAAGCCAGGCGGACGTGCCAATAGCGGCATGGAAAAGCACCCAAAACCCCTTACCGGCATGGCGCTAATACCGACATCGCGAACCACCCGTTTAAAGAACTGTGCAGTGTTACCACCTGCCACAGGTGTCCTCAATCAGCACAGGTGGAGGCAATGGAGACTGTGGTTGCTCAAAAGGAGGACACCACACCCCTTCCCACACCAAGATGGTTCCAATACTAGCAGCATTACATGGCCTGGAGGAACTGATTGCAGCGCAGCTGCAACAACAACAGGCAGCACAGAGGAGATGCAGGAGGAGGAGGAGGGCAAGACAGGCACAGCAAGCACCACCACGGCACCTAATCATACCACAGAGGCACCCACCAATTCCCAGGATCAGAGCCAGTCCATTTAACCTAACACCTGAGCAGATACACAACCTGTACCGTCTGGACCGGGATACCATCACCAGCATCGTGGACATGGTACACCACGACATTGTGAGCCTCATAGACATCAGAACTGCCATCCCCCCTCTACAGAAGGTGGTGACTATGCTCCACTTCCTGGCCACAGGCACTACCAGCATACAGTGGGGCAGATGATTGGCATCTCCCAACCAGTATTCTCACGCACACTGAACCAGGTACTCGATGCCCTCCTGAAGAATGCACCCGAACACATATACATGCCACGGACTGCCCAGGAGATTGCAAACACCAAAGTCGGTTTTTATCACAATGAAGTAGTGTACCGAAACAGGAAGCAATTCCACTCCATCAATGTCCAAATGTTATGTGACGCCAACAAGATAATCACACATTGCTGTGCCAGATTTCCCAGATCTACCCATGATTCCATGGTCCTGCGGAACTCAACTATCCCCCGCTACATGGAGCGACAAACGGGACAACGTTCGTGGCTACTTGGTGAGTAGCAGGCCAAGCACATGGCAGTGAAGTGATGCCTCTCAGCATGGCAACGTCAATGTTGGAAGGGCAGTACACCACCAGTGTGGTACCAAATCTGCCTGGGCACAGGGACACCTAAGACCTGGCCTCACACAGGACATGTCAATTACTGTTGGAGGCATTAATGGCTTATGTCTACTTGCAGGGTTGAGCCCACCTTTGCACATTGCAGTTACACAGACCATTTGCATGTATGCTGTTGATTGTGTACATGAATCTCAATGCCAAGTCAATGTTTGTGAAATGAACAGGCCACACTTGAGGTGAACAGTAACAGGACCCCATTCCTTCCCCCATATAGGTGATGCCGGCTATCCCCTGAAGAGGTGGCTCCTCACACCTGTACGGAATCCACAGAACAGGCACGAAGAGGAATACAATCGTGCACACACCCGTACCCGCATCGTGATCGAGCAGACTTTTGGACTTTTGAAGTCACGGTTTAGGTGCATTAGCAGGTCTGGTGGCGCTCTCCTGTATGGCCATGACAAGGTGGCCAAGATCACCATGGCATGTGTCATGCTGCACAATATGTGTATCAGACGGAACGTGCCAATGCCCCCTGACATTGAAATAGAAGCACCTGATGAGGATGATGATGGTGATGAGGATGGAGGTGAAGGGGATGCAGGTCATGCAAG
Source organism: Ambystoma mexicanum (assembly GCF_040938575.1). Classification (NCBI taxonomy): domain Eukaryota; kingdom Metazoa; phylum Chordata; class Amphibia; order Caudata; family Ambystomatidae; genus Ambystoma; species Ambystoma mexicanum. The sequence goes on from NC_090941.1 coordinate 407,228,311, forward strand.
AGGGGATGGCCAGAGGGACGTGCTGTGAGACAGCATCTGATCAACCAAATATTCTGAGTAACATGTTCTCGTACTGTCACCTGGATATGGCTAGTAATGCACTGGTGTCTGTTTGTGAGCTCACAATGGACCCTGGCGTCAATAAAGTACACATACACAATGAAGGAGTCCAGGCCTGTGTTTTGCTCAAACACCAGTGTATTTATGAACTTAAACAGGAAAATGTGTATGTCCCCAAACATCCCACCAGCCTTCCCTCCCACCCCCCACAACAGTCCCATCACACCCTTCCCCCCCACCCCCCCCAACAGTCCCATCACACCCTTCCCCCCACCCCCACAACAGTCCCATCACACCCTTCCCCCCACCCTCCACAACAGTCCCTCATGTGTCTTCCACAATGTTTGCGTCTAGGCATGCATGCGGAAGCATGAACATTAACTCCCTATTGGTCATTGCCAAAACCAGCATTGGGAGGCTGCCTAGAGGTGCGCCTGGTGGTGCGTGCAGAGCGTCGGTGTGGGCTTGACTGCCGCTAACTGGCGGACGAAGAAGGGGCAGACTGTCCAGGTGGTGGTGGTGGTGGGAATTGGCGGCCCATAGCATCAGTAATACGTGTGAGGACCTCCCGAACTCGGATGAGCTCCCCACACAGCCTTTCTGTGCATGCCTCCATCCCCTCCCTGGACTGCCTGGATGTCTCCGCAATCTCCTCCCTGAGACGGGCAGCCTCCTCCACGTGCTGCCCAACCAGCACAGTGAGACCCTGTTCCCGCTGGCTGATGCTGGCCAGGTCAAGGGCAGTGTCGGGCTCTGGTGGTGTGGCTGGTGTGCATTGTGATGCAGGCAGGTGAACAGATGGAGGCACCGGGGGGCTACTGAAAGCTCCCATGGTCTCATCACCAGTGACGTTGGAGCCAGGTGTGTGCGGTGGTGATGGCTGAGGGGCTCCAGGGGGGTTTGGGGTGTGCATGCCCAGGTCGAATTCTGTTGGGTCCTCCACATCAGATAACGGAGCAGTGGCTGCCGCCTCTCCTGCCGAACTGGCTGCAGCTGATGGTGGTCCCTCAGTGGCTGTGATCGGTGGTGGTGAGTGGACCTCCGGAGGTGGGGAAGTTGGCTTTGGTGTGGCCTTGGCAGTGGCACTCGACCGATGTTTGAGACTCTGCAAATGGAGCCTTGTGCCTTTTCCCCTGGATGTTGTGGAGGTGTCCTCTGTGGGCTGTGGCCTTTTTTTCTTCTGCGCAGGGGGTGCCTGGGATGCATTCGCACCATCGTCACTGTCTGTATGTGACCCTGTCGGGGACAAGAAGGGGAATGGCATTGGTTACGGTTCGATGTACTTAATGCAGGATACATCATCAATGCAGTTGTGGGCATTTGGACTTCGTTGTGAAGGATGCAGGTGATGTGTCAGTTCAGTGGCTCATCCATGCAGTGTTGTGTGTGGCACTTGGCTCTGTTGTTGTGTGCGTGTGTGTATTTGGGTCTGGCACTGACATGGGCAGGGTGGGATGCATGTGTGGCTGTTTGGCCATCCATGAGGTGATTCTGGGCTGACATTTGCGGGGACCAGTAGATTCACATTGCATGCTTTCATTGGTACACTTACCTCCATCCGAAGTGCCTGCCACGCCATGCTCCATCCTCCCGACTCCCTCGATGCATTCAACTCCTATGAGGTTGGCACATGTCTCCTCCCATTCTTTTAGTTTAATTGGCGACCCCGATCCACCTGCTGTGGCAATGTTGTGATTTTCTGCCAATATCATTCTGACCCGGTGTCTAAGGTCATCCCATCTTTTCCGGCACTCACGTACATTGCGGGTGCTGGTGCCCACAGCACTTACTTTCAGTGCCACCTCCTCCAAGATTGCTTTTTTTTGGAGGAGTGTCTCCCGCCGCATGTCGTTTGCGAAGACCACTGCAGCATTTTCAGATAGGGTCTGTGTCAGCATTAGTAGCTCCTCAGTCGAAAACTTTTCTTTCCGCTGACGGTCAGTTGTTTTTTTGAGAGCCTTGGGCATGGTAAGGGTGTTCCAGATATTTTCCAACAGCAAGGTACTACAAACAGGTCCAGGGGGCAGAGGATGGCAATGGATTGTGTTTTTAAAGATGGCCGCCGTGCTCTTTCCCGTTCCTGTGCGATGACGCTGTTTCCGGTTCCGCTATTTAACGGTGACCGCTATTAGCGGTGACCGCTATTTGCATGCTGCGTCAAGGCGGAGATGCTATCTGCACTGTCGTCGAAGCCGGTAAGGGACTATTGGGGGAGTTTAGCGGCATGGCAGTTGGGGCATTACCGGCATGGCGCGATGCTCGTGTCCGCGTACTCGTAATGGTACGCCATTAGCACCCTCATGCGAGGGCGGACACGTTAATGGCGCTTGGGATGCATTCCCACCATCGTCACTGTCTGTATGTGACCCTGTTGGGGACAAGAAGGGGGATGGCATTGGTTACGGTTCGATGTACTTAATGCAGGATACATCATCAATGCAGTTGTGGGCATTTGGACTTCGTTGTGAAGGATGCAGGTGATGTGTCAGTTCAGTGGCTCATCCATGCAGTGTTGTGTGTGGCACTTGGCCCTGTTGATGTGTGCGTGTGTGTGTTTGGGTCTGGCACTGACATGGGCAGGGTGGGATGCATGTGTGGCTGTTTGGACATCCATGAGGTGATTCTGGGCTGACATTTGCGGGGACCAGTAGATTCACATTGCATGCTTTCATTGGTACACTTACCTCCATCCGAAGTGCCTGCCACGCCATGCTCCATCCTCCCGACTCCCTCGATGCATTCAACTCCTCTATGAGGTTGGCACATGTCTCCTCCCATTCTTTTAGTTTAATTGGCGACCCTGATCCACCTGCTGTGGCAATGTTGTGATTTTCTGCCAATATCATTCTGACCCGGAGTCTAAGGTCATCCCATCTGTTCCGGCACTCACGTACATTGCGGGTGCTGGTGCCCACAGCACTTACTTTCAGTGCCACCTCCTCCCAGATTGCTTTTTTTTGGAGGAGTGTCTCCCACCGCATGTCGTTTGCGAAGACCACTGCAGCATTTTCAGATAGGGTCTTTGTCAGCATTAGTAGCTCCTCAGTTGAAAACTTTTCTTTCCGCTGGCGGTCAGTTATTTTTTTGAGAGCCTTGGGCATGGTAAGGGTGTTCCAGATATTTTCCAACAGCAAAGTACTACAAACACGTCCAGGGGGCAGAGGATGGCAATGGATTGTGTTTTTAAAGATGGCCGCAGTGCTCTTTCCCTTTCCTGTGCGATGACACTGTTTCCGGTTCCGCTATTTAACGGTCACCACTATTAGCGGTGACTGCTATTTGTATGCTGCGTCAAGGCGGAGATGCTATCTGCAATGTCGTCGAAGCCGGTAAGGGACTATTGGGGGAGTTTAGCTGCATGGCAGTTGGGGCATTACCGGCATGGCGCGATGCTCGTGTCCGCATACTCGTAATGGTACGCTATTAGCGCCCTCATGCGAGGGCAGACACGTTAAGGGCGCCATGCCGGTAATTTGCGATTTTTAGCGCGCAACGTGTAATGAGGCCCTGTGTCCGAGACGTGAGACCCCAGTGCTTCTCTGGTCCCTGGAGCTTGGCATTGTATCAGGTCGGTCTGGTCACGTGTTGCGGGACCGTGGCTGGAGCAGAATTATGAGCATTTGATTTGTATTTCGGCTCGGGGAGCATTTAGCAGTGGCAGGTGTAACCTTGGGCGGGGAGTGCGGCATGTAGATTGCAACATTGCAGCCTTGGCTGGGGGCTCTTGTCGGGGCCTTGTTCTGCGCGATCAGCAACTTGCAGCTTTGTCTGAGCTGCTCCAGCCTGGACGCTCTGGTTTTGCGGCCTACCACGGCCTGGTTTATGGGTGGGGGTACTTCGTCCATAATATGAGGGTCGAGAGGGGTGACAGAGATTCATATGCATTAGTCCATATACAGTGGTTACATCTTCATGGTTTTAGTGGCGAGGAAGTGTCTGCAAGCATGTACACGTGCTCTTCTGGCGTCTTGCGTTTCTGCGGTGCTCTAGCTGGCCTATGTGGAAAATAACAATGATGCATGTGTGAATGTGAGTGGTCCTCTACGTCACAGCACTGAGTGTGTTCTTCATGTGGATTGGTGTGTGTATGACCAATGTACTTGGTGGCATGTGTGTTCTTGTCCGCTGGCTATGTTGTCATGGCATCTCTAATGATGGCGGTATTAGTGGTTGCTGTCTAATAAAGTTGATTCATGCGGTCGATATCAGCTTCACCTGAGGCTCCGGCACGTGGTTTGATTGACGGGCAGCCTCCTTGGTTGTATGGGGCGTAGCCACAGTGGATCTTGACGTCTGGGGGGGCCGTGAGTGAGTCGAATTCCTCTCGCGGTGGGTGCTTGGGTCGTGATGTCCTGGGCCATGGTCTGGATGAGAATCGAGGGAAGGGATCGTCCCATTTTCCCTCTTCACATCTCTAAATGTTAGGAGAGTGGGAGGAGAACCGAATTGCTGCAGTTTCGCCTGGGTACTAGTTCAGGTTGTGCAGAGTGTGTGTGTGTTTGTGTTGAGAGTGAGTTTTGTAGTAGAAGAGTGAGCTTTCCTGATGCCTCCCTCCCTGTACCCTATCTGTTGTGTTTAGTATTTTTGTTTTCCTTGGTCTTGTCCGTGATCATAATGGCTCTTCATTGGTAATAGAGCAATGCTGGCCCGGCCAGCGGACAAACACTGTTGATGTCTGTGCCATAAAAACCTTCAATGTTCACCTCTCAATGATTGAGTATCAGAAGATAGTATCATGAAATGCTAAGGGAATGAATGCCGAAGTTAAGAGGAAGAAGGTGTAGTTGAGTCTGAGGAGAAAAAAGGGGAATGTGGTTCTCCTCCTGGAACCCATCTCTTGGGGGAGGACATGGATTATAAGATGTGAGGGTTAAACCCAGGAGCAATTCTCGAGATACAATGCTTGCAAATCCAGGGTCGTGTGCATCCTTTTCAGGAAATGGCTTAGTGTAGCATCTAGCTGTCTGATGTCGTCGTGGTGGAATGTAGCTGAAGGATTCGGGGAATGGAACTTGGAATGCAGGAGATGGCGGTTGGAGAAACAGAGAGAAGAAAAGGCGGAGAGACACGACATCCTTCATGTCCCCTGTGCCCATATCACTTTTATGTTAAGAATTAGTTATAAAAATAAGTTAATTGCTTCCCAGTTGTGCCCCTCAATAAATACCATTGTATGCTCACCCTGCGTAAACCCCTCTTCTTCAGTGGCAACGAGGATTTGTTGACTTGTTTACCTATGGCCATTGAGAAGGTTCTCCGGCCAGCTGCAGGTAGGGGCATGCATAGCTCTCAACTCACACGCTTTTGGCGGGTGTCACCCGCCTTGTAAAGGGCTGACTCACCCGCCAAACCTCCTGCACGCCCATACATTCCAATGGGCGTCTCACCCGCCAAAAACAAAATCGGGTGATTTCACCCGCCTTTGCAACACAAATGGTTGAGAGCTCTGGGCATGACAAGGACAAATCCGCATCGGCAGCAAATGGGTGTGCAGTAGATAACGTGTTTTGCTGTGAGGAAACAACGATCTCCTATGCATGCGCACGTAGTGTTTCAACTGTTGAGTGAGGAGAGAGAACTGCAACGTTACATGATACTTCAACGGCCATTTTTAGGTCAGGCGCTGATCGGTAATCATCCTCCAATCGTCCTCTTCTTTGTGACAGTACTTTGGTTGCTGATCGGTAATCATCATCTGATCGTCCTCTTCTTCTTGACAGTATTTTTTTTTTTTTTTTTTGGGCTCCAAGTGAATAAATCACATGAATTTAAGGCGTAAATACATGTAGGAAGACAGTGTCCTGTGAAATTACATGAAGTCAACCAGCCATCTGTTAATTTAACAGCACATCAATAAAGATTAAAAAAGAGGAAAACAAAAAGGAAATTAGTTACCTACCACAACTACAGTATAAAACAAGGTGTTATCAAGTGACTTTCAACGCAACACGGCTTATACAGGCGGTGGCGACATGTCTATGCATGGTGTACCAGTCCCCCAATGTTCATGCCGGATGTGGGAGAACCTGTGCTACCATGGAAGAGGTGGCTCAGAGTGTTTGAGCACAATGCTAATGTGGTGCGTGGAACTAACTACAGTGTGGAAAGAAGAAAATCCTTGCTACTGCACTGTTTGGGATCGGCTGGTCAGGACAAATGTGAGGATATACCAGACCTTCTGGTGTGGGAAAGTGAGGACATGAACAAATATGAAAAAGCAATCCATACGTTGAATTAGCACTATGAGAAGAAGATTAGTACGCTTTTGGAGAGGTACAAGTTCAGAAAAGGGATCCAGGAAGAAGGTGAGACCGTGGAGCAGTATCTTACGCCACAGTAGCAAGGTCAGGGAGAAGCTTTGGACTGAAGATGATCCTTCGTTGGATGCAGTATTGAGAATGGCCAAGGAAGTAGAGCACACTGAAAAGTGTGTGAGAGCTCTGGAGATCAGAGTAAAGGAGGTATCGATCAAAGCATCAGTCAGTGCTGTGCAGCCAGATCCGGAGGAAACTGTTGCGGTTGTTGGAAATGAAGCTAGAAGAGCAAATGCTGATCACCAAATGGATGGGAGACAAGGTATGATGGCAGATTCAATGCTGAAAGGAGAGAGGCCCAAGATGGGAGATACAGGATCAGGAGACGGAATCAGAGCACCAGAACGGTGGTGGAAGTGTCCAGAGGGGAAGAGGACAAACAGTGTTGAGAACATGTTACAGGTGTGGGAGTCCATCGCATTGGGCGAGCAGCACCACCTGCCCGGATTTGAAGATTATATGCAGGAATTGTAACGGAAGAGGTCATTTTGCCAGGTGTTGTAGAGGCAGGCGAGATGGATCTGGTATCAATTGCATTGGGGACAATGATGGAGAAGAATGTGTTTTTATGGTATCGGATGAGGCTGAGGAAATTGACAGCCCGAGGACAACGATAATGGTTAATGGACATCCCATTGTCATGATGGTGGATTCAGGAGCCAGATATACACTCATCCCGCAGGGAGTGTGGAAGAGCTGTGGACCAGAATTCCTACATGAAGTGGATGTTAGACCGAAAGCATACGGTGGCGCCAATACTGAACTAATTGGGTGGTTCAGTGCCATTCTGATGTTCAAAGAAAGACAAGCAGATGGTGCATTTAGGTTTAAAAAAATTGAGGATCTTCACTGCTGAGCTGGACCCATCAGAAGCTATTAAAAGTTCGATTGGATCCCAATGCAAATGATTCAGTACTATTGGTAGAAGGAACAGAAACGAACATGGAGAAGATACAGAAGGATATTTTCAAAGGGAACACCATAGGATGTGTGAAAGGGGTTGCTCATCGTTTTTTACCTAAGTCTGGAACCAAACCAGTGGCACAAAAGCTACATAATATACCGTTGGCGCTTAGAGAAGAAGTGAAACTGGAGCTAAAGAAACTGTAGGATCAAGGGATCATCGAAAGGTTTGATATGTCTGAATTGGTTTCGCCAGTAGTTGTGGTCAGGAAGAGTTCGGAAAAGGTTAGATTGTGCAATAATATGAGGGAACTAAACAGATGTATTATTCCAGAGAGGCATCCTTTACCGAACATTCAGGAGTTGATTTCAACGATGGGTTCAGCAAGGATATTTTCAACATTGGACCTGACTGCAGCTTATCATCAGGTGAAATTACATAGAGAATCTAAGCCTTTAACAGCATTTATCACCCCTGGAGGGATTATATCAATTTCGAAGAATGCCGTTTGGGCTTATTTCAGTAGCCTTGGTTTTCCAGAAAATCATATACCGGATATTAGATGGAGAAAGTGGAGTTATCTTATTTCAAGATGATATTCTGGTGTATGCAAACAATGAGGAGGAACAGAACAAAAGGTTGGAAAGAGTGTTTAAAAAACTGTGTGAAACAGGAATGGTACTAAGTAAAGAAAAGTCGAAAATTAATAGAAAAGAAATTGAATACTTATGGCATGTGATTTCTGGAGATGTAATCTCACCAAAGAAGAAACTGGCAGACTCAATAAAATCCATGATAACACCTGATAGTAAGGAGCAACTCAGGGCCTTCTTAGGCATGGCTGAGTACTATGCCAAATTCATTAAGGGATTTTCAGCTCACACTGTCACCTTGAGAAGCATGTTGAAAGCCAACAAGAAATTCATGTGGGATGGAGAATGTGAAAGTTAATTTAACTTTATAAAAGAAGCATTGGCTAAGGCTCCACCGCTCCAGAATTCTGTGAGAGGGAGAAGGACAGTAATCACCATGGATGCCAGCAATGTGGGGCTGGGAGCGACGTTGGTGCAACTTCATGAAGGAAAAGAGTTTGTGATAGCTTTCGCCTCACGTTTACTCAAAGGAGCGGAAAAGGCCTACGCAACTATAGAGAAAGAAGCTGTAGCCATCAGGTGGGCCACTGAGAAATTCAGGAGTTTTGTGTGGGGAGTCAAGTTTGAGATTCACACAAACCATAAGCCCCTGGTGGAAGTGTTTGCTACAAAAGGTTTGGATAAAGTTTCAAGCAAAATTGGAAGATGAGTGTCCAGGTTGCAGGAATTCAACTTCATTATGGTTTATATTCCTGTGCAAAGAATCACACGGCTGACTGTTTGTCAAGGCTGACCAGTTATAATGACATGAATGAGGAACTTGAGGAACATGAAATGATTTGTGAAGTGTCGAATGCAGCAATATCTAGACAAGAGTGGGATGAGGAAATGATGAAAGACACCATACTATCAGAGGTTATGAAGAATGCAGAGGAAACAAATTGGTATTATTTAACAAACAAGAAGGAAGATCCACAAGCAAAACAATAATCATTTAATTGTCATTAGTTTATGGAAAATAATAAGCTTGGAGGGAGGAGTTTGAATCAGTGCCCAACGAGTCACTGAGGGGAGCAACAGAGTGAAAGCATACTCAGATTGAGTTGAAGTTTTAATATATTAAGATTTGAAAAAAGAAAACCATTAAAAAACATATGACATTATTCAAAATTATACACAAGATTTTTGTTGAAGGTATATACAAACAAAAGGTAAATGTATATATTAACAAAACTAAATCCTTAAAACTGACAAATCTCAGATAAAGAAAAATAGTTACATTTGAAATAATCAGAAAAAATAGTAAAGAAGAGAGAGAAAAGGAAAACAAAACACAACAATTTAACAGGATTTAACTCATTTGCAGAAAATTAAACATTTCCTGCTTGAAAACAAGTCAGGATATTGTTACGTATGGATCCTATTGGGCTGTAGTCCTTTCAAGACTGTAGACCTGTTTAATGTTTAGACAAGTCTATAGATTAATTAAATGCCAACGTATGAAGATGAGGAATCTTGTAACGAGTAATGGCCAGTGCTGCTGAGGAGGATGTTTAGAAGATATGTTCCTCCCTAGGGCTGTAGAGCACTGAAAAACACGTTTCGGCTATGCCATTCCTTAATAGCATCTGTATGTGGCCTTCCTCAGGGCGGAATGAAAGAGAAGCTGCGGTCTCTGTTGGAGAGGGAGGCAGAGAAAAGAAGGTACAGATATATATCAGGGTTTGGACAAAGTATGCTGACACAATGTTTCTGGGAAGCCTCCTCCAAAGGTGGAGTCCACAGAGTACTTACCCTGTGGTATGAGCAGGAGTAAGCAAGGTGTGTGACTACACAAAAGTATGTACAGAGTCACATATGGTGCCCAGACCCGGGCTGTCCCTTGCCGACCACTTCTGTATTCCAGGGAATCGAATACCTATAAATGAAAAGAAAGGTGTTTTATGAACTGGCCAAAGTGGCTGGTTCAGGGAGTGATGGAGACAGCCATGCGTAAGAGTGAAGGACCAGCTGAATGAAAGTGAATACCAGGAAACCCCTAAGGTGGGTGAAGTTGAATGGTAGGAGCCATGCCTACTTAGTTCAAACAGCGGAGAAAACAAAGTTGCAAGCTACTAGTGGCCTATTCGGGCACGGGAGTCCAAGGGTGAATATCTTGGAAGGGAGACATGCATAGTGAGAGTAATATCCGAGTGCCTAGTTGAGAGATGTAAAACACAAGTCCATAGTATGAAGGCTGGGAGCCTACCTGGATGTGGAACTGTTTGTCCTTATTGAAACGGAGCAGTGGTCCGTGTGGTTCGGTCAGCGCGTGAAAGGGGTGACAAGTGGTATTGCTCACTCCTCAAAAGTTAGGAAAACAGAGGGGTCCATCCATTCATGCTGAAAAGGAATGGAGTACAGCATGAATGATAAAACGTATCACCTCCAATAAATGGTGTGCTGATTAAAGTGCAGGCTACCGAGAATGCTGTCTGCTGTCAGTTTTAAAGGCAGTCTCTTGCACGGGGATCCGTAGTGTCACAGAACGCGACTCAAATAGTTTGCGTGATCAGTGCGCCAAAGAAAACAAAGCACAGGGTACAGATACCTGTAGTGTGAAGGAGAGCGTTCGGAATAAAGGCGAAGGCTGGTAATCCCGCAGGGTCACGGGCGTCTGCAGCAGTGGGGAAGTTAGTCAGGCAGCAGCGCGGTCTGAGTTAATCGAAAGCTGTGGCCGTTGCCTAGACTACTTTCCTGAGTCTTAGGCAGACCATACCAAAGCCGGTATGGCAGGGGGTGTGCAGGTGTATTGACTCGAATGATCCAAGGTAACGGGTCATTCATTCCCCGAGCTGCAATTAAATAAGGAAGCAAATTGGAACAAAACTGAAATGACAAAAGCTGGAACTATTGCATTCTGGAATGTCAGACATGAACTTTATGTCCAGAGTTGGTGTCTGATGGGAAGAGACAAGTTAATACCTCCGGAAGGGCTCAGAGAGAAGATCATCAATCTTGGTCATGAAGGCCATCTAGGCATGGGAAAAACAAACCGCAGGATAAGAAACACGTATTGGTGGCCTGGATGTGATCTGCAAGTGGAAAGAAGAATTAGGAACTGTATCCTTTGTGTGAAGAGTGACAAAGTGTGTGTGGGGCTAAATTATCCCATGGTGATATGATATGATATGGCATTCATAATGCGTCTATACACAAGTGTTTCAAGGGGCGACGAGGCAAGGGGGGGAACAAGGGACGACAGACAACGATCCTACTAGGCCTGGTGTCATTCAGATCGCGCAAGTGCATCAGAGGGGGGGGAGGGGAAAAGTGCGAGGGGGGAAAGGAGAGGGGAAAGTGCAGTACAAGGGGTAGTAGAATAAACAGATAATAAAATAGCCAGATGGTGGCAAGTGCTAGGTAAGTGCAGACATAAGTGCTGGTAGGGGGACTGTAGCAAGACAGAAACAGTCCCACGGTGCATGGTTGCCAGAGAAGGCAGTGCAGGTGTGCAACTGGCGGTGCCTGCTCCCAAATCAGACAGGGTGGGGAGGGAGTTTTGACCAGTGCAGATTCAGCCAGGAATTCGGCAGGGGAGAGAGGGAGAGAAAGCAGAAGCAAAGAGGAAGGTTTTTAAGTGTTAAGAGACATACCCGAGGGGACTTGGAAAAAAAATAGCAATTGATGTGTTGGGTCCTATTTGGATTGAAGGATCTCCTACCTATTGTATTGTGGTGATTGACATTTTGACGAGATGGGTGGAGTTGACTATGGTGTCTCAGGTTACGACTCAGAAGGTAATTGAATTCATGGAGGAAGTGTGTGAGCGTGAGGGGTATCCTGAGGAGGTTTTAACAGACAATGGATCTCAGTTCAAATCTAGAGAGATGAAGAAATATCTGAAAGAGAGGTCCATTATTCATAAAGTCAGTGCAATTTATCATCCACAGTCCAATGGTGTAGTGGAGCGGTACAACAGAGTAATTAAGGATGAAATCAGATGGGCAAGGTCCAACGGTAGAGACTGGAGGGCAGTGGTGAAGGAGACAGTGTTAGCTCATAGATTCACACCGCAAAGTACCACAGGAGTTTCTCCCTTTGAGCTAAGCAGGGGAAGGAAGGCAAATACAAAATTATTTCCAGGATGGATAAGTGCAGTGGCTGGCAGAGGTGTTGAATTGGATGGGGTGGAGAACAACATTTGGTGGAGGCAGCTGATTAACAAGGAGCAGTATGATAACAAGAGGTAGAGGAGAGGAAGGGTGCCATTTGTTGGGTGTTTGGTTAAGATCAATCTCCCAATTTTGCTGAGGGAGAGTGGTTGCCAATGGTCGAAACCTGTGGTGGTGGTGGTGGTGGAAGTGTTCAAGCATTGAGAATCAGTGATGGCAGGGTGTGGAATAATGAAAGAGTAGAGGAAGTTGGTGATGCTGGATCAATGTATGGAGGAAGTGTGGTGCAGAGAAGAGTGGAGGTTGGTTGTGGTTCTGGAGGCAATAGCTCCACGAGGATGTTTTCCTTGGCAGAAAATACAGATATGCCACGCAGAATGTCGAGAGTTGTGCCACGAGGGATGTCCAGTGATATGCCATGGGGAACATCAAGAGTCGGCAGGAGCTACAAGAGGCCCATACATTTAATGGACTTTGTAGAATCTTAAATTGGGCAGTGACTTTATGAAAGAGAGGGGATGTGTAGCATCTAGCTGTCTGATGTCGTCACGGTGGAATGTAGCAGAAGGATTTGGGTAATGGAACTTGGAATGCAGGAGATGACGGTTGGAGAGACGGAGAGAAGAAGAGGCGGAGATAGACAACGTCGTTCATGTCCCTTTTGCCCATATCACTTTTATGTTAAGAATTAGTTATACAAATAAATGAATTGCTTCCCAGTTGTGCCCCTCAATAAATACCTTTGTATGCTCACCCTGCGTAAGCCCCTCTTCTTCACTTAGATACACAGTTCTGAACGAGTAGGATCCTGGACGAGGAGGGCAGGGATCGTGGGCGAGGAGGGCAGGGATCCTGGGCTAGGAGGGCAGGTATGGGAGGGCGGATAGCACTGTGGAGGGAAGGCTCCCAATACTAGCTAATGTTTATGTTCCCTTTGTGAGACAGGATTCATTTCTGAATCATATTAAGGCACTTTTTCACTCGTTGGATGGAGATGTTATTATGATTGGCGGGGATGTTAACATCACGCAAAATGACAATTTGGATGGGTCTAGGTATGACAGGTCTCACACCACAAGTAAAATTAGGAAGTGTCTAGAAAGTCTGAAGCATGCTGAAGCATGGCATCGGATCTAGTGCACCCCTGGAGGAGTTTGTGCTCCAGATGAAAACAATTTTCCTTTTTCTCCCCCACTCACAATTCCGCAATTCATCTTCCAGAATAGATTTTTTGCAGGTCTCTAATTGTTGATGGGCAATGTCCCGAGTGCTGATGAGTGTGAAATAGTAACTCTGGGCGAGGCAGACATCTCTGTGATGACAAAGAGGTAAGGTGGATGTTCAACAATTACGTACAGTGTGACCCCATCCCAATTTTAACTATATTCATGAGGAAATAAAATACGTACTGTTAGATCATGTGGGGACTGAGTTACTTGGCACGCAATGAAGGCAGTATTGAAAAAACTGATTATGAGCTACTGATCCAATTTTCAGCAATTGAAGAATAAGAACTGATGGTTCTAGAAACAAACCTTACGGATGCAGAGATAAACTATGGGAACTCAAAGTCAGGGGAAGCAGGTAACGAGTGAGAAGTGAGAAGTGCAAGGGGGTGCTGGACTTTTTCTTAACTGAGACAGCTAAAAAAGAGATATTCCATACAGTACAAATATTCTGGGAATTTTGGGAGTGAGCTGGCAAACTAATTGGCAGGAGACTTAGTGGGATTAGGAAATCAGACGATCTTGTCGAAAATCAGTAATGATTGTGATATTTTAGTTATAAGTAAAGCGATATGTAATGTTTTTGCTAACTGCGATGGGGCCCTTTATGGGCTGGGTGAACTGGGAAGTGCTGGGAGAAATGGATCGATTCCTGGATTCTTTAGATCGGCCTACCCTCCAAGATGACCAAGTGGAATCTCTGGACAGGGATGTTTCTTCATTAGAAATAGCAAGGGCAGTAAGCCAAAGGAAGGCCAAAAATTGACCAGGAGGGGACGGTTACATAGCTGACTTTTACAAAGCCTTCGGTGCATAGTAAGGGGAGACATCCCTGACTCGATGAGAACTGCATCCATCACCTTAATTCCAAAACCTGGGAAAGATCACACCAGGTGTGAAAGCTTCTGTCCAATTTGTCTTTTAAATGTGGATCTGACGATACTAGCCATAATCCTTGCTTTGCATTGGCCTAGGTGTTGTCACACCTGATACACACGAAACAAACAGGTTTTGAAGCTGGCAGGAACACTTCTAACAATGCAAGGGAACTGGTTGATGTGATCCACTTGCATTTGAAGAATCCCTTTCCTCTGGCTGTGGTAGATGGAGTCAGCTGGTCATACGTACAGGGGGTATTGCAAAGTATGGGATTTGGCCCACTTTTCATGCATGTACTTATGGCAGTGGTATTGAAACGTTTTTACACTGAACCCCCCTTGTGTAAAATTATTGCTCCTGAGGTTCTCCTTGAGTTCAGCTATTGTTGCCAGCCCCCCCCCCACTGCCATATCTGCTTGTTTTTTCTATTAAAAGCAGTGACCGTACTTCATTTTTTAGGAGTGTTGCACTCCTCCTGGACATCCTTCAGGTAAATGACATATTATCTACTGCTTTTCTGATTTCAACAACTCTCAATAGGGCCACCCTCTGCCCCCTCCTATCTTTAATGAGGACTTGGCACATCTCCTGGGGAAAGATGATGGTATGTTGGGGGGAATATCTACAGGGGACATTTGTTCAAAAGTGAACCTCTAAGCAGAAGATCTCTAGACAGATTTGGGCTAATTCTAAATATAAAGTCAACAAGATCAAAATAGAAATATTGCCTATATCACAGGCCTGCTTGAGAAGACTATTTGGAGGCCTCCAATTTAGTCGATCCAAAGAATCGTTTACATAGGTGTCTCACTTTCCAGCAATGTGCATCAGCTACTGCCCAAGAACCCTTGCATCTAGTGGATATTGCTAACCAATGTACTAAATGGGAAAAAGGTAAACCTCTAGCATTGGGGAAAGCTTAGTGCCATTAAAATGACACTCCTGACAAAATTGCTATATTTAATCAGCATGCTCCACTCCCCCTTCCTGGCAAAATCCTAAAGCAAGCCCACAGAGTGTTTGCAGATGTTCTGTGGGGCAGGAGGAAGAAAGCTACATTTGCAAACTCCATTCCTCAAAGCCCAGTGCAAGGCATCAGGGTTGGCTTGCCTGATCTTAACACTATCATAGAGCTTTTGTATTGACGAAGCGTCATCAGTGGGTCTCTGCAGATGAGGATTCAACCCTAAACGCTGCACACATCAAGAGGAACTCTGTCCTTCCAGCACCACTAAACCTGCCTACTCTCAATGGAATCCCACCTCCCCTTAACCATGGACCTGCCAATGATACACTCGGTTCTGAAATGCTGGGGTAGAGCAGCATGCGCCTGAATTCAAATTACCTACTATCGATGGACACCTCACTCTGGAGGAACATAGCCATGAAAATAAATGGGAATAAAGTTAACTAGAAGACATGGGAGAAAGCTGGGATTTGGACATTTCATGCTAAAGAACACCCTGGGTGACTTTAATACTTGAAATTCAAGTACACGTCAAGCTGACTTTAACCTCCACGTAAAACTAAGTGGGATGTGCTATTCGACAATGGACTAAAGCATCAGCAGTGAGCAAACATATCTTGCTCTGCTTCTAAGATTAAATTGAATATGGATTTAAGAGGATCTGTATGAATGCTGCGAACATTTTATTGCAATTTACCACCAAAATGTTGAATTTCGTAATCCCCCCTTTTCACCCCAAATATATGCAGGGGAGCTCCCCCGACCCGTAGCACTTCCAACCCTCTCCACATGTATTATTTACTCCCCCCACCCCACACACACACACACACATATATATATGACTATCGACCTTTCTGATTGTATATTGCTTCTATGTCGATATGTTTGCACAGAAATGCACTTGCACTTTATGCTGTAGCTATGGGTTGCCTTATGTATGAGATCCCTCATTATTGCACTTGCACTTCATGGTCCTTTTCTGAAACATGTTTTAATTTTATGGCTGCATTTTTGACAGTGATGTATTTATCTCTAAGTGTCAACATAGGCTCTATATTCATAATGCAACTCTATGGGCCTCATTACGACCCAGGCGGTAAGTTACCGCCTGGTTCGTACCCTTACCACCATGGTGTAAACTACGTTTACACCATGGTGGATGGCGGATTAACCGCCCCATTCCAAGGTGAGTGGGGCGGTAAATCCCCATTTCCCATTTTACCCTTCCCCATTCCCATTTTTGCCCCATAGGGCATAATGGGAGTGGGGAAGGCGCTAATTACGCCACCGTAAATTACGGTGGCGTAATTAGCACCATGGTCCCTTAGCGCCATGGATTTTAACGCCTGCAAAAAGCAGGCGTTAAACTCACCATGGCGCAAAGGGACCTCGGAATCAGGCGTTAAGGGTCGGTGCCGTTTACGGTGCCGTTAACCCCTTAACGCCTGATTCGTAATGAGGCCCTATGTGTGGATTTGCACTTGTAATGCAAACTTTTAATTATGGGATTTTATTTTTTCCATTGTACTTACCTTTTACCTTGTGAAATTTTAAACATGTTTCCTGAATTGTTTTATTGTGCAATTTGCTAAACCGCTATACCTAATTCATTCTACCACTGGTATATATGGGGTTTTACTCCAGTCCAATATCCAATATGGCCGCCCTGGTTTTTTACGGCATAGCGGCTGACGTGTGGAGATGGGCAAAATAGGAGAGGTGATTTGGTGATATGGTGATTTTTTTCTCTGTTCCCCTAACGTGATCAAGTGCTCAGGGAAGCGCGAAACGCGTCGTTCAGGACCCCCCCTTGGCGTCCTGCTTTGTTTGCTGTGTGTGTTTTGCCTAATTTTTTTACCACCATTAAACTTGTTTCTTGACTTAGATCCGAGTTTGCCATCTTTGGGATTGGCAGTACCTCATGTGTGGAGTGCGGTTTTTTCCTCTACTGTCTCTGCTGTGTCCCACGATATATATATATATATATATATATATATATATATATATATATATAAATTACACGTGTAGTTATGGTTAAATTGCTAATCCCATAGGAAGAACACTTTTTGGGCGGCTTATAACTTCGCTCCCCCTGGATGAATCCTCACTAAACATTGTGAGAAAAGTATATGGCACACTCTGAATATATTTGCGCCGTTTGGTGAGGTTTGGTCCAGGGGGAGCAGAGTTAAAGGGGGAGTCCCAAAAATTATTTTTTCCCCATAGACTGAATGTGGGAAAAACTTTGTGCACGGCTACAGATCAAACCGCTGGACGGATTGTCACCAAATTTGCAGCAGGAGCAGCGGCTTAGTCCTGAAATTGCGGATTTGGTGAAAATCCGCCCAGTACTTTTTTTTTAAACGATCAAAAAGTAGGTCTAAAAAAATGTGTGATATCTATGTCCGCTCCGCGGTCACACTTCCCTGTTCGCTCCGCGGACAAGATAACGATTGGCTAATCGGGCGCGTCATGTCCGCGGACATGTGACGCGTTCGCTCATTGGATGGTGAAGAGCGTGAAGTGCGTCAGATTGTTCTGATGCGTCTGCCATCTTTGATCCATGTTTCGATGTCCGCGGACACCGCCGCAAAAACCTATAAAAAAACAGAACATTGCACTTGTTAAACTTATCAAATACTGTCTCGGAAGGTGAGGGTTAATGAGGCCTGGATGGGATGTGGCAGCAAGAAGTAAAAAAGTGGTGTTCATGTGTCCGTACGCTGCACTAGCGATTAGGAGTAACATAACATCTTTTAAGGTGGTCTAGGCCCAAGTTCATGCCGACGCCCTGGAATTCACTGTGCGTCCCAAGCGGTTCCTTTATCGAAAATGAACACTTTGTGTATGGGAAAAGAACAACGTGTGCCTCACGATTAACATTTTCGATCACGAGCAAAGAAACAAATTTGCAATTTGATTGAATATGGGAACAGTCAGATGTTCTCTGAGAGTTTATTGTGAAATAAAAGTACTTTACAAATTGTACAGTGTTATTGTTTCCTTTTAAATACCGGTTTAATATATCGAATTGTGACGTGCTATGTTGTTAGTCTATGTGTGTTGATTTTCGGGTTCTGCGTCACAGCACGTAGGTGATTATGGGCGCATTTGGCTATGCTGAAGAGGAACGTCAGCGAGAAAGGTGTTGAATATCAATAGGGTTGGTTATGTGAGGGTCAGGGGCGAAGCATATGATTTAGTGACGTCAGGGTAGTTTACCTTAGGCAGATGCAGCAATGGATAAGAATAGCACAAGATGGATGCGCCCTGCTGTCACATTTCGTATGTTTCTAAAAGAGGAAAAATGAGGTAAGGTGCATTGGAAATGTTTGACATAGATCAACGTATGTACAAAAATACATGGTTGAACCCTCAGGACAATAATATTTTCTGAGCGTTGCCCTTGTGAAACTTGTTAAATAATGTTTGGGGATGTGAGGGGTAATGCTGATCGATGGAATATTTCTGACGTGAATTCGAATGAGTTTACAAAGTTTGTTGGGATTTTGTGCACACCTTATATGACGAATCATTTGTGTATTCTTTTGACAGTTTTGAAAAAATAAAACGTGGGTGGATTTCCAGCAAATTTGCGTAAGGCTCATTGGCAACGATCGAAAAGCATGGTTTTGCAAATGTGGCAGTGTTTTCTTATTTGGCAAATGTCATACGGCCTCATTATGACCCAGGCGGTAAGTTACCGCCTGGGTCGTACCCTTACCACCATGGTGTAAACTATGTTTACACCATGGTGGATGGCGGATTTACCGCCCCATTCCAAGGTGAGTGGGGTGGTAAATCCCCATTTCCCATTTTACCCTTCCCCATTCCCATTTTTGCCCCATAGGGCATAATGGGAGTGGGGAAGGCGCTAATTACGCCACCGTAAATTACGGTGGCGTAATTAGCACCAAGGTCCCTTAGCGCCATGGATTTTAACGCCTGCAAAAAGCAGGCGTTAAACTCACCATGGCGCTAAGGGACCTCGGAATCAGGCGTTAAGGGTCGGCGCCATTTACGGCGCCGTTAACCCCTTAGCGCCTGATTTGTAATGAGGCCCATAATGTAGCTAAAAAAAATAGCGGTATAGCTTTAGTGACTGAGGGGTAGGCTGTAGCCATGGGCAGTCGCCAGAATGTCGGGGTCATGGTATAAGGTCATGATCCGGACAATGTGGCTACTGGCTATGACCAGAAGGGACAAAACATAGGATTAAAGTGGCCATGTCCACCTGGGACTGGCTTTGTGGTAAAATTAGGATACATTTGAAAGGGAAGAAAATTGTGCTCGTGGTAATATGGGCACAGGGTTTTTTTTTGCCTTTTGCAGGCTGCCATGGAAAGCGAAGAGGGGCCCTGTATGGAACCCCCGCCTTCCCTTTCCATGGTGGCCATCTTGGAAAAGGATTTTCCTTCCTAAACCGGGATGCCAAAGGCATCCCGGTATAGAATGAAAAATCCTCTTTTTTAGTAGCACGGGTTACTGCTTTGGAAGCCTAGCCTGCTAATGGCATTCATCCCCCATTTTAGGGGCTGGAATGGGGGGTAATGGTCCAGAGACCTTGTTATCCACTCTCGCTTCGATTGGGCTGATAACTTGGGCTGCTGACCCTTTATCCACCGTTCCAGTCCTTGGAACGGAGGATGACCGCCACAATATTTGCATTAGCAAAACACAAAATGCAAATGGAATTGTTGAAAAATCTTATTGCGTCTATGTACTTTACTGAGAAATATAAAGTAGATGGAGTCTATGCAGGTTTTTTTTAGTTCTATTTTGTAACTGTGAAAGGTGGTTCCTAAAGGAACATTTATTTTGTTTTTGAATGGCCTTTCTTTGACAGGAGAGGAAAGCACGAAAGTTGGGGAGGGAACTGAGGGAAGAGGCACCAAACACTAATATGGAGGGCCAGGTGGACGGGGGAAAATGTTGCGCGTGTGTGATTTCTAAGGTAGGCACAGTGTTTCTCATGCTCCTTGATTACAGTGGTGGTGTCTCTTGGGGAGAAGGGATGGCCTTAGCTGATGTCATTTTAAGATAAATAGCAGTTTTGCCAAAAGTATATACTGTGTACTAGATTGTTAATGGCTGAGTACGGATAGGTGTTGGAGCTGCGCAAGGGAAATGTTGAAGTTGCAAGTTCCTACATCAGTAGAAAATGTACTTCCACACTGTCCACGAAGCACAGATCTTATTGTGAAGTGAGTACGGGTTCTCGAACACGTCATCATGCTGTGCACCACCATATGGTCATGTGGCATTCTCCGGAATGTGTGCAATGAAGTCAGATGTTCGTAGAGATTATGGTTACGTTGCACTACTAGAAACCTATCAAATTCAGTAAAAAAACTTTGTTTTTGCACTTTGTTTCAGTAAAAAAACTTTGTTTGTGCACTATAGTTAGATACCCTTAAAATTGGATATTCACAGCATTAGCTCAAATTGTAATAAAACATATTGCTAGAAAAAAACAGGATTGGACAAGCACATTTGGAATGCAATGGGGAATGTTGGCCTATCTGTTTTTGTCCTGTGACATTGAAGACGTTGAAGAATCCCCAGCGTTCACGTGTAACTCACCTGCTCCACAGTTGAACTCTACGTTCCTTGTGGCGTCTCCCCACAGCATTAATACCCAGGCACATGTACTTCATTTTCTCCAGCACCAGAGTGATGTTTCTCTACTATGGTAGCGCATGCGTCCACTGAGGCAGGTGGCAGCTGCAGACACTGGTGATGGGTACTTCTCCTGAATTTACTCTCCCATCTGTTGGGGGCCTGCTCCGGAACACTGGGCAGGCCCCATGCTCGTGTCGGGGTCACCTTACAGGGTTCCTGAGGGCGGCGATCACGCTGCGGATTCATGGGTGGTGGTCACCCCACCCACTCCGGATCACCGGAGCTACACACGTGGCCGGGGGCACCCAGGCTGGCGTCGCCACGACAGCCATGATCACATGGCCAGACAGCAGTGGAGGTCGGCGTTGCCCAGCAGGGGCGCCGGCCTCGTGGAGGGCCCTGTCCCTGGGCCTACACCACATGGTGGTGCGCCAGACAGGCACACTTTAGGAACGACACCGGAACCAGTTTGGGTGTGACTGACGAGCCGGAAGCAGCTCGTACATTTTATTAACTTGGTCACATGGGTAACCTTGTGACCACACCAAACACACTGGGAGATGCCATGCCCCCTTACAGAGGTGCCATGCAACACTCCTCCTTTTCCATAACAACAAAACATAAACCCCCAAAAGTCCCAACATAACCACACCTACTACAACTTGAACCACTCTACTAGTTTTCAGACCCTTTATTAACCTGGGTGAGTGGTTCAACTATCACACAAAACCCCAGTGCCAGCTACTGGCACCACATGAAGCATTCTGCATGGGCGGGTGTGCCCAACATCACATTGTCCACCAACTGGGCCATTTTGAGCAAGTCCATCTCTCCAAGCTCACAGTCTTCATGGGGATGTCGATGTCCATCTCCCGCACTCGTGGAGTTGCAGGAAACCTGCTTGGGTCCTTTCCACCATTCACCAGAGTCACACAAATGCCGGCAAAGCCGCACCTGGGGAGGCCCAGGGGCCACATCGGCCAGGTCCACAGTCTGGAGGGCCCGCCTAATGGCAGGGTGGCAGCGGTGGCCAGATGATTACACTGTCTGGGTCCAGGATGATCGCCCCTGGGGGAACCAGGGGCCGACGCTGCCTCCTTGGAGGCTGGTGCACCGCTCGCCGCTGCACGATCCTGGTGGCAGGATGGCAGGCCACTCAAATTACATCTCCTTCCACTCCAGGGCTGCTGACCGGTGTCTGGGGCCACCCATCCTCATGTTGCTGTGGGGCCTGCAGCACATTATGGCTTTCACTGCCTGTCAGGGACTGTTCACCCAGTTGTTCTTCTTCTGGGCACCCAGGGTGTTGATGCTGACCCTTGTGGTGGCGACATGCCCGCTGGATGACCCTCAGGTCTGCTGTGTTGTCCGTCCTCCTCATTATTTCGGGCTGGAGGCTGTGACGGACCACCGCTGGGCCTAGGCTTTGGAAAGACTACACCCCCTCCCATTGTTCATATCAGGCCATCGCACCTTCTTACTCTTGTGTTCCGGGATGGAGCACTACAGCCAGTGACTGCTGGGGGGGGTGGCGTGTCTTGTGGGGGCCAGCGCAGTTCATGGCTTTGGGTGGGGGACAGCGTCAGCTCACGCGGTCGACACTGCTTGCCTAGTTGTGCTTCTTTTTGGCCCGGGTCTCCTGGGCCACGCCCTTCCCTTTGTCTGTGTTGGGGCCCGCTGCAGGGCTCTGCTGCCTTCCACTTCTGCCTTGCGGGCCCAGCTGGATTTGTGCCCGCCTCCTTTCCTCCTTGCGGGCCCAGTAGGATGTGGGCCGTTACCTTCTTTTTTGCCGCGGGCCCAGGTGGTCATGGGCCCGCCTTGTTGGTCCTCTCCTCTGTCTTTGCGGGCCCAGTTGGTGTTGGGCCCGCCTCATTTGTCCATTTTCGGGGCCTTTGCAGGCCACGTTTCCTCTGATTATTTTTGTTTTTTGTTCACACTGCAGCGAACCTCGCTGCTCTTCACCCGGGGTGGGGGAGGGGCCAGCAGCTCACCTCTTTATTGCGGCCGCAGCCACCACATCTCTTCTTGGGGGGGTGCCCCGCTGTTGGGCGGCACCTGCCCCGCTTCTGGACCGGGGCCGCCTCAGCTGTGTGGCGGCCCCCACATCCTTTCCTGCTCCTCGGAGCAGGCACACACACCCTCGCGGTCTCCCTGGCAGTATTTGTGTACTGTGGCCGAGGCCGCGGGCAGTACTCCCTGTCAGATGGGAGCGGGGGCAGCACATGCGGCCACCCCCGCCATGACAGCGCGGCCGACGCCGCAACTCAATTCACCTCCACACGGGTGGGGGGAGCGGCTCCTCCTCCTCCTGCTGCATCACTTCTTTCCCCAAGACGATGCGGTCGGGGCATCACAGGGCGGCCAACCGAGCCCTCCCCAAGCGGCAGATGCCGCTTGCTTCCTGGAGGCAGGGGGGGAAGCTCCTCCTCCTCCTTCGGGGCACGTGGGGCCCATTCCCTTCATCGCCCCCCCCTTCGACGGGGGGCTGTTCCATGTCACTGGGCAGGCCCCATGCACATGTCGGGGTCGCCCGACAGGGTTCCTCAGGGCAGCGATCACGCAGCGGATTCGTGGGTGGGGTTCCCCCCACCCGCTCTGGATCACCGTAGCTACACACGTGGCCGGGTCACCCAGCACACGGCAGCCCCAGCTCTGGGGGCACCCAGGCCAGGGTCGCCACGACAGCCATGATCACATGGCCAGAAAGCAGTGGAGGTCGGCGTTGCCCAACAGGGGCGCCGGCCTCGTGCAGGGCCCTGTCCCTGGGCCTACACCACACAGTGGTGCGCCAGACAGGCACACTGTAGGAACGACACCGGAGCCAGTTTGGGTATGAGTGACGAGCCGGAAGCAGCTCGTACATTTTCTTAACTTGGTCACATGGGTAACCATGTGACCACACCAAACACACTGGGAGATACCATGCCCCCTTACAGGGGTGCCATGCAACACCACTCAGGCTAGACTCTAACCTTCCTCTTCCTTTTAACCCTTGTAGTTAGGTACTTTCAAAGGTTGCACATAGAGACTTTGGGTTTTTACTAAAGAACGCTGATTTTAACTGTGTAAGAAATCTACCTCCATTGAAAATGATGTATACCATATCTCTGCCTGAGCAACCATTGTATTCAATGTTGTAACATGTTACACTATATTTTAATGCTCCACCCGTGAGAGGTTGCTCGAGGATAGCTATTTATGTAAAACGGAGCCTTGATTGCCTGTTTAGAGTTTTACTTACCATCTATCCTAGAACCAC
The DNA here is from genome assembly GCF_040938575.1 of Ambystoma mexicanum. NCBI lineage: Eukaryota > Metazoa > Chordata > Amphibia > Caudata > Ambystomatidae > Ambystoma > Ambystoma mexicanum. The sequence continues at coordinate 407,252,289 of NC_090941.1, forward strand.
CCGGAGAAACAGAGTGTGCATATATGTGTGTGTATGTGTGTGCGTTGGTTACTTGCCCTCTAAAAGTGCCCTAAAGAGATCTACCCTTGACTCTCAAACTAGCTAAGTTAGTTTGTGAGAGGTAGCCATGAAGTTGCTAAGCTGCGTGAAAGGGATACAAATGCAACAATAGGGATCAGGCTAGAATGATAGAGAGTTAGGGATCACGGGTTAGCAATAGGACAGTGAGACCTAGTCCCTGCTGTCTGATCAACATTTCACACCACGCTTATGTAGCTCATCGTTGTCACTGCAAAGAGGACCGGCCATAGGAAAATCAGTACTCGCATGAAAAAGAAAACACAGAAGTTAGAGTCTGGATGCAATTAGCGACAACGCAAGGATGTTTCTCCATATAAATGGTGTGAGATCAAAGGGAAAGCAAAACAACTGTGATGGAAACTTGAAAGCAAAACAACTGTGATGGAAACTTGATTCTTAGTCGATATACAAGTGTCCTTAGTTATACTAATGTTTGGTCAGTTGGCCACCTAGAAGGAATAGCACACAAAGTCACTAGCAGTTCTCTCAGATTGCTCATTGTTTGAGACCCTCTTGTAAGAACTGCTTGTGTACCATGGCCTCCCTGGCTTTGGTAGCTTGCCATTGCACTGACAAGTCATTTTTTCCCCATCTGTACCTGTGTCAGGAGCTCGAAGGGGGGATCTGTACCCCCAACGTTGAAGACAGAATGACATACTAGAGACAGGAAGGAAAAAAGTACTGCAGACAAAAAAGGATATGCTATAAGCATAGACTAGCAAAAATGATATTGAAGAGAAAAGGGCAGGGAGTCCAGCAAGATAAACCCATTGTAGTATGGTTCCTGCACTGCATACAACAGCTATGGATGCCCTGAGATTGGGAAGTCACAAATGGAGTCTCCTTCTGTTTCCAGATGATGCAGTATTGTTTTCTAAAACCCTGACGGGGCTGCAGAAACAAATGGATGTATTTGATAGTCCTTGCTCCATGAAAAGGTCTGTGCATCAATTATTCCAAAACAAGAACCATGCAGTTCCTTCAGGTCGGGCGTAAGGCCTGTACGGGGGTGAGCTTTCATTTGAACTCCCAGCTGTTGAGAGTCAATGGAGTCTTTTAGCTACTTGGGGCTGATTTTTTCTAATAAATTGAAATGGTGTACTCAGGTTGAAAAAAGCTCATTAAACCATACCATGTACGCCAGTGTGGGTTAATCTCGAGTCTTGTGTACCGTCTGGGTGGAGAGACACTCTCAATTCCCCTTAAGATTTATCAGGCCATAACAATTCCTGCAGTAGCATATGGAGCCGAATTGTGGGGTTATGGTGACTGCACCTCCATCCGGACAGCCGAGGATAGATTTTTGAAAACCCTCCTTGGTTTACCTTTAAGTGCACCATCTAACCCGGTGAAGTGTACGTTTGGTATAAAAGAAATTATATATGTTATTATGTGCCAGTCTGTCTTATTTTGGTTACATATTTGGAACACTGAAGCCCTTACGTTATATCGGGAAAGTCTATCTGAGGTATTTCTCACACCGGGTGGAAGACAACTCATGGTTTAGACATGTTAGAAATATACTAACCAGCACTGAGCTTGTGGACCTATGGGAAAACCCCAAAAGGTTTGGGGCCGGGTATAAAGGTCATGTTAAGAAATGTTTTATTGAGTGAGCTTTGGGTAAGATGATTGATTACTGCCTGGCAGGGAAAAGGGCAGTGTTTTTTGCAGCTTAAAATCGGATTGGGGTTTGGAAACCTATTTAGATTGTCAGCTGACCCCCAACCTTAAAAGCTGGTATGCAAAGTTTCGTTTGGGCATCTTTCCACTGGCCTATTTCCCTGCCAAGTGGAACAAGGGTCACACATCATCTGTTTGTCCACTTTGCCTTGTTGCAATAGAAGATGAAGTGCACGTGTTTTCTTTTTTTCTTTTGCCCATTTTATTCTGTGGATAGGCTGCAATGGCTCAGGCCACTATGGTTCCACCAAAACGCATTCTCTATTCATTTGGCTCTTGATGCACTAAAATGTTGTTCTTCTTATTCATCTGTGATGGCCGTTTCTGGTTTTTTACTTTGGTTTTCAAAAAGAGACGATTATTGTACTCTTTTAATTACTTTATTTTTGTCACTGTTCAGGGGTTTTATTGTCATCTGTCTAGCTGTTTTAAATGTGTATGTACTATTTAATCCGTTGTATTAACCTTTTATGGCGTTGCTGCCGAAACAAAGATATTGGATTGGATTGGATAAACACATTTGGTTCACACTTAGCGTGTACACATAATAGTCACAGGTTTTCCTTACAATGCACAATGTCAGGGGGCACTCTAGTCTTCTGAGCAGGTTGCTGCTACAGTTCCTCACTCTGAATGCTCGTGGAAAGGAATAGAATGTGTGGACATCTGAGTCTGGACCCCAAGACACGAACCAGGAAACACTACTCACAAAAGTGAAGCCTGTATGGGTCCAACAGGAACATAACAGTGACTGCCTCCCATGGGCGTGGGACATGGAGGGCATAGGGGGGACACAGCCCCCCACAATTTTAGGTTGGGGGATACAATGGCTTTTATCCCCCCCAGTTTGTGAGTCTCTCTGCTGCACCAGTTTGTGTGTCTGCAGCGTGTCCATGTGCAGTGATGCGTGCAAATTTCAGACTCTGAAGTGTGCACGCAGTTCAGATACTGGCGTAACAGGGGCCCCTGCAACCCCCGTAGTGCGGGGGGGCCCTGCTAGCAAATGTCCTGGGAGATGCCCCCCCTGTAACAGAAATAATTTCTTTATGAAGACAAAGGGACTACAAAAAGAAACTTTCTTTTTGAAGTCCGAAGGCTGTCCACACCCGATGACAAGGAAGACCCCAGGCTGGAGGCCTCCGCATCATGGGGTGGGGGAGCCCTATGACTTCAAAAAGAAATAGTTTATTTTTGAAGGCACTCTGCCGTCATAAAGAAATTATTTCCATTATGGATCGGTCGTTAATGGAAACAATTTATTTTTGAAGTGATAGGGGATAGGGCTTCTCTCAATCCCATAACATGTGCGTGTCTGAGTGAATTATGAAAGGATATACACTTAAACGTGTAGGTGGCTGCCTGTGTGAGTGTATGGTGAAAGGGTACACACTTAAATGTATGGGTGGGTGTGCCTCTATGGTGAAATGGTGCACACTTAAATGTACACGTGGCTGCTTGGGTGTGCCTACATGGTGAAAGGATGCACACTTAAATGTAGGGATGGCTGCCTGGGTGTGCCTGTATGGTAAAAGAGTGCACACTTAAATGTATGGATGGCTGGGTGTGGGTGTGTGTATATGGTGAATGGTGGGTGTGTTTGTGTTAAGGGGTGCAACACAACCTACATTTCGGGTGGGGCTAATCCTTCAAACGTTGGGAGAGGCGCTAACTTCACGGGCGGTGGGGGAGGGGCAAACTTATTTGTGTGGGGGCATCTAACTTCTTTACGCATTTTAACGAGACTATTCTAGTGCAGCTTCAATGTTACATGCAGTTAACTCTCTCCTTTAAGTCTGAAAGCACCCATTTATGGACTGCTGTGAGAATGAGCGGTCTCCTGTCCCCTCTCTACCCTTCCAATCACTCCCCTGACATGCAAGTTCTAAACCCACGTCACAATTTCAATTGCCTAAAATATGCGGCATTTGAATGCAGGTACTAACAATGAAATGCTTTATGTTAGTAATCGCCGGGCCCTTGTTAACAGTGAAACCCAGGTGCCGTTTAACATCTGTCTCCTGTTCTGTCCGGCAACTGCTCTGAAGGTCAGCTACATTGAGTGAACATAGCCCAAAATTTCAGGGGGGGTGCTGAAGCCCAGTCAACCCAATGTGTTACGCCACTACTTGTGTTTAATGTCTTGATTACTTATTGGTAATCATCATTACTCTTAGCCCTATTCTTCCTCGTCCCTGTACTTGTGTATGAGGCAGTACCTGTGTATGAGGAACTCTGCCTCATACACAAGTACTGGGATGAGGTAGAGGTACATGGAGGTAATGCCTGACCTAGCTACCGGTACTCTTCATCATTCCTAGTCCCACTCTTCCTCATCCCAATACTTACCTATGAGGCAAGGAGCCTCATACGTAAGCTTTGGGACAAGGAAAAGGGATGTGAAGGTAATTCTGAGCCAATGAGCTGATTTTGGAGGATGGGGTAGGAAGTAGGAGAGAGAGGGGATGTGTGGGGGATTGTGCAATAAATCATAATGGTTGTCCATGTCCAGGCTAAGCAGGCATGATATGTGCTATTAGTGCCTAGAGAGGCATTTTGGTGCAGCCAGTGTAGTCAGTCCTCAGTTTGGTATGACTTTTTTTGACTGTGCATTTCTGATAAAGCAGACCCGCTAAGTGTAATTACCTGGCTAGATTGGCATTTGGGTGCTTCTAGTCTAGCTTTTTCTTACTGTGGCATTGTATATTTTTCTGGACATCTATAATAACATGATATGATATGTCATTTATAACAGGCCTGTACACAAGTGTTTCTAGGCACGAAAAGACACGGGGGGTCAGGGGGAGATAGAGGGAGAACAAGACAAACAATCTTACTAGGCCTTGTGTCATTCAGGTCGTGCAAGGGCAAGAACGAGAAATGGGAGGGGAGTGCAAGTAAGAGGGGAGGGGAAACAGGGCAGTAATGCTCTGAGTGAGTGCAGCCAGGGCAGCACGGCTCTGGGTAGTGCAAGGAGAACAAGGGACTGTAGTATTACAGTTACAGCCCCTTTTTTGTGGTAGGCCTGGAGGCAGTGCAAGGGTGACTGATAAAGAAAGAGCCTGGACTAGGTGAGACTCTGAGGGTAGCCAAACAACCAGTCGGTACAGCAGATGGGTAGGTCAGGTAGGTCAGCAGGGGAGGGAGAGAGAGAGAAAGCAGAGAAGAAGAGGAAAGTGTTGAGCTGCTTCCGGAACTTTAGGTGGTCCGCTCAAGTTTGAAAGGGACAGGGGGGCCATTCCAGGGGGAGCCAGCTGCAAAGGAAAGAGATCTACCCCCCCACTATCTGAAGCGTCTAACCCTTAGAGAGTTGGAGTTATCTGGGGTGAAGGGTTCGAGAAGGAAGGTATTTTGGAAGAGAGCGTTGGATGTAGTGTGGGCCCAGGCCCCAGAAAGCCTTGTGGACAATGCAAAGGGTCTTGAACTTGATCCTTGCAGCCACGAGATCCAGTGGAGAGATTTCAGGGCTGGAAAGATACAATCCCTCAGCTTGAGGCCAAGGATAAGTCTCTCAGTCCAATTCTGGTTTAGTTGCAGAGGGCGGAGAGTAGAGGAAGGCAGATTGAGAAAGAGGCTGTTGCAGTAGTCCAGCCTAGAGCGAAACAGGGCTCTGGGGGAAAGTGAGAAAGGGAAGAGTCCCTTTAAGGAGGAAGTGGGACTTCTTGGCGATGTCTGAGATGTGAAGAGAGAAAGAGAGAGTTTTTTTGCCTCGAAGGAAGGTGAAGGAAGAGGGCCCAAATTGGGTGGCCAGAGTGAGAGAGAGAAATCAGCGGCAGGGGTCCCAATGAGAATGATCTCCGTCTTACTGGCATTAAGGCAGAGATCGCTGGAGGCGCACCAACCCTGAATTGCGGATAAACAGTCAGGAATGAGCGAGAGAGGAGATGATCCTGAAAGAAAGCTGAGTGTCAACCGCATAACACTGAATGTTAGAGGAGAAGGTACAGATCAGGTGGACCAATGGGGCCAAGTAGAGGTTGAAAAACCCAGGTGAGAGGATAGAGCTCTGGGGAATGCCACAGGTAGAGAGAGAGGGGTGGCAGATAGAAAGGGACCAAGTTGGACCTGGAGGGGCAGTCCGTGATGAAGGAGGTCGGCCACTCCAGGGCCTGATCCGTGATGCCCAGGTTCTCACGTAGTTTATTGATCAGCATGGCGTGGTTGACTGTGTCGAAAGTAGAGGAAAGATCAAGGAGGATTAGGCAAAAGGAATGCTGGAATCAAGGTTAGAGAGCAGATTGTCACGGGTGTTCAGCAGAGCAGTTTCCGTGCCTCCGGCAGCTCTAAAGCCAGACTGATGGTCATGAAGACAACCAACAGATTCAGTGTGGAGAGTAAGCTGGGAGATGGCCAGCTTTTCCAAGAGTTTGCCCAGGAAAGGGGTGATGGAGATTGGGCAATAGTTTGCAGGGCAAGTAGGATCGGCACACAGCTTCTTGAGGAGTGGGTGCACAAGGGAGTGCTTAACGGGAGAGGTGAACGTTCCAGTGATGAAAGAGTGATTTCAGAAATCACCCACAGCTGCAGCAAGGGTGTCAATATGGTCCTTGATGGTTCTGGAGGAGCAGGGGAGTACCCGTTTGGACGACACTTTCATAGATTGGACTTGTCTAGAAACCTTGTCAGAGAGAAAGAGGAGAAAGGTGGAGGAGAGGTAGAGATGGCCAAAGGGGGGCAGAGAGAGGAAGAGGGAGAGGAAGAGGAGATAGAGGACAGCATGTCCTGAGTTTTCACAGAGACATGAGAGGCCAGAGCCATACAGAGGGCCTGGGAGGGAACAGGAGGGGTGGAGACCGCAACAGGATTGACCATTTCCTTGCAGATTTTAGAGTTTGGCTATGTTGTTAGAGGCCGCAGAGACCCGGGTTTGAATGTGTGCTCTCTTCTTGATGAGTGTTATTGCTCCGACTGGTAATTTGGTGCAACCAGTCTAGGTTTGTCTAAATGTGGCCTGGGATGCTTTACTGTAATGTTAGTATGTATCTACACTGGTCTACATTGTGCAGCCAGTGGGACATGTTTTCAATGTGGCATGGAATTTTTAATAGCAAAGCATTAATGTTCCTGTGCACTGTGGGTGACTTGCATGTATTGGATAGGCATCACCCTGCAAACCAATTGCAAACACGCTGACTTTTTAGCCACTTTTTCTCAGAAAGTGTGTTGTATATTGCATTTAAACACATATTTATATATTTAACTGGTACAGTGTGCGGCATACCCCTTCAGCAGCACATTTGTGTGTATTGTGCAAAACGTGATAATCTAGGCCGGCCCAGAGTGTGGCACGGCCTGTAATTTGTTGCCGAGATGGGGGGCCCCCTCAGCATGGCTCACAGGGGGGGCCCCACATTTTGTGTTACGCCACTGAGTTAAGACAGTCAGCAGCAGCGCCGCGGCCCTGGTATAGGTAATGGTAAACAAACAAGATTCTTAACTCTGCTGCCTGCTGCGCAGCTCGCTCATGCGTTCCCCCTCTCCCTCCCCCCCTGCCTGCTGTCTGTGCATTTGGAGCGTCACGTGCCCAGGCCGGCATACTGCACGTGCCCCTGTGAGTGCGCAGCCTCAGCTTCAGAAGTCACTAGCCAAGCAGCGATGCGTGCTCCTGACTACTGACAGCGTGAGAGAAGTGTGACTCTGCTGACTTGACCTCCTGGAGTCCTGAGGCGAGACCTCACACTTACTCAGCCTACTAAGTAAGGTAAGTCAAGTCAAAGTAGCCCCAGGCAGGTGTGTTTTCGTGCAGGGGTGCCACAGCGATGCAACACTGCCTGTTTAGTCAATGTTTCGAATTCAGGAAAAGCCAGCAAGCCCCTTAATTCGTCCCACTTGTTAATTAATTTACACGCGATAAATTGTAACATTTCCCTCGCTTTCCTGTCTGGCACCTTTAAAGCTGCATAAACTGCTGATGGCACCGAGCGGGGAGTGAGGGAGGGTTTGTGCGGCACGGTTTCTCACCACACAAACCTGCACTGCTCATTCACATGCTGTTGGTCTAAGCAAAAGATTGTGCAGAGTTGTGAAGTGCCCACCCTCCACCCCAGTGTCGTGTCTGACACCCTGGGAGGTGCAGTGCAGGTCGGGCCGGCATTGGGTGTTGGAGGAGGAGGATTTAATTAGAGGGAACGAACGAGCGACCGTCATATTTAACACACTGCGCGTGTTAACTGTATAAATATAGTATTTATACAGTTAACACACGTTGAAGTTGAAGGAGCTGCTAGTGCTTCCTCAGTGTGGGCCCGCCCCATGCAGCCTTGCATGCACCCCATGGGCAGGCGGCATACTTGCCAACATTCTGTGACCAATAAGTCTAAGATGTAGGATTTTTCAAGTTTCAAAAATAATTCTTAGCATAACAATGACATCACAGGAAATTACAAACCATACATTGTTGGCACCACTGGAGCATTCTAAAATGCACAACCCATCAAACAGCACAAAATGGAGAGATGTTGAAATGTTTACAATGTATAATTTTGAATGGTAAATTAACACTAAATTTAATTACCCACCTTCACAGAAGGTAATCACACAGAGCTGGTAGGCAAGGTTTACCACTCCTCTGTAGCATCAGCCTGGGTAGTACATATTTATTACTGCAGTGGAGGTGGAACATTGGACAACATGGAGATTGATACCCTCCCTCAGTCTGATAGGCAGATGCTGTGTGATGGTGGTGTGCTCTGCCACTTGCTTTCACTATTGGTTCACCTAAGGTCTGTCCCTGCAAGAGTGCAGGGCAGAGTCATGTAGATGTCAGGTCTGTGGATTGATCTGAGCCCATCACTCAAATGTATCACTTATCCACCCACCGCACAGACAGATTAATTGCTTTAGAGTCACATAAATTACCGGCCACTATAAAAAGCAGTAGGATCTGTCACCCAAATCTGTAGGCAGTAGGACTGCTTAAAAAGCAGTCACCTGCCTACAGCCTAAATCAATAGGGTTGGCAAGTATGAGGCAGTACACAGGCCCAAAACCGCTGTCAGTCTGGGGCCATGGTGTTTGCGCAAAAATTGAGGGGCAGCCATTCCAGACCTCTTATATCCTGCCGGCCTCCAAAGAACAAACCTATGCTATCTTTGCCTTGCCCTTTATGCACTGTTCAGAAAAACAAACATGTTTTTGTGCAGGGCCTGCCCCTACACGATCCCACAAACATTGCACTGCAATCAGCTGCATCTTGCTAGCTGCATGTCCCTGACTGTCTCTGGTTGTAGCTTTACTGCGCTTCTTGCTAGGAATGTTGTGAGTTTTGAATTTGAATCCAAACGTATATCTCTTCACATGGGGGCAGTGTCTTTGCCCCCAGACGCACACCCACCACTGTTAGATCTATCCATGGAGACATGGACATAGAAGCTTCTTCAGAACACCAACCCAACCCTCCTCCCCCTGCACCGCCCTCAGGGAAGAACATCTTTCTTCCCAATCCAACAATGTCAACCTACTAATGTGCACCCAACAAGTATTAACCCCCACACACTCAAAAATAAATACTAGCAAATATTGTAATTGTAAGCCGAGGTCCCAAAAATAGGCTGCACACACGTTAAACCAGAACATTGTACTCAAACTGTGCGTCATAAAGGGTATCACCCCATCACTGCGCACCCCAAAATGTTGAATTTCCACAGCCCTATTTCACTGCATATATATGGGGGGGGTAAAGTTAATAATAAATGTGAGCGGTAATGGGGGGAAGGCTGCACAGGGTCTCCTCCGCATATATTTTCAGTAAAATGGGGTAAAACAAAAACATCTGCATTTTGGTGAAGCACTGTAAAAAATGCTTAGTGATCACATAAAGTTAAGGACGTAAATAGAAATGTCTGGTTGAAAGCACCACTTTGTTGATAACTTTTAAGTTACTTACCTTCGGCAATGTGTCTAATACATCAAATATATTTCAAAAAATGTTCTTGAACCACACATTTGTGTCCCAACAAATGTCATGGTACTACAGTTATTCTTTTTGGGACACATTTTAAGTAACTAAAAAGTTATCAATAAAGCGGTGCATTCAGCATGGAATTTCCACTTACATGGATAACGCGCCCAATGTGATACAATAAAGGAAATGATGTGCAGTTTGAGTGTTAGACTTATGTCCAGCAACTATCAGTAGTACTACAGTACTAATACTAACAAGGGAGACAGTGACCGTGACCGGGCCCGTATGAGCAGCAACCACCCGTGCCTTCTCATGAGTGGGGTAATATTTCACCTTCTGTGGTCAGATAAGGGTCAGCATTGATGGGCAACAGTAGATTGTTACCCTTCTACAGCAACTTCTGCTTGGTGAGTCGTTTGGTGACTCAGGTGAACTTTAATCTAATTTCTGTTGTTCAAACATTTCCATTAAGTCAATTACTTTTGCAACAGTGCAGCCCTTCTCAGCTTCTAGCCCACTATGCAGGTGCATTGAATCACGAAAGGCCTAATCGGGGGTATTGCTTGCAGAGCCCATTTGGATGACTCTTATTCTGCTGACGCTTCATATTGGTGCTTTCCTGTCCTGTGCCGCGTTCGTATGCCTCAATTCTTTCAGCAATAGCAATCCAGTGAACCCTAACCCTCTTTTCTGGGCAGGTTGCGGATGGTTCCCTGTTTATAATTAAAGTACAGGTGCCAAGATCTTACGGGGAGGTAGGAGTTTGTGCTACCTCTGCGCAAGACCCACAGGAGATCCTGACAGCAAAGCTCTCATCATCTCGCCCATAGAATAAGGCCACACATTCCTCTCTGCTCCTCTCTACCCCCTTTAAAATGACTTTATGTGGCAGCTTGCATAATCACACACTCTTCTCAATACAATCACACTCACTGTGCCGCCATACTGGTCGTTTTTCACAGGCTTTCACTCCCAACTCACCTTCACTACATGATGTTCTACATCATAATTAAGGCCCTCCCCATCAAGAAGACATTGAGAATAGCCTAACATTCTAACTGCGCCATGAGGCTACCATTCCATTGAAAGCTATGCCCAAGTAAGGCTGGAAATCTCTAGGAGTAAGAAAGAGAAGACATGCAAAGCCTGTCTTAACTGTATTACCAAGGTTTTAGCGTGCTCTCCCCAGTTCCGTCAGACAGTGGGACTGCAAAGTGAAAAAAGGGTACAAAGGGTGCAGAGGACAGAAAAAGAGAGGAGCAAGGGAGGGGAGAGATGGGAACAAGAATGGAGTGCAGATGAAATATAGGGGTGGTTTGCAGCACGGGGTGACCAGTTTGTGCAGAGGAGAGAGGAGTGCAGGAAAGACCAGAACACAGGACAAGCCAGGAATGGTGGGTGGACACACAATCTTTTTGGGACAAGCTATGCTCAGGCCATGAAAACCTTTTGACCTGGGAAGTGGTAACATTTTTACGTGAACTGAGCCTTCTGAAGTGAGATGCCAAATTGAAGGATTTTGTACTCTGAACTGCTTTTCTTTTTCTTAATTTTCTTCTGTTTTCTTTTCTCTTGTTTGATACAGTGATGATATATGTGACTTAATACGTACTGCTATTTTAATTTTGGGAAACGTTGAGTCCTTTGACTAAAACACACTAAATAAATAAAATGTGTCCACTGTCCCCCAGATTTTATGGGTCTCCTACGCCCCTGCTGCCTCCTGAAACAAAAACCAGCACATTGTTAACCAACATGGCACAATGGACTTTACTGAGACATGACAAAGTAAAGGTACAGAGATTGCCTGCTCAAAAACCCAGCAGCCAAGCGATTTACAAAGTAATTGCTTAAGCACAAGTGAAGACAAGAAGAGGAACACAAAATATCACAGAAATGTCCAAAACAATGGTAGGAAGTAAAAGTAACCAAGGTTCAAGATTGTGAACAGGAAGTAAGGGTATGTGGAAGAGGACTGGAACTAAGCACAAAGTTGCTGTAGACTGCAATGGCAGACTGAAAGCCATGAACTGGAATTAAGAAACTGAGGTCTGAACTGCAGACTAGGAGCAGGGAAACTTCAGATAGAAACTGTGGCCTAGAATAATACCGCCTGAACTGTAAACAGATAATGAGGAACACTAGGAACTGAAACTGCAGACTGGTAACACGGAATATGTGGAACTGAAATTATGTACTGGAATAGCAAGTTCTGAACCTCAAAGGTAACAAGGGTGTCCAGGACTGGAATCACGGAATCTATAGGTAGGTAAGACAGACTATTGCATGGAACAAGAGAGCAAGGGGCAGCAGGCAGAGTACAGAAGACTGCAAAGAGAGGAGCATAGGAACTGCAGGGAAACAAGCACAGGGCTACAGTGCAACGGGCACAGGAGTGCAGGCAAAGAAGCAGGGCTGTCCAAGTGGAGCAGGTTCTGGATCCAGCAGCAACAGAATACCATAGAAAATCAAGGTACAAAGCAAGAGGGGCTGGAAAGAAACTCACTGGAAGAACAATGTGATCCTGAAGGTAGCTGCTTAAATACTGACACACCCCGAGCTCACACAGGCTTGTTAGCAGCACATGGAGCACCACACCTGAACGTAATCTGAATCCTCCTTCTCTAGATTTAGAAAAGTAATAGCAGTACTGACATATAGGTTTCTCTGGATTGTAGCTCTCAGACTGCTGCATGAAAATAGACAGGTTTCAAACTACCAAAAGGTGCATTATGGCACTAGTAGTTCCTGCTAAATGATAGGGATGCTGCAAAGCCGTACAAAGGGAATGTAAATTAAGAAATATGAATGAGTGTATTATGACAATGAATTGTGAGTCCTTCTTAGTCCACAAAGGGTGCACCCTGGTGTTTCAGTGGCACAGTTGGAACACCCTTGTGGATGTTCAAACTACAGTGATTGGCTTTCAAGCCCCACTAGCTAAGAGCAGCTTAAAGGTTCGTGAAGTCAGCCAACCCTCCATCGTCTGAATCACTAGTGAGCTACCCAGCACAGACTCTCTAGGATCCTCATTGGTTCTAGGTTTTCAGGGAATCTACCTGATTCAATCTCTCCACCAGCCCTCCTGGGGCGAGTCAACTGACTCAAGGTTCTCAGTGCCCTTCTGGCTCGGGTTTCTCAGCAATCTGCCTTCCATGGTCTAACAATGAGCCCCCCCCTGGCTAAGGGTTATTGGGGAGTCTCTTTGGTGGAATCTTTCTCTGAGCTCTCCTGACTTATGGTTCTCAGGAATCTCTCTAATACAGTCTCTCAATAAGCCCTCCTGGCTCAGGGTTCTCAGGGAGTCTCGGCACAGTATCTCAAGCAAGCAATATTTCTTTATTTCCTGTGGTGGGCTTGCCCATCCCACCAGAATCCAGAGTATGGCTGAAATGTACCCTCTTCCTTTCTTTTCCTTTATCTCTACCGTCCCAATTCTTCATTGGCAAGTCTTATTTAATTAACTTGGTGGGCTTGCCAGTCACACCAGATTCCGAATGATGGTTCCTGCCTAGCCACTGTCTCTCTCCTTTTCCAACTTCTGTCTGGGTCTCAAGACCGTTGGCCCTATTGGCCTCTTGGCCTAGTTTAAGAAGGCTTTCCACTTCTTTAGCCTTTGTGTGTTAGTCACACCCCTGCTAAAACACCACTGGCCTCGCCCTGTGTCCTAGAACCCATCTTATCTGTTAGCCCTCTTGGCTTTGACAGTGCTGGTTTTCACCCCTGGAGCTCTCTGTCTGCTGTCTTCTTCCTATTGTGACTCCTCTATTTTCAAACTCCCCTTTCTCCGTTGACCTCCGTCCACCTCTCACGTTGACCCTTCTCCTCCCTCTGTTGCTTTCAGATCCCCATCCTCCTTCTTCAATGCCCCATTTTCTCCATCCCCCCTTATGTTACATCCTTCCTCCACCTTACTGTCCTTGCCCTCCTCCAGCTCCTTCCTCATCCTGATTTTGCCTTCTTCCTCCTCTTTATTGCTGTGCCTGCTCTCCTCAAACTCTGTCCCTTGCCTGCCGATTCCTCTTTTCATTGCTTACCACATGCACCTATTCACAACTCACTGCAAACTTTTAGCCCATGCTTTTCTCGCTGCCCCCTTTTATACTTGGGCTTATTAGGAAATTGAGGACTGAGAGGTGAACTGGATCCACCTGGATCCTATTGGCCGTGGGCATATGTAATTGGGTGCTAGTCAATTGGCCTACATTTTATCCTGGTGTATTGAGTAGTGCTAGTTTAGCAGGTTGCCATCCCGTGGCTACATGGACATAAGCTTCGAAAGATGGGTATAGCGTAAGGTTTGTGAAAAAAGCCCTATGCTGGAAGTGCGCTATCCTCTCCTGAATTACCTGTATACGAGCCTTCAAAGAGAGTGTGCTGCAGTAGTGGGGAAGGATAGGTGATTTTTCATTGTCACCTAAAATAAACGTATAAGGACTTTATGGGGTATCCTCACTGTCTGCGCTTACTGACATAAAATACAACAGGACACACTGTATTGGAACAAATTAGCACCATTGGGGTGCTGGGTTTATCTGTATAAGAAATATGGCAAGACAGGTGATCAAAAACTAGGATTTGCGAGTTCAGATTGGTATTAGAAAGTAATGTTTTAGACACATCTCAGACCAGGTGTTAGAAACCCAAAGAGTGCGCAAGTTCAGATTGGTATTATAAAGTTGTCATACCAATGATACACAAACCACCTGGGTTTTGTGCCCCATTGGGGAAAAAGCATGCACACACAGCAGTATCTTTACAGAGTGAAATGTAAATTAGGTGTTGAGCCACACCCACATCTCAGACCGGGTGTTGGAAAACCAAAAAGTGCGCAAATACAAATTGGTATTATAAAGTTGTCATACCAATGGTACACATCACACCTGGGTTTTGGGCCCGAATGGGGAAAAACATGCACAAACAGCAGTGTAAGTGTTTGCAAAGTCAAATGTAAATTAGGTATTGAGCCGCGTCACGCTGGTTACACCACCGCTGGTTACACCACCTTGAGATCAGGCAGCCCTCTTACTCAGGCCACCTTCTCCCGCCATGGTACTTAGTTCCTGACGTCCACAACCTGAAAACGTCTGGTCTCGCATATTTTGCAGTGGATTCCACATTATGGTGTGTGTGGGTATCATGTCTGTAGACCACGCTCACCTGGATTTTGTCTTTCATGTATGCTTGTATTCTGCACATGTAGATCGTGATCACTTTCTGAGTTCTTTACCGCTTGAGTTCTCTATCCTGGTGATTGCTGAGGGATTATGGATGACATGCATTATGAAACTGGGAATGGGGAAGAGGCCTTGTCATGAAGGCCTCTGTGGATGCCCAAATAATTGCACCCAGAAAATAGATGTTTACAGTCTTTATTGTTACAGGTCCAATAGTACAACATAAAATAATATTCCGGAAACAGAAAAGCCTTAATGATCACAATGCAAAATCTCTGGTTGGGTTGCCAAGTACTCATGTCACAAGGTTTGCCCTAGTCTCGTTGGCTATCTAAACATAGGCTTTTCTAGGTGCTGTACCCACGGCTGACTGACACCAAGTCTCCGCTTGTGATCCAGTGCAAAAAGGCTGCTTCTCGGAACACCTCCTTGATCTCCCACTACACCACCTCCACTAACTGAGGGCATAATTGTAGATGGAGTTGGATTTCCCCCTAACCCTTTTTAGTTCCCAGGCTGCCCTGGAGTGACAGTTATACCTTCTGAACATTAACCCTTTTACCTCTCTGACCTGATGGTAAACTTCCTGTCCCCATTTTATTCCTCCCCTCACTGTCTAGTCCTGCCTTCAGCCAAGCGGAGCCATTGGACATTTTCGCTCCAACTGTCTTTGTTTTAAGTCCCGTCTGATGTTACCACTTCATTCAAGTTTTCTTCAGATCCTCCAGATGTTAGCAGCTCCTTCAGTTTCACCTTATGATAAAACATCCCCCAGACTCTGACTACCTCCACCTGATGTCACTACCTCCTTCAAACTCTAAACCACCTCCTTGAAACGTAAACACCTCCTCCAAGGTTTGACCAACTCCTCTTGATATTATCCAATTCTCAAAAATCTAACCAAAACCTCCAGATGTAACCAAATCCTCCAAACTCTGATCCCCTCCTCTGAACTTTGAACACCTCTTCCTGGCCCCCATCCCCTGTTTTCTCTATTCTGGCTTCACTTCTCCAAAGTCCTTGAAATGTACTCTAAATTCCTTGAGCTGGCAGGCATAAGCTGCTCCAACACAACCCAAACTCAGTAACTAAGGCCAGCTGCATTTATACTGTGGTTTCCCCTCCCGTTAAGTGAGTCTGCACCCATGAGGGTTGATTGGGTGCGGGCTGTGGTTGGTTAGCTTCTTCGAGGGTAGTTGGGGCTGATCTAGTTTCAGGGATTGTGACCAAGTGCGTACCAGACTGGTCTGTGTGAAATCACGCTTCATGTTGAATGTTAGTACCTGAAAGGTGAAGCCGTAGGTTTTTGGTGGTATCCACGATGGAAAAGGGAACCTTCTGGTCAAGTAAGCAGGCAGTAGGGGACACCCACAATACTCAGAAATTAACTGAATAAAAAAAATGAGACCCAAGGCTGGACAAGACTCCCAACACCACAACAGCAGGAAGTCCACCCACAAATTTCCATAGCATTGAGGCAGTGCAGAGAGCACTGAATGTAGATACCAGAAGAGGAAGAACTAGGACAAGAAAGAGAAGTACGGGCAAGCAAGGTCAGGGGGAGAGGAAGAAAACAAGGAAGGGCAATGATAAGATGGACAAAACAGCATAGAAACAAGCATAACTTTTCTAGGCAGGGCAGCAGAAGAGATCTCAGTGCAGAGTAGAACCAGTGACTTCCAGATTTACACTGCTGTCTGCCTCAGAATGTGGATTGGCCTTGCTTTTGCTGTTGCCATGACCGTGCACCAGACGCTCTGCAATATGCATGCAGAGAACCCCGACAGTGAACGGTTAATGGCAGGACTTTGACCCCTGAACTGGTGGAACGCTGAATTCTCCTGTAGTTGCTTGTCCTGGGGAATGTTCAGTATTGATAACGACCAAGAACCAAAACATGTTGAGCATGTAAACAGCAACACAGTGATTGTGTTGTCTGAAGTGTATCCAATGAGGAGAAGCTGTGTTTTTTTTGGGAACATGTAAATGTAGTTGTTATAATTAGTTGTCATTCACTTGTATTTGGAAATTAACGCCCACAAATTATATGTATTTGTTTCTTTTCCCTTTCCTTCGTCCCTGTCTCTACTTTAATACCTGCGGGGGTATGTTTACATCCTTTTAATCTTCTATACATCAATTGTAGAACAGCTTTTTTGTGGAGGTCCTAGTTTTTATGTCTCCCAAAAAAATGATATTTTTGTAGAGAGAGAAAATAACAATAAAATATATTTTGTATAAAGAATTGAGATTAGGAACTGGTCAGCTCTGTTAAAAGTGCATCAGACCTGCAAGTCTGTATATATGGTGTGAACTTTGGTAGTTCAATGGGGATTTCCATGCCCTTACTGGATCCTGTATTGTGCTGGTAATTCAGGCATATATTCAGAGCCGGCAACGATATTACCGTTTGCCGGTATCCTGGTGGTATTACCGCCAGGATACCGGCAAACTAATAATGAGGGCCAAAGAAAATCCTTTGGACAGGACAGCCAAAGACTTGCTGTGGATTGAGAAATTGTATTGAAGCAGCAGCTGGAGAGCTACCTGTTTGTCGCATTAGTCATACAGTCACTTGGTGCTGGTTGGTGGGCTGACAAACTGACAGGGGGTACCTAGTGGGCTTAAAAAGTGGTCCGATATAATTAATTTAATGATACAACTTAGCGAACGAGCACAACGGGCAAGCCTGAACTTGACAATAGTGGTACGGGAGGTTTCTCTGCCGTGAGAAAATCTTTGAACAAACCCTGTCAAAATTACATATATTTCAGCACAATTTTTCTAAAATAACCAGAAAAGTCCATATGTTTCTTAGTGATCTAAAGGGCTACCAAATTCTCTACCGCTAATAAACTGTGGCCAGTGGCAAGCAGGTGAGATACAAATACCCAATAAAACATGGCATAACTCACAAATTTAAAGCATTTCCCATTCAAACATAGCTTTTTAAACAACGACATTTGTAGATTTATTCCATTACCGTATGAGTTGCATTTAGTAGAAATGCAGTATGGACAGAACATACTGCAGTAAAAATGAAAGATGCGTTTCCAATTTCAACACAGATTAGCCAATTGTTGTGTGCTTTAGCACCTTTGGGCGTTCTAATGCGCAGAATGGAATTGCCATATTAAATGATCTAGGACCCAAATAACTGGACAGACTCAAAGAATATTGCAAAATACTACTTTATTATCTCATCAATAATGTAGGGAAACCATTCGAACAACAAATCGTAGTCCACACACTCTCAACTACATTTCAGTTACAAAAAGGCTTTATACATATATGTGCATCAGCTATGACGTCATCCTACGTGGCAAAAAATAAAACCTATTGGACGGAGGTATTGGTTAGGAGAACATATCTACTTATAGTCTCTATGATCATCAGTCTGCCTTCAGAGCAGCCAGAGGCACGGAAACTGCTCTCCTGAACAGCAGTGAAGATCTGCTTGCTAATCTTGACTCCAGCCTTCCTTCTGTTCTCATCCTCCTTGACCTTTCCTCTGCTTTTGACACAGTCAACCACTCCATCCTGATAAAGCAACTCCAAGTGGGAATCATGGATCAGGCTCTGGAGTGGCTGATCTCCTTCCTCCTGGGCCGACCCTCCCAGGTCCAACTTGGGTCCTTTCTATGCACCACCTCTCTCTCCACTTGTGGTGCTCCCCAGGGCTCATGACCTCTCACCTTGGCTCTTCAATGTCTACTTGGCCCACTTGATCACTAACTTCTCTAACTTTCAGTGTTATGGGGATAATACTCAGCTCTCTTTCAGGCTCCCCTCAGCCACCTCTCATCTCTCGCTCATTCCGGACTGTCTATCCACGATAAAGGATTGGTGCACCTACAGTGACCTCTCCCTTAATGCCAATAAAACACAGATGCTTCTCATTGGGACACAGACTCTCGCTTTCCCTCCTCTTTCACTCTGGCTGCCCTCCTTGAATCCTCTTCCTTCGTCTTCCTGTGAGGCAAAAAAAACCTTGGAGTCATCTTTGACTCCACCCTCTCCTTCTCTCTGCACATCACGGACCTTGCCAAGAAGGCCCACTACCAGCTGCTCCTCCTCAGAGGTATTCTTCCTTTTCTCACTTTCCCCCAGAAGTTCACTGTCTCCCGAGCCCTAGTTCTCTCTAGGCTGGACTACTGCAACAGCCTCTTTCTCAATCGTTCTTCCTCTACTTTCCGCCCTCTGCAACTAATCCAGAACAGGACTGCAAGACTTATCCTTGGCCTCAAGCCCAGGGACCATATCGTTCCAGCCCTGAAATCCCTCCACTGGCTCCCCGTGGCTGCAAGGATCAAGTTCAAGACCCTTTGCATCGTCCACAAGGCTTTCTGGGGTAAGGGCCTGCACTGCATCCAACTCTCTCTTCCAATATACCTTTCTTCTGGAGTCCTTCACTCAGCTGCCTCCAACTCTCTGAGGGTCAGAAAGTTCTCCAGGCAGGAATAGGGGGCAGATCTCTCTCCTCTGCAGGTGCCTCCCTGTGGAATGGTCTCCCTGCCCCTCTCAAACCTGAGCCGGACCACCTGAAGTTACAGAAGCAGCTCAAGACTTACCTTTTCGTCTCTGCTTTCTCTCTTTCCCGCCTCTGCTGACCAACTGTCTTCTTCGCTGACTGGATACATGGCTACCCTCTGAGTCTCACTGGGTACCAGGCTCCGCCATGATCAGTCTCCCCTGCACTGCCTCCAGGCCTACCGCGCATTTAGGGGCTGCAACATTAACCTCTACAATCCCCTGCCTCCTTGCATTTACCCAGAACCGCGCTGCCCTGGCTGCACTTAATAAGAACATTGCTGCCCTGACTGCACTTCCTCCTTCCCTCTCCCTGACACTTCCCCTTCTACCTTTCCCCTGCACTTGACGTTGTCGCACTTACACGATCTGTATGACACAAGGCCTAGTAAGATCGTTTTTCTAGTCCGCCCTCTGTCGCCCCTACCTTGTCTAGAAACACGTGTGCAGGAGCGTTATAAATGACTTATACAATGTCAAATCCTATGTGTCAGTAACATGGTTGGCTGCCCCACATCTAGTAGGCATGCCTTGAAATCCCCCTAACTATGTATAATACACATAATAGCAGCATAACAGTAGCGGATTGGCCTCTGCAACAAGGTATGCTCACCAATGCATAGGCCCTCTGATTAGTTGGCATTCTCTCACAACCTTGGACATTTGGCTCGTTAGCAGCATGCAAGCAAAACTAAACCCTGGTGCAGAGAACAACATCAGACTACTTCCCACTTGCTCAATTAGTCTACCATCTCTCATTAGCCAAGCCTTCAGCCAAGGCATTTCCTTTGTGCTTGACCTTGCATGATGTTCTCTTCCCTGGAACTTTAAAGGGAGTTAAGGTTCATCAATATCTTTGTCTGGAGCTTATGAATAGGCCATGTGTGAAGAGACTATGATCATGTCCATATCGCCTTTCCATTTAATGCTATTTGATTTAATTATGTTGAGCGTCATTACCCTTTTCGCCATCTGGAGACTTGGTTGCTCGTCTCACATATGCTTTAAGCATCTTTGATTGTCAATACTTGGCATTCGCAAATGCTCACTCCTTAATAAGAGAAATATGTCCTGCGTATATTGCTTATCCTCATTGACTCCCTTTGAACCCTTCTGTTACTTCTTTCTGTTGCATCCTCTGATCTCTGGCCAACAGCTATTCCTTGTTCATGCACAAATTTGTATTTCCATTGTCTGCCAGCTCTGTAAGCCCTGGTCTCTCTCTTTCAAGCCTTTAGCTTACTCTTATTCAAAGCCAACATCCATCTTTTCAACATGATCACTTTAAGCACGTTATGTTTTCTACTGCAGCAAGTTTCTATGTGGCTCATCTACCTTGCGTTTCTGTGTGTATACATTCACTACTTGTCTGGTTACTTATCTTTTTTGTATATATGGTTTCTTATCACTTGTATGTATGTTTACTTTGTTTCTTCAGTTACATCTTCATTCTTTAAGTATTCTTACATTGTTTGATGCAACATTGTCTCTTCTCCTTATGACATCACTTTGCACCTGTCAGATTTTCCTTACAACTCTTTGATATACAGTGGTGTCTGCAAATCTCCTGCTACAAATTCTGTTTGAGGGTACATTTGATACAGTTGTCTGAGTGCATAAAATCTCTCATACATTCAATGCGGTATTGGGATTATACCTGGTGTCATGCAGAGTGTCCTCTGGTTCTTCATCCAGTATGTCGGTGGTGAGGAGGCGTGTTCCATCAATGACGTATACGTCTGCTTCTCCACATTTCCCCTCCTGGTCGAGT
The DNA here is from genome assembly GCF_040938575.1 of Ambystoma mexicanum. NCBI lineage: Eukaryota > Metazoa > Chordata > Amphibia > Caudata > Ambystomatidae > Ambystoma > Ambystoma mexicanum. Next base: position 407,273,431 of record NC_090941.1, read on the forward strand.
CCTCCACCACCTCCTCCTCCTCAATTTTCTTCATTTTTCTACACAATGTTTTTTTCGGGATCCATGTCTTAGTCACCCCCCCCCCCAGGTCACCTGCATCCTTGATGTGTTTATCCACGCTCCATGTCATATGGCAGAACTCCTGAGTTGGTTGACAGAACACCCAATGCCCCACATAGGTCTTATGATCCTCAGGGTAATAAAACGTTGTTTCTGAGTGTACCAGGGGACTTTCTTTCAGGTGCTCACGGGTGATGTTTCTGTCTTTGTGTGCTCATCAGTTACAGCATTCTCATCGATCATTATCTTCATTTCAATAGCTTTCTTCGCTGTCTTCTTGCATTGTCCTATACATATTCTTGTAAGACAGAATACCGGCAACACAAACACTTGTATTGCTTTAAGTAGTTTGAATGCATTTGCCAACCAGGCTAGGACCCACAAGAACAGAGATGAAAACCAATCTTCATCCATCATCTCCACATGCAGGGTTGACAGAATAGTCATTGACCCTGTCTCGGTCCCTTTTTCTCCATTGTGGGCAGGTATAAATATACAGCAAGAAGGCAGATCTTGGCGCACATGCCTCCTTCCATTGCTGTAATTAAGTTCAAGACATACCTGTTCTGGAGGGTCATGAGTCGGATGCCCTTAGTTCTTCTCTGATCTCATTAAATCCTTTTAGTGTTGTGTTTATTGTTTGTAGCTGCTCCCATCTGGTTATTTGTAACCACTTGGCATTCACTGCAGCCCGAAGTCCTGGCAAGAATATAGCTGCTAATATCATTGTCGTTCTGCTGAACAATTTATGCTTATCCAGATTGTCATAATAAGCAGCTATTGACTTTGGCGAAAAATAATTCTCTCTCTTTCGTCGTGTGAGACTAACCAATCTTTTCTTCCTCTGGTGTGCATCCATTTATGGAAAGCTGTCAATATGGAGATCACTTTGGGGAATCACCAATGCAAGAATATTTATAATCACCAGAGAACATGTTCCTCCCCAGTTTTTGGGCAACTGCATGTAGGCTCTAGATCCACAAGCCCAATAATGATCCATCAGCATGGCAGTTCCTCCATTCGTTCCTGGTAAATCAATGATTTGCTTACATCCTTCATTCTCTCCAACTAGGGCCAGGCCTCTGTTCCTAAACCACAGTGTTGCATTCTTCATTGGTAGTATAGATATTTGTCCTGCTTCATTTTCGACCCATGTCAGTAATTTTGACTACTTGGCCCATGATTTTAGGCATTCATCGTTCACTACTTGCACTACCTATATTGGTGCTGTCATCAATAAATGTGCGCTGCATGCTAGCATTCCTTCTTCCCATCCTGTACTGTTGGCAACTCGTCCGTATACCAACACCTGAGGTCTCGCCCAGCATCCTGGCAATCCTGGTGTTTCCCATATGTCTGCACAATTTAGCCTTTTTTGATTGACAGTCCTTATTGGTTCTCCAGTCATACCATCAAATGAGTACAAGAACATTTTGCTTGTCAAACATGGGTCTTTTTTCATCTTTCGTGTTTTTATGTAAGCATCTTCATATGGAAATGATTTCTTTGATCACCATTGTAGGGTTGCCCATCTTTCTTCACATTGTCCTCTTGTGCATGCTGCTAGATGGCTGAGACACTTTCCATCATGTATAGGTATTTCTCTGGCATTGAATGTTCGTACTGCGCTCATGGCATAAGGGATGAGAGAACACACATAGCAGCTTTCTACTGATTGTCTCTTCCCCACTTCCGTCATGTGTTGATACCACATGCTATTATTTAAATGGGCTGAATTGTCAGATATGAATGTATACCTTCATTATCTTTCCCAACATCTCTTTTAGTTCCGACAATTTCTTCAGAAATATCAGAAACAAATATCACTTGTGCCTTTATCAGTGATAGAAAGAGATAGAAAGAGATATTTCATTGTCAGATACTTCATTTGAATTGTAAAACAATATCTCACGAAATGTGAAGAGCATAAGAAAATAGAGACAACACATAAGGCAAAATGTAGTTGTAAAAAGTATTGCCATAGTATCCAAATGTCACATTATCTCTTTTGGAGTAGCTGGTCTTCTTGTTAACAGTGTGTTTACATAATTAAAAATTCCCATTTTTAATTTAATTATTCTCTTTCAATTGTTTTTCAGAATTTGCACTTTGTTGTAACAGAAACAGAATTATAATGGCTATAATAACTGTGAATGATAGGACTGTTTTTAGGATTTCCAAAAAATGCAACAACGTCCAAGTTTCATTGCACTACAGCTGGATATGTTTCAAAGTATGTATACAAAAACAGCATGCACAAATGTGTACAACAGATCAGGCAACATAGAATGTGTTGTGCAATCATTGTGTGTTATTTTTAAGGTAAGGTCTCTTTTTAGCTAAACTGAAAAAGTTCTGGAACTGCAGTAAGTTCATTTATTCCTATAGGAAATGTCAATTTGTTCCAGAATGCTATTTTTTTAATCCATTGATTCTTTGTCCTTGTCTTTGGTAGCTGATCTGGTCAATATTCGCAGAACTTATTCTCTTGCTTCACTGTCAACTGGTGCCAGAGGGGTCAGGGTCTCTCCTTTATAGAGCTTCACGTAGTTCAAGTGCAGTCAGACTCTTCTCGTTTGGATCTTAACGGCGGTGGGAGTGACCCCATCTATGATGTACGGTCCCTCAAAACAGGGCTTATTATAAGTTCTAACAAAGCTCTTTATCAGCACTTGATCCCCTGGATACAAACTAGACTGTTTGAGTGAGTCAATAAAATCAGTTGTTTGGCTGTCTTCCTCAATCTTCTTTCTGATTATTTATCGTTTGGGAAATAAAAGAAACACTAGTGGCCATATTTGTTAAATAATCATGCATCTCATCCTCTAATGTTTTTGCTCACTGTGGGAATCAGGTTTTATTTGAGTGGGAGGAGCAAGGGTTACTCTCATGCAATGTCCAGTCACCAACTCATGAAGAAGAGTTAGATGGTGATCTGAACCAGGCTGGTATCTCAGAGCAAATAAAGGAAGGGGTAGGCAATGTAGCTATCCTTTATGCAGAGTCATTTTTATTTTTGCTGTCCTTTCTTTGAGAAGTCTGTTTAGCCTCTCACAGACACCATTCACCTGTGGTTGATAGGCTGAGGAAAATGTGTGCTTTATGGCTAATGGAAGAACTATCTGTTCAAATAACTCACACCCTATCTCGGAAACACCTCACGCACGAGAAACTTGGCAGCGCATGTGGCATTGGGTGCGTGCATGGACCTGCCTCGATCCATCTGGAAAAGGGACATGCTACTACCAGCATGTACTTATACCCATTACATACTTATGCACATAATCTATATGTAGATGGTGAAATGGACCACTGGGCCTAGCGATTGTTTCTCTCTCTGTACACAAGGTGTGCCATGCTGTACATTGCTGGCACGCAATGCATTTTACAATAAACTGTGCAACATGTTCTAATAAATTTGGTGTGAAGCAGTCTTCTGCAATCATTGCAGCGAGACTCCCTCTGGCGGTGTGCACAGGGTAGTGAAGCTGCTCCAGCGCCGCCTTTATTAATGCTAGGGGCATAACTGGCTTTCAGTGCTGTCCTATCTCCATAAAGCCTCAGTGTGGGATACAGAATACCCTGTTTCCTCCATACACCCTGTTCTTCCTGTGGAGTTTGACCTTGAAGCTCGATTAACTGTACAATGGATAACATGTTAAAATCTTCCTTCATTAGCATACATCACTCTGATCCTTGCTTAGCATCTTCTAATTCAAAATCAGAAATTTTTGAGAAATTGGCTGCTCTTTTGGCCTCTGTTTGTGGCTTCGTTAATGTGAGAAAATCAAGTCTGCCCCTTTAGTATGGGCTGTGCATTTCACCACACCGATAGCCAATGGGAGCTTTACTACTTTAATGAGCTTGCCCAATAGGGACGCATGTTGCACTGGAGTGCCATTTGCGTGGAGGAAGCCGCTGTCATGATGTCTACCCCCGGGCTTCAAGACCAAGCCCATCAGCTCCGGAAGCAGGCATCCAGATATTCATTAAAACCCCAACAGCCCCGGCTGGGGGCTGTTTGGGTTCAGTCCTTGTGCCTTAGGCACCAGGCTCATCATAGAAATCAGTCCTGGTGCCATAGGCGCCAGGCTCAGAGACTTTACTTACCTGATGCAGACCATGCTGCAAGTGAGTCCAAGCCAACGTGAGGTCTGGATGGGACTATTTTATTACAGGGACTACTTTTTTACTCGGGTGTGGTTCTGGGGAACTTCTTACCTGGAACTACTTTGGAGGCTATTTAAACCACGCCCGAACAGCAGCACACGCTTCGCGTTATTCTGCATCCAGCAGCGTAACGCTCACCATGCCTGCAGTCAGCATCCAGTCTTCTGCCACGGCCGCCTCGAATCTGGAGCTCCTAAAACAAAGAGGAAAGAAAAGGACAAGGTTAGAAAACAAACTATTTTCAAATTCCTCACCTGATTCCGGATCCATCTCGCCTCCGGAGCTGGAAAGAACATCATTTCAGTACGTGTCGCATCTCCAGCTGCAGCGCCGCACCATACTCACCAGTTCTCGCAGCATCTTTCGATTCGGCACTGCCTCCATCATTTCTTCGCCGAAAACAACAAGGTGAGCCGAGAAAACCAACAAATATAACTCTTATCACCATAGATTTACCGATTTACCACCGGAGGCATTATTCTATAACTCTCCACATCTTCATGCGCCGCACCTGCAAAGAGAGAGAAAAACAACACGTTAAACACGTGCAACATTTATCGGACAGCGTCGGGTAATACAGACTCTTACCTGAGCGCTACCAGCTACCACGAGAGCATCTTCTCACAAACTCAGCTGCAAGACAAGGAAGGAAGGGGGGAACAAGAGTGAACATCGGACATATTGAACTCTATGAACTTGATACTTACTGGTCCTCGCCAGGATCCCCAGAGTCAATACTCTCCGGAACTCTCCCACGCCTTGAAACCAGTGAAGTAACTGGCATCAAAGCGCCCCTGCAATCCATGCAGGATGGAGAGCTCATCTTTCAAGAGTATAAGGTGAGATTGCTGAGAGGGTACTTAGGTGATTAGTGGGAGGACTGTGGGGGGTGCCATTACTTGAATCCATGGGTGGCTAAATCCATCTTTCCACTTGAAAGAGAATACTTCTATGGGTCAAGCAGACAGGATTAGGAGGGCCAGTCCAGTCAGTCATCTCTGCACTACGCATCACGTTGGTGGAGACAGCAGCCGCCCGGGTCCGACCGACGCCCCTGTGGGAGCCAGGTGAGCGTAACAGCCCGTCCTTTTCCAATGTGACAACCCTGCAAGTACTGTTGTTGTCATGTAGGCTGAGTCAGAATACACCGTCACTTCCTCATCTTCAAATCTCGGAAGCACGGCTATAAGTGCCACTAATTCTGCAGCTTGCGCTGAACAATGTAAAGGCAATCTTTTTTTATTTCATTACTTCTGTCCCAGTATGCCTTTCAGCAGTCATTTGGTCAATTTTTGGAGAACCATCAATAAAGAGAACTCCCCTGCTCCAAGAGCATTTTCTCTAACATGGGGAATATCATCCTAAAGTTCAGTATAGGTTTTACAGTCATGTATATAGTCATCCTTTTCTATTGGTTCTGCTATGAATGTCACTGGATTCACTATCCTACATCTAATAATTTTGATTGGATTGCTGGATTTAAAATAATCACTTCATATCCAGACATTCTTTGTGTAGTCAATGTACTTTTGGGCCTCTCCAAAATGGCAAATAGGGAGTGCTCGACAAATAATGTTATTGAGCATCCCATTGTAATACTGTAAGATTTCTCAGTTTAGAAGGCAGCAGTTGCTAATGCTTGTTCGCAAGGATAATGTCCTTTCATTACTCAGTCTAGGATCCCACTATAATAGGCTAATGGTTTATGCCCATGTCCTAATGTCGTCTTCTGTGTAAGTACTGCTGTCATCCTTCTCAATTTGAATGCGAGAATAAGTTATACTCTTCATTATAGTCTGCTATTCCTAACAAAGGGGCTGTGCAAATCGTTTTTTTAATTCTTCAAATCCTCCAGTCATGTCATCTGTCCATATTATCTTACCTTTACCTGTCTGTGCTTCCTTGAGTCCTTTTAAAAGTGGTCCAATATATGTACTGTAATCAAAAACCCAGGCCCTACAATAATTACATAGGACTAAGAACTATTGCATTTTCCTTACTCTCTCAGGTTTTGAAGTTTTCATGATGGCTCCTGCTCTTTCTCTCCTCTTGAGAGATGAGCTGTCCTACGCACAGCACTGCTTCCTGACAATATTGTAGCTTTTCTTTGTCTACTTCATATTCTTTTTCTATTAGTACTGTCATTAGTCAAACATATTTCCTCTGTCTCACTGTACACTAATATATCATCTACTATCATCGTTTTATCTATTATTGTGCTGTTGAGCTGTACATTGCCTAAATCCAACTGAAGGACTCCATTAAAGATTGATGGGGACTCACAGTAGCCCTAAGGCAGCCTTGTGTGTTTTCGTCGCTGATTTCTATAGGAAAATGAAGTCAAATCCTGTAAGTTTTCATGAAGGGCGATTGAAAAGCAGATATTTCTGAAGTATGTAACTGTTAAATATTTGGCTTTTGCTGTGATATTACATAATATTGTAGCTGGGTTTGGAACCAGAGGAAATTCTGCTTCAACAATATTGCTTAAGGGCCGAAGATCCTGAATAAATCTCCATGACCCCCCGTTGATTTCTTCACTGGTAACAAGGCCCTGTTACATGGGGACTCTGATGGCACCAATATTCCCTGCTTTATCAAAGCAGAAATGGTCTCAAATATGCCCTCATCTGCTTCTCTGGACCTGGGGTACTATTTTGCTCTTTGCAAAATGGCTCCTGGTTTAAGCTGGATTTTAACTGCTCCTGCTCCACTCAATAGACCAACGCCATATGGACTGTTGGTCCATAGGATGCTTGGCACCTTTTCTAAATCTTCCTGGAAGAATGACATTTCTTTTTTACCAATGTCATTCTCTGTGGTATTTCTTTGTTCTCAATTATCATCCACTAAGTGAGACGTATAAAAAATACAAATTCATCCTCCAAATATTGATCTCTAAACAAGTCTTTGTCAAATATGTCATTCTGTATCATTCCTTAAGGGCTATTTCTGTTCTCCATGCTCTTGACTCATCACCTGTCCCATGAACAACGACCCCTTCTTGATTTAATGCTGCTGCCTCTAGCTCCAGGGGAATGACCTGTCCCTCCTCATCATTAATGGGAATCTCTGGTCTAAATAAATATTCATCAGGTATTCTCAACGTTTTCCCTGTCAGTCAAGGAAGCCATGTCAACAAAATATTTACTCCATACAAAAATATTTCTGGGTCTAAAGGTACGCCTTTGCAATGCCGTTTGGCCTCTGAAAGCTAATATAAACACTCTAGCATTCATATAATGTATCCCTGGGGTTGAACACACCATTCCTTTGTCAAGTAAAATATATCAACATGTTTAATTATGTAATCAAGACACATCCTAATATGTTTTTCTGGTGTCTGCCGAGAATATAATAGTGGCATTGGCACATCACGTTCACCTATAGAAAGTGGTAATTCATCAGTAAAGGGAATCAAACTTTTGGCCCCAGAGAATCCCTGCGCGTTCATGATGATCCCAGACAATGGGTATTTTCCATCTCAAACACAGGAACAAGTTGCTCCTGCATCTACGAGGAATGAAAATGTCTTGACTCCTATTGTTACCCTGACCCTTGGTTCCTCTTGTGGGTCTAGTGTTGCAGATAGTACTGAACACATCAAGTCGCTCTGTGGGCCTTCCTATTGTGGATATAAATTCATCCATGTACCTATAAAAGGATTCCCTCCTACTACTGTCACACTCCCTATGCTGGGTGGCACCATTGCTTGTTGCATCGTGCATACTGTGGTTGCTGTGTCTGTACTTCTTGTGTCTGCATAGGTGCTTGTTGTGGTTGCCCTTGTGGCAACTGTGTTTGCTGTGGGATCTGCTGTGCTTGCTGTCTTGGAGGCGCACCTTTCTGATACTGTGTGTGATCTTGGGCATAATACTCCTATGGTTCCGTATTGTACTGCAGAGAATAGCCCATCCCCCCTCTTGGAGCTTTCCAGTTCTGTTGCATGCCTCCTCCTCTGCTTCTACATGTTCAGGCTATATGTCCTGTCCTCCCACAATTCCAAAATTGTTGTGGCTGTCCTCCATTAAATCCTCCTCCCTCTTGAGGGTTTTGAAATCCACCTCACCCTCTAGTCCATTGACTCTACCTCGTGGTTACAAGGTGTGCCCACTCTGATCCATAGGTTGCATTACATTGCTTTTCTGTGTTGGCTGTACTTCTTGCGTGGCCACACCTTCACCACTTGGCAATAGTGCTCCTTCTATAGCAAAGTTTGACAGTTTTTCCTGAATTTTGCTTCTTCCTGCTTTCTATTTTTAGCTTTCCTCTTATTTTTCTCTTGTAACAATCAACTATGGTGTACAATAGTTGACTGTATTTCTGGCCATGGCTTTGCTTCCATCCCTACCTGCTTTTTCATCTGCCGTTGCACTGGCTCAGGCAGTCCCTAAAATAAAATATGATAAAATAATGCCACTGTTTCATCCCAGGCTTCTCTTGTCTCCAGATGAATGTCCCTGAATCTTCTAAATAAAAGCAACAGGGTCTTCGTCCTCTCCCATTTTCCTAGTTGTAATCACACCCATGTCTGATGTGTCAGGATACTGTTCTCTAAGTGCCCTCCATTTGTCTGCTCTGCAATTATTAAATGGTGCTCTGTCATGTGTCATGTTTTGTTCTGTTACACTCACATATCCTGCTCATCTCCAAATGTCGTCAGCTCTCTCTCTTAGAATAGCTGCCAATAGGCCTTTTATGTCACCTGCTGCTAACGTCATTCCTGCTGTCATATTTTCTCTGGCTCATGAATCAATTTTCCTGTACCTGCAGTCAAACTAGGTAATTTACATTTCAATTGTCGTTGTCCATTTGTGGCCACAGACTATATCGCAGCCATACTCCCCCTTTGTTTAATAACGTGAATTGTGTAAATCCTGGTCCACAATCATATCCACCTACACTTCACGTCTTTCATGAGGGGCTAGTTTCTCCCATTCATCTTCTTCCTGGCAGTGACCTCAACCGGCTTACATAAGGTGGGTACATATCCCGTGCACTACGCGACCGTGCTGGTTGTCATTTGAAACATTCTGTAGGTTCTGGTGTTTTTCTTTCAGGTCTTCCAAATCTGACAATTTTACTCCTCTCTCTATGTGTCTACCAAAAAGATGCATGTGCCCTCTTCGCTCTTCTCATTCTCTTCCCTTTCTTCATCTGACATCATTATACCTCAACTGGTATGGCTATTACCCCTTTCTTCATCATCACGATCTAGTCTGCTTAGGGACAGCATTCTATGTTCATCCATTAGTGTGTTATCCATTCTATGTCCTGTTTCCTTTGGTGAGATCCTGCAATGCTCCACATAGCTTTGTGACCACCCTTCCCTCTCATTTGTCTATATAGATTCCCAATCCTTTTCCCTATGCCTTCTGCCTCGTGCTCATAGGCCCATATCTGTACTCTCGGTATCCCTTGTAGCTCCCTGCTTGGCTGTTGTGATCCCCTCTCTTCTTCCCATTACTCTCGTGCTTCAATGGGCATCATACTTCTAGGATCTATTTCCTCATCTTTTTGTCCCCTACTCATTCTCATTTCTTCTTCTCTTCTCCTCATCTCTCTGTTCTCTTCTTCCTAATTTAAATAGTATCTGTCCTCCCATCCACTAGTTTTGAACAATTGTCATTCCACCTGCTTTGTCTTTCTCTCTGTTTTGTCTTCTAGTTTCATCTTTCATTTCTATCTGTCTATCTTTTCTCTCATCATGCTCTTCATGTTTGTCGCATGTGGACATATATTCACATTTTTTATTCTTACTTTCTTCCATGCTGTCTTCACTATTATAAGTGGGGGGGTGCGTATGATGAATTAACATACCCCGCCTCTGCTTTTGATTCCTTTTGAGGATAGCTTCCCTGTTGTCTTCTGCCGTGTTATCGTTTTTAGGAGGAGAAAAAGGAGCTGAGGGTGTTAAGTCCTTCTCTTTATGCTGATTGAGCATCCACTGCTTTTAAAGTGGATCTTCCCTCTCACTCTGATACATTTTCCATAGTTCTAAAATAGCTAAGCTTTTCTGTAGCTTCTTCCCTGGATATGTACCATGCAAGTATGTTGTCATGTGTTTCAGTACTGTTTTTGATAACAACCCTTCTTGAGGCCACGGCAGCAGTGTTTTATTAGTCGTGCCTTTTACCTACTCATCGTGGTACTGTCTAATTTTAGGTGTGTATCTTGGCAGTGTCTTGCATAGGTAAAAGGGGAGTGTCCCCCATAATGACAAGTCTTTTGTAACTGTTAATACTTACCAGGTTTTTCATTTATTATTTAATTAATTAATCACACTTCAACAATCACTTCAGCCAGCACCATCAATCACCTCCCATATATCAGAAAACTATTTTCCCAAACTATTTTCAAATTTATACAACATCCATTTGATCTCTTCCTTTATAGTTTTTTTCAGTTTGTAATATCCTGTTATTGTTTTTGATAATTACAAAATCCTATTTTATTCAATTTTTTCTTGAATACTGCTCTCATTGATTTTACTGGATTCTGATTTTCTTTAAATACTACCCTCCAAAGTTTGATTGGCACCAATTGCTTGCTTTTCTAGTGTCTAATAATTTGTCCGATTGTATTGCTATCGTTCTTATAGTTTTTTAAGCTTTCAACCTATTTTATTTCCCTTATTATAAAACACGCCAATATATTTTTTACACTGATATTTTTCCAAAGCCTCCAAACATGTGTGCACACTTTTTGTATGATCATCTTGTCTGATTCTCCTGCTAGACATATCTAATCTCTTGTATTCACCTTTCTTTCAGGTGCTGTCTTGAGCAGTTTTGTAATGAAGATTTGACTCGTCCTTCAACGCTGAGCAGGTTCTATGCGGGATGTTTGAGCGTTCGTGAGTGGCGCCGAATGTCTCTATAATGGTTTCTTTCCGTGCGTGACTAACCTGCTGTGTTCTTTTCTTTCCTGCAGGTGCAGCGTGGGTCTGGAGCGGCGATCGGATGAACCGCTGCAGTGAAATCCCAAGGGGAGCGGTCTCTGGGTGAGTATCAGCTGTTCTAGCAGATGCTTTCTTTTCTGCAGGTGCAGCGAACTGAAGAGCAGCTGAGGGAGCGGCCGCTCGGATGGAATCCTTCAGGTAAGGTTGAAAACTCTGTATTAATTCCTGTTTCTCTCTTCTCTTCATCTGTTCTCAGGTTCCGATGGATGGAAGTTCCAGAACGGGCGTGGCTGCTGGCGTTCAGGTACTGGAGCTGAGCGGACATGGTGAGCGTTACGCTGCAGGAGTGCAGAATAACGCGAAGCGTGTTCTGTCGGCAGGGTGTGGCTTAAATAGCCTTGTAAGTAGTTCCAATAAAATAGTCCCTCCTGCCTCATTCTGCAATCACAGGTAAAGTAGTCCCACAGCCACACCCGAGATAAACCAGATGATTTAGCTTCCTTTGACTGGTCTGCATGTATTCCCATGTAGTGCATTACCAGATGGAAAACCATGAGCCTGGCGCCAACGGCGCCAGGACTGAGTCCAGGAAGTCCTTGGACTACCCTTCGGGGTTATATTAGCCCTGATGGGTGTCAGTGACTGGGAAAGGCCTGCCAGCTCCAAGTGTTTTGGAGCATGCACCATGACAGCACTCCCCCCCAAGGCCCACCTAACGCTGGGTCCCCCCACCGGTCCAGGTTTGTTCGGATGATTATGATGGAATCTTTTTAACAAGCGTGAATGTGATCACTGCATTCCCATGATCTCTCCTGCAGTCCATATCCTTTCCAGTCTATTAAATCAAATATTTTTGATTTGATGATTTTTGAATCCAGAATATCCTTAACTTCAAATTCAGGTTCTCCGTCGACCATAACCGTTTTGGGTGGTTTTTGTATGCGGGTCCCTGGTTGCACTGGTTTCAGAAGTGAGACGTGAAACACGGGATGAATCCTCATGTGTGGTGGTAGGTCCAATTTTACTGCTACCGGATTAATGATGGCCTTTATTATGTACGGGCCCAAATATCTGGGGTTGAAGGTATGAGTTCCTTTCACTGGTATGTGCTTTGAGGCCAGCCAGACTTCATCTCCTAATTGATACTTTGGAGCTTCACTTCTATGTGCGTTTGCTGATTTCTTGTACCTTTCCTTAGCTTGCCTCAGATGATCAGTCGCTTGTTTAAAGGCTTTTGTGAAATGTTAGTATGTAAGCTGCTTACAGCTGCCATTTCCAGAGATTGAGGTGGATCAAGATTGGGGGTTCGTGGGTGCATTCCATATATTGTGTAAAAAGGACTTTGCCCAGTGCTGGAGTGTAAGGAATTGTTATAAGCATACTCTGTTATCCACAAAATATCTTTCCAACTGCCTTCTGTTTGGTGTAACATGCATCTTAGGTATTGCTCCAAAGTCTGGTTGGTCCTCTCAGTCTGACCATCGGTTTGTGGATGGTGGCTGGTAGAAAGTCTTACATCGATTTGAGCTAACTCGCAACATTTTCTCCAGAAACGTGAGATGAATTGAGTGCCTTGGTCTGAAATCAGGATGGAAGGAAATCCGTGTATTCGGACTATCTGTTCATGGAATTTCTTGGCTAGGATTGAAGCTGAGGGTAAACCTTTTAGAGGAATGAAGTGGGCCATTTTGGAAAATAAATCCACTACCACTAAAATGGTGTTGAATCCACTGCAAGGAGGGAGTTGTGTGATGAAATCAAGAGACAATGTATGCCACGGCGTAGGCAGAATATCCAGGGGTTGCAGTGGACCGGGTGATCTCTTTTTTTGGGCTTTGTTTTGTGCACAAATTCCACATGATAATACGAATTGCTTGATGTCCTTACGCCAGGTTGGCCACCAAAAGTGTCTTTTGACTTTGGCTTCAGTTTTAGCAATTCCAGGGTGACCTTCTACCAGAGATTTGTGGTAATTTGAGATGCCCTTGTTCTGAAGTTCCTTGCTGGGTAGATAGAGATGTCCCTGAAAGTAAGGCAAATGGTTTGAGAATGAGTGGTGCAGACTTTTAGTTGGCCAATTTTGCAGAGTGCTGGTGTCCATGAGATGTGCGATTTCTTCGTGAATGTCATCTAAAGTTAGCAACGTAGTAATTCCCAGGATTCTTCCTCCAGGGATGATGGGTACAGGGTCTGGACTTGCGTGTGCCTCATCTACTCCTATACGGGACAGGGCATCCGCTTTTCCATTTCGACAACCAGGCCAGCAAGTAATTACAAAATCGAATTCAGCAAAAAATAACGCCCATCGAAGTTGGCGAGATGATTGTGCCTTCGCCAACTTTAGGTATTGGAGATTGCGATGATCAGTGATTACCGTGATGGTATGCCTTGCTCCTAGAAGGTAATGCCGCCAAGGTTTGAAAGCCGCCTTGATGGCTAAAAGTTCCTTGTCTGTTATGGCGTAGTTCAATTCTGGTGCCGTGAATTTCCTTGACCAAAAGGCCACCGGGTGTAATTGGCCAGTTTCAGGATCTCTTTGAGAAAGGACCGCTTCCATTGTCAAGCTGGAAGTGTCGGTCTCAACCACATACGGGATATCTGGACGAGGATGCTTCAAAATTGAAGCTGAGATGAATTTTTGCTTTAAATTTTGGAAAGCCTTTTCTGCCTCTTCTGACCATTGGAAACGTTTATTCTATCGCAGCAAAGAGGTAATGGGGTGCACAAGGTGCGAGAAACCTGGAATGAAGTGATGATAGAAATGTGCAAATCCGAGCATACTCTGAATTCCTTTGATTGAGGTTGGAGAAGGCCAGTTGAGGATGGCATCAACTTTTCGCGAATCCATACGTACACCTCGAGGGGTTAAGACAAACCCAAGGAACTCGACCTCCGTAACATGGAAGAAGCATTTTTCTAGTTTAGCATACAGTTTGTTTTGCCGAAGTTTGTCCAGAACAGCATGGACATGTTTTACATGTTCTTGTTCAGAAGAGGAGTATACCAGAATGTCGTCGATGTATACCACGACACAGGCATCGATCAATTCTCACAGGACGTCATTCATAAAATATTGAAACGCCGCTGGGGCGTTACACAGGCCGAAAGGCATTACCAAAATCATTCTTCCAAAATGTCCTCATCCTTCTGGGAATTGCTTACATTTTGCAGGAATACCTTTTATACACCTCTCTGACTGTCCACTGTTCCTTCACCCTCTGTTCCCCATTGGCTACCCTCCTACTGTCTGTTTTCTTCTGTCACAGCCGTTTTTTATGTTTCCTGCAGTCTCTTTCAATCTCTGTGCCAGTCTCCCCTATTTCCCTTTCTCATTTATACCCTCATCTCTCTCTGTCTCACCCGGTCTCTCTTTTTCACCCTTTCTCTCTGTGTTTCTCTCCCTTTCTCCCCCTTTCTCTCTGTCTCTCTGTCTCCCTTTCTTTTTTGTCTTTCTGAGATAGTCCCTCGGATCTCTGTCGGTCACCCCTTCCTCTCTCTACCCTCTCCCCTCTCCTTCTCTCTCACTCTCCTTTTCTTTTAATCTAATACAAATTATCCCTCCGGGCGGCGCTTTCTGCATAGCAAAAAGGCCGGTGTGAATGGAAACAGAGGACACCACTGCACAATTTACAACAATAAACACAGCGTAACAGTCAGGCTATTGATAAGATGCTCCTGGGAATGGGGCCGAAGATCATGGATGCAATTCCCCAGCGTGCCAAGATGCTCAGCACCCCGAGAGAACGAAAATGACGTCAAGAAAAATACACGCCAGTGGAAAGAAAGTGCAGAGGGGGAGGCTTGTCATGTAGTGTGTGTGGCCAACCAGCACCATTTCTCTAGGCGCATATCAAATGACAAGGCTACTCCGTGCTACAGGGGGGTGAAATGCGGTCTTAGAGCTGCTGGTGCTACTGTCACGTGCGCACAAGAGGGGACTCTCTGCAGACCATGTAGAACAACTGATAATACTAGAAGACTATGGCATTAGCCCTAAACCGGGTCGTCAAGTGCAGTCCATCTCAGACTGAGAGGTTGGCCTGTTTCAGGAGAAGGCAGGGTAGCCAGAGCAGATGAGTGGCTGTCAGACACTGGTGTTTGCACTCATGCCGAAAGCTATGGCGCCGACAACTGAATAACACTGTTGTGATGGTGAGGCGATACACAATTCAGATGATGAACCTTAGTCTGAAACTCCTGAG
Source organism: Ambystoma mexicanum (assembly GCF_040938575.1). Taxonomy (NCBI): domain Eukaryota; kingdom Metazoa; phylum Chordata; class Amphibia; order Caudata; family Ambystomatidae; genus Ambystoma; species Ambystoma mexicanum. The sequence goes on from NC_090941.1 coordinate 407,288,764, forward strand.
TACGTTCAATTTTGTGTATCAATGATGGGAGACACCCAGTGTGAGAATGTGGGCAATTTTTCTGGTATCTGTCATTGAGTCCAGTGTGTCACCCATTTCAAAAGATATTAACTGCCCTTCCGCAGGGGCAGGGCTGAGCCATAAATATGCTTGGCTACATTCTCGCAGGCGACGGATGCAATGCCACACAATAACAATTTTTAGCCTCACTCCCGCAAGGCACAGCAACATCTGGCCAGCTCCCTTCAAGGAGAGTAACATTTCTGCGCTTCTGAATGGCAAAACATTAGGCAAATTAGTAATGTCAGCTGCACTGGGACAGAAGAGAAGGGTTTACAACCACACACCGAGAATCTGTAGTCCCACTCCCGCAGGGGCTGGGGAATGCATCAACATTTTGGAAAAACTACCCAAGGGATAGGGTGTACAGATTCATATGAATGATATTTAGCCAGAACACCATTACCTACACTCCCACAGTGGTAAGATGTGCACACCAAAAAATGCACAGCTGCATTCCTGCAAGTGCAATGTCCTTGGAACATTTATTTTTAGGGTTGCCTCATTAATGCTTGCGTTGATGTCAGTTGGAAGGAAAAAGCTCAGAGCCCCAAATGCGTTTATGCCAGGACTCGGGGCTAGTTAGCCTTATGGTTGTAACCCCTGAGCTTCTATCTGGGACTACAACCAAAAGACCCAGACAATAGCCCCCTCAGCCCCTCCCTAGCAACGCCTCTGCTTCTATGGTTTACTCACAGTCTGGACCCCTCTTTGGTCTTCCTGCTGTTGCTCAATACCTCACCCTTGTGTTAGACTTCCCAGATTGCTTTTCTCAGGTGCTACTATATGGCATATACCTGGATTTCTGAAACCCTTCTTGCAGAATTAGGCAGTCACTCTAGGCTCTCATGGAGGAGGGATTTCTCAGGGTTCGAGCTTGCGATCTTATGTATCTGAGTTGGCCTCTCACAGACCTAGAATGTTTTAGAGTTTTTTTTAATTTATTTTTTATTGTGATATAACCGCATTTGGGTTTTTTACACATACTTCTTAATAAACATTGCTCAAAGTCAACTACAACATAATCATCAAATTCATACAATTCTCACATGATTAAAATAAAATGAATGAAGAATAGTTTAACAATAACAATCAAGAATAAAATAAACGTACAAACACATCTCCTACCCACTACAACAATTGATTAACCAATATTTTTGTGGCATAAAACCTGTGTATTGCAGTACTCTTATTACATTTAGTGTCAATTTGGTTTCGTGGCTGGCAATCATTCTTTCCCAGAAGGCACTTGATGACAACCGGTCGAGTGACCCAACTGAGTTACCCAGGTGTTCAACCCTTATGTCCCAGGTACCTTTGCAGAATCTCAGTAAGTGCTCAAGCGTTTGTTTACTTGGGTCTGAGCATTCCGTGCATAGACGCCGAGTCGCTTCTGTGAGTCCCCATTTGGTCAATACTGCGGCCGTCCTGATCAAATTCAGGCGTACTCTCATGAAGTTCTGCCTTCCTTTTACACCTGGGAACTTCGTCAGATACCTTGGAACAAAACCCTGCTTTTTCCAATATTTAAAAAAGGAAGTAGGGATGGAAGATGACCTCACTGTGTCTAATGTCAATCTCTCATTGTCAAGGCTTTCTTGACCTTCAATGGATTTGTGATCAGTGTGTGTTTGTCTTGTTCACAGTAGATCAGTAGATCTACTGCCACCTGCCTACGTTCTCTCAAAGTTAGAGAGGTGTCTGAATTCGAATTGTCCAGAAGGTCTTTGTACAATGTATTTGTCATTGGCACCAAAATTGACCTATATAAGCAAAATAATTTCCACTCTGCTGCGATCTTAAGAGATTTTAAACCTATTTCGTATCTCTGAATAGCCATCTGAAGGCCTCTAGGCAGACCTAGTACCTGCTTCCAAATATGGCTCTCCAATTTTTGCCAATCTGTTGACCATAAGAGAGGTTTTGCCTCGATTCCATATAATAGCACAGGAATAATTTTTGCCATGTAAATCTTTATTATTGGCATGATGGAGAATTTGCCGTACAAACTCAAGATCTTCTTCATTTGTACTATCAGTTGTATACATTTGGCCAATAGTTCTCCGTACTGTGTCCCAACTGTGGGGATTGCATGCAGAGTGAAACCAGGGTATATAACTTCTTTTACCACAGGGATCAAACGACCACCTATTGACCAAGGATATCTGGCTCCTTTGATGTCCTTGCATCCAAAGGCTACAACCCTTGATATCTCTGGGTTTACCACCAGATCATTTGCTTTCATGTACGAATCGAGTGCCTTCAGCAGTCTTTGCAGAACAACAGGAGTCCTGTCTAGCAGGACAATGTTGTCTGCATTCATAAGCCATTTAATGGCTAGTCAACCCATCTTAGTGCTTGCCAATGCTGAGGACTCTATAAACTGTCAAAAGTCTCCCAAATAAAACTTAAAGAGAAACGGTGCCACCATACACCCTTTTCTGACTCCCCTGTTTATGCATATGTAATCTGACAGATGTCCGGCTGGATTAAGTCTTACTCTAGCTGAATTTCCTTCATGAAGGTTTACTAGAATATTTGTCAGAGTTTTTGGGGCCCCTTTCTGCTCCATCTTAAACCAGAGCTTGTCCCGATTCACCATATCAAAGGCGCTCAACAGGTCGACAAACGCACCATAGAGTCTACCCACATTTTTTTTATCTTTATGGTTTGTTAGGGAGGCAAGTATAATACCATTCAAGGATGTTGAATGACCTCTTCTAAACCCTGTTTGTTGTTTGGGAATTATGTTTTTTTTTTGCCCAGGTTTCCAGTTCTCTTAATACTAGACTGGTGAATAACTTGCTCTCCACGTCCAGCAACGTAATTGGCCTGTAGCTTGTTGGATTTCTACGATCTCCCTTCTTGAAGATAGGGACTATAATCGCCGACCTCCAAGAGGGGGGAATTAATCTGTTATCTATCACTCCCCTGAATAGTGTATACAGGATTTCTGCCCACAGAATCCCGTTTCCTTTGAGGACTTGATAGGTGAGGCTATTGGGGCCCACAGATCTGGACGAAGAGGATTTATTGATGAAATTCAATACATCCTCTCTATCAAAGCTCAACCCCCAATTTCCACCGCCCCCCTTGAAAATTGGCACTCCCTGCGGTTTTTGATATTTGTGAGTCAACCAGCTCAATTCTGGCACATTATTCATTTGGGCAATATCTTGGTCAGTTTTAAGTGAGTTGATAAGTGACCAGAAATTGCGTGATGAGTTATTTTGCAAGGCACGCAGCATTTCTTCTCCATCGTTTTGCCACAGCTCTTCTCTATGATGTCTGGACCAACTCCTTAAGTTGTTTTAAAGTTTTTTTGTCTCTATTGCAAGGTCTAATTTACTTCTTGCCGTCTTTCTTACAAGTCTTAGTTGTCTCCGTGTCTCACATTTTTTTGCCCATATTCCTTCATCAAAGTGATGTTTGTGGGTTTGCTGATGACCCTTCTGAATATTCTTTGGGCAGTCAATTGACCATATGAAGTCATGGAAAGTTAGCGGCTTACAGTTTTGGTATAAGACTTCAGGGCACTCCCAATTGTAGAGTCTGTCCAGGCCATCATTTAGACGAGCGCCTTCTCTCTGATATTTAACCAGGCGATTTTTCTGGGCATTTACAACTACTCGATTGTCCCAAACCTCTATTGTATCTCTACAGCTCCAACTTATTTGTGTTACCAATCGCTTATGGTCACTTGTACCACCATCTTTTACTGAGAAATGTGTGCATTTCCCAAACCAATTTGTAGATAAGAAGACATAGTCCAGTGTTGCCTCTGTGTCCCCCCTCCCCCAAGTGGTGGCAGGCGGAACGTCCCCTTCTACAGATCCATTTAGAAGTTTTAAATCCCATTCGTCAAAGAAGTCCAACCACTTTCTACCATTGGTTTATTTCTTTCATTCTTCCCTTACCACATCTATGTTTAATTTTGATGCATTGCGAGTTTAGGTCCCCTGCAACTACTATAAAGGCCCCGGGGTAAGTAATCGTAATGTCACTAAGGACTACCGAGATCGACTCTAGGAATTCCAATAATTTTTCCCTGGCCGGGTTCCAATATAAATTGATAATTATTATCTCCTTAGATCAGGCCCGGCTCCAGGAATTTTCATCTGGGTGGGCCAGAGTTGTTATCAGGGGGGCCCACATTCCATTGGGTGGGTCTAGGAGTACCCTAAACAAAGTGCTGGCGTTGATTCAGATTTCCCAGTCCGTGATCCAGCAAACAATGTCTTCCCAGATCTGCAAAAATATGTTTGCACCCCTCTATAAAAAACAGTACATAGCAAAAGAGAAGCAAGGAAAATAGTGTTGCAACATCAATCTACCTATCTTCCCTTTCCCATCTGCTCTCCCCTTTCTGGTATATCTGATCCTCCTTCACCTTTCACCGTTCAGTTACCTTCCTTCAGCTGCTTTAACCACCGCTCCCATTTACCTCCCCTCCCACCTATTCACACCAGCACCCAGCACGCCTTTCCTTACCTGGTTTAGGAGAATTATTGAGGGTGATGCCTCCTCTTCCTCCTCTGAGAGGGCTGAGCAGTGAGGCCCCCAGTCTTTGTACCATCTGAGATGGTGTCCGCCCAACAATACCTTCCTGAGCACGGTGGCTACTCCCAGCATGCCCCGGAAGAGATGCTTGTGCTCCCTCCATCTTGTTGTGAAAGATAGATCCCCCCGGCCCCTCAGAATGCTGATGCAAGGAATAGGCGATTTTGTTTCCTACAAAATTACATTTTCTTTCAAACTTCAGTTAATTTCAAGAACAGAACATACCATGTCCAATCAACACAGGTAGTCTTTTGATCTTAAGAATATTTCGAGCACAGCAACATATACTCCAATAACATAAACATGTATATACAATCCTCCCTTTACCCACCCATTCCACAACCTCCTTCCCCCTCTTTTCCAACTGAAACACTACAGTAGTCCCATTCTGAATGTCTCCCATCAATGGTTCATGTCCAAAATTCCATGTTAAACACAAAATGTTATTTAATTGAGTTGAGAGTGCACGGGAGTGCTAGGTGCTGCATCAGGAGGCAGATGGTGCTATTTGAGTGGTTTGCGGCCTTCTGGTATTGCTCCTGGTGGGGCGTGACCCTGTACATCATTGTCTGGTACATACTATTAACACACTGGTTATAATATGCAATTGTCCATGATGACTCTTTGTTTGATGTGTTTACTTTGATTTGCTAGTGAATGGCACAATCTCATTCAATAAATGTGGCCTGTATATTTTCAAAGTTACTTGTGAGTGTCCTAATGCTTGTGCTGTCCATCTATTTAACCATGAGTGAGGCTTTTTTGGAATAGCTTATAATGCGAACTGAATCATTTCGAGGGGCACCTAATTTTAACAGGTAAGGCATAGTGAAATTAAAAGTATGCCAAGGATCACACACTTTGATCAAGTGGTAAAGCCATAATTTGAGCCTAGCCTGAAATTTAGATACTTGACCACACATCTTCTGAGCTCAAGTTGGTACAAATATGTGTTGAAGTTTTGCTTTGAATACCTGAAATAATACTACATGTTATACAGATCACTTAAAAAAATGCACAAGTCACATGATAAATCATCCTGAAAATGTATTCATCATTGTAGAAACATGTTGATGAAAAGATTAAGGGGGAATTATGTTTTGAATCCAAAATTGCAAAGAGTTATTTTCCTGTTTGCACTTTTTTGCAAAAGGGGCCATTCATTAATTTTAATTGTTTCCACCAAGTACTGAAAAAGTAAAGAGTAAAACATAGGCGAAAATTGTCTTTGCTCCTTACTTTACCATTACGTGTCTGGAAAAGTGTAAATCACTTCCACAATTAAGGATTATGGGAGCCATCCACAATGTATTCCTTTGGACTCTGCCCGCTTTTACTAGGTGTAAACGTCAGACAGATCCCATAGTAATCCATTGGTTTTCCCCAATGTAAAAATACATGCTGGTGGAACACAAATCGGATTTGGCAGGGGGACCTTGCTAAGTCTGATCTGCTCTCCAACCTCGCCTGTCAAATCATACAAAATCCAGCAGCTCATAAAATGTGGATCTAAATGCATTTAGCACCACTTCGTCCACACCGCTTGACCTGGAAAATTATCCCCTATGACTGTAGCTTTATTTTCCCCATCCTGAATGCAAGCCTACAAGCTCCAGCATAGCAATTAATGAGAATTTACAAAACTACTCATACAGACTCAAAGTGAAATGAAACGCATGACAAAGTTACTGTTTCACACAGCTTGTTATGTATCCCCTTACTTACTAATCACCCAACAATCACACTTAAGTAGCTTCTTAAAACCCTATCTAACTTTTTTTTAAAGTGCTACAGAAATGGTCACTGCCTTTTACCTTTTCTCATCTCTAATCACTTCCTGTTGTAAATAATCTGCCTCTGAGACTCTCACTGGTAGGGCCTGTTTAGCCCTGCTGTTCTTATTCGAGGGGAGGGAGAAGAGCAGGGGGGCGGGGGGTTGGCATTGGCATTTGTCCCTTTTCCAATTGTTAAATCCACCTCTGATTGCACTCTTAAGAAAATATTTAAATACTGCTTTTTAGTTATAAAAGATATACACTTTTTATTCTTTGTCCGTAACATTATAGAAAACTCGCTTCTTTTTTGTTATTTTACAGGTGTTCATGTTTCATTTCCAGAACTGCCTAAAAACCCAGCACCCAAGATTTACATCATACTTTCCAAACAAATCCCACAACACACATGACCTATTTTGTTTACATGTAAACTCTGTAAATTTACTCAAACAGAATGAGGTTATCAAGTCAGTACTTATCAGTTTGAATCATGAAACGTTCGGTCAGAGTAGACTAGCTTTCCAAACAAAGATACATTCTATTTAGGTCGGAGCCCCACTGGTAAGTATGCATGAGAAGATTTGAAACTGGTCAATAGTTGCCAACCTAGCCTTATCATTTTCAGGTAGGGCCTTGTTGGACCAGCTCAGTGAGGTGCAGCTTGATTCCCTAGGCATAGCAAGCAAGACACCCACATCTGGGCATATACACGTTCACTTAGGGAGACACACTCAAGGCAATATGCACTGGCAGAGCTAACAGCTTGGGCTTTTGATTAGGCATGGATAGGCATTTGCCAGGTACTGCCATGAGGGTACCACCTGGCCATAAAATGGAAAAAGCTGGAAAATGCTGTCAGTAACTGGGCATATGATGGCAAATGTCTGCTAATACCTATACGCAAGCCAAAACTGCAGACTTTTTGATTGCTTGTTTAAGACAGGACTTCAGTGCAAGTCACAGAGGCATTGACAAATATATTGTTTATAAAATCAACTGGCTGAAGACACACATTAAGATAATTTTACTACAACAGTAGCTCATTTACAGAGGAAATTAAGTAATTAAACAGTCAAAAGAATGCTTAGATATAACACTGACCGGCCCTGTACAGCAACATGTTTGTTGTTACTTTGTGACAGAGCTTGCTCAAAGAGTTCTGCAAAGGTTAGGTTTTGGTGGTGAGGCATTGACATAGCCATGGCTAGTCATTAGGTGGGTAGGTGACCAGACACACCCATAGGATGTATGTTTCTCCTCACAGTTTATTGCCATGTAATCTGTGTTCCACAGCATGAGTTCTGTTGGTACCTAATAGGTAAAAAGTCTCTGAATCAATCAGAACCACCGCCATTGCTCTGGCCAGTCTTCCATACCATTGTTTGCATATCAGCCTTGGCCCTGTCACTAATGTCAGAAGCCCTTCCCAAACTGCTAAACCACAGAGCCTAAACATTAATGTGGTTGCTTGTATTCCAGTGCAGATGCAATACGTCTTAGCAATTGAGATTAAACTGCACCTTTTGGTGGCATCACCAAAAGTCATTTGCTAATGGCTTGTCCACTTCTCTAATCGCACAGACATACTACAGAATTATGGCATGGAATGTTGCGCAGAGCAACAGTAGTGGTAATGTTTAATTCAAAGCATTGCATCTCTCACTTTTTGATTTGACTATACTCTCGCCTCCAGAATTACATTTTTGTTACTACCAACCTTATCTTTTCACTTATACTCAAGTAGTTAATGCAGCAGAATATATACTTTGAATGTCATTTGTAAGGCCCCCCGTCAGTTGACGCACCTTCTGCAGAAATCTGTGTTAAAGCAACTTTACCTGTCATTTATTGTTTGATCTAGTTAACCATTTTATTAAGCATGATGTGTAAAACCAATATATTCCCACAAAAAAACAACATACTTTAAATTACAGAATCCAAAATTTTGATTGTAGGTTTCAGAAAATGGTTGTAGGCACCCTGCTTGAATAAGTGTGCTACCTCACTAAGAGGTGTGAATGGCTGTGGGGCATACATCATTGTCTAGGGTAAAAAAAAAAACAAATTCCTGGCCAGGCCTCTTGCAATTCAGCCTCTCAGAATGATGTCTCTGAGGTTGCTGCTGAATGTTTAGACGCAGGGGTGCACAACTGATTTTGCCAGATGGCTGAATGTACCCTACATGCTGCCTATAGTGGGCCGAAAAGTAAATGCGGGAGGAGAGGCAGGCGAGGTAGTGGCAGGAGTGTTCTTCAACCCTCAATTATTATTCAACACATGGAAAAAATACATTTTTAGGCGTGCCGGTCTTTGTGTATTTCAAACGTATATTTTGTACTACAGATTTTCCATTTTTATAATTAATTTATTTCATAAGGATATATTGGCAATAGTGGACAAAGTAGACAAATCATTCAGGGGAAAAAACACTGCGCTCAAACATTTCACGCATTATGCCGCTTTAGATTTCAAGGCACAAGCTCATTATTTTGGACTGCTATTTGGACTGCTATACTTTGCTGTTTGAGTTGGCCATACTCTTGGGAGTATGGCCTTCGTTGAGTCAGGTTTCCACAAAAGGCAAGGGAGGTACATCTCTTAACTGTGCCTAATTTAGCTTTATGATTGGGTTAGCTCTTGCGTGTGAGACTATACCCCATGGCCCCCACCCTCCAACCAAACACTATGCCCAATGGCCCCCACCCTGCAACCAGACACTATGCCCATGGCCACCACCCCCCAACCAAACACTATGCCCCATGGCCCCCACCCCCAACCAAACACTATGCCCCATGGCCATAATCCCACAACTAAAAACTGTCCCCCATGGCCCACACCTCCACACTATGCCCCACGGCCACCCCCCACCCAAACTCTGCCACATGGCTCCCACCTCCAACCAACCACTATGCCCCATGGCTCCCACCTCCCAACCAGACACGATGCCCCATGGCCCCCACCCCCAACTGAACACTATGTCCCATGGCCACAACTAAAAACTGTGCCCATGGCCTGCACCCCCACACTATGCCCCATGGCCACCACCCCTCCAACCAAACTCTGTCACATGGCCCCCACACCCAACCAAACACTATGCCCCATGGCTCCCACCCACCAACCAGACACTATGCCCCATGGCCATCCCCACAAACACACAATGCCCCATGGCCTCCAACCAAACACTATGCCCCATGGCCAGAATCCCAAAGCTAGAAACTGTGCCATATGGCCCGCACCCCCACACTATGCTCCATGGCCACCACCCACAACCAAACACTACGCCCCATGGCTCCCACACCCAACCAGACACTATGCCCCCCACCCCCAAATGAGCACTATGCCCCATGGCCACAATCCCACAGCTAAAAACTGTGCAACATGGCCCGCACCCCCACACTATGCCCCATGGCCACCACCCACAACCAAACACTATGCCCCATGGCTCCCACACCCAACAGACACTATGCCCCATGGCCCCCAACCCCAAATAAACACTATGCCCCATGGCCACAATCCCACAATTAAGAACTGTGCCCCATGGCCCACACCGCCACACTATGCCCCATGGCCACCACCCCGCAAACCAAACACTATGCCACATTGGCCCCACCCCCCAACCAAACACTATGCCCAATGGCCCCCACCCCCCAACCAAACTCTATGCCCAATGGACCCCACCCTGCAACCAAACACTATGCCCATGGCCACAATCCCACAACTAAAAACTGTGCTCCATGGCCTGCACCCCCACACTATGCCCCATGGCCACCACCCCCAACCAAACCATATGCCCCACACCCCCAAACTACATAATGACCAGTGGATTGCATCAGCTCAAGAGCCTTTTCACAAAGATAGTGAGCTAAATAGAATTGGCATCAACAAATGACTGTCTGCATCCCGGTTTCACTACAAACCTAAGTGTGTGATCCTGGGCAAATCATGCAATCGTACTGTGCCTTATCTGCAGTGATTCACTTCATAGCTTATGTTAGCATATCATGCTGTTATAAAAAACAAATCCTAATGACTATAGAGTTGCTGCATCTATAATAACAGTGCAATTTAGGTATTTTGCACCACAAAGTTATTTGCCACTTGGCTTACTTATGGCAACCTTTTCTAAAGTCACTTCCATTGTACCTTCAAGTACCAAAAACTGATGATGCTCCTTGCAACGTCCTTTTCTGTGAAGTCACTTCTGTTGGTGCAATCCGTATGCAAGTGTAGGTGTTAAAATGCCACCTGCCACTAATGTTACCAAAAAAAAGTTGATGGGAGGGGAAGCTGCATGAATGAGGCCGTATGTATGGAATTGCGCACACTGCATTTGAGGGGAAAGTAGCAGGACTTTTTTTGCGCCTCACCCGACACACTGTTGCAATGCTGGATACGCCCCTGCACACACCCCAAAAATCCCAGCACACACACCGATAAAGAACATGAGAGTGCCCCCACTTACCAGCACTGTGGATGTGCTTGCGCTGCAGCTGGCGTGGAAAGGCTGAAATGCCTTCTGGCAACAGTCCACACCACGCCAGCTGCAATGCTGGCTCTATATTGGTGTAGCCCATGCACTAGGTGACTCGTAAGAGCCACGTAGTAAATGCAGTCCACCAATAGAGGGTCAGCATTTCCCGGCCTGGCAAGTAAAAAAAAGACTTTCCTAACAGAGGACGCCCGTAGCTGCTTGCGGCCTGTCCTCCGTTAGGAGAGTCTTTCATCCTGGCGCACCGGGAACATCAGCATACTGGGCCGCACTTGGGCCGCATGTTGTGCACCCGTGGTTTAGAGTGACATCCACCCCCACTCCCTCGGTTACCAGTGGTCATTAACACCACTGGCATGGCCCCCTTTCTAGGGGGGGCCAAAGGCTGGCTTTGGGGGGGCCTGGCCCCCCTGCTGGAGCCGGGCCTGCCTTAGATGGTACATTACCAGGGAGAGTGACTGCTCTCACCTTAAGAATTCCTTCTTGTTTGCAGGGTATAGCTGTTATTTCATTAAATAAAACCCTTCTACAAGCAATCAATAAGCCCCCCATCGGTCTAACCTTGGCTTTACTATATGCTGATTGAATTACCAAGTTGAAACCCTCAAGTTCTGGTGTGTTAACTAGCCAGGTTTCTTGTAGTAAAATCAAGTCAGTTTCCCCGAAAAACAAAGCTCTCATTTTATTGTTTCTGAATGAGCTGGAGCTTTGTGTATTCCAACTAGTGATTCTTAGATTTTTGCTACTAAAGAGACGCCTGCACTACCCCCAGCTTCTCGCAGACTTGCATGATTATTTCTGGTAACATCTGCCAGGAAAATGGTTGTGACCCCTCTTTAGATTGACAATCTTTCATTTTTTGCTGCCTGACTTGTGCTAATGAGACTTTTCCCTGAGCAGCTCCATTTTCCTCAACTCCTTCAACTCCTGTACCATAAGATGGCAATTTGTCATGCACTTCCAGACCCAAGCAACGCAACTTTTCTGCCACATTTAGGAAAGCCTTAACCCCCATTTTAGAAACAAATCCCACTTTGACTAAACTTGTACGGCCCTGTTCTGGGAAACGGACATATTAAATATCTTTTGCTGAGAATAGATATAATTCAGGACGTTTTTTTACTAATAACAGAATCGCTTCCCTATTCAAAGGTTTGCTAGACTGTCTGTTTTCTTCATTAGTAAACCAAAGTCTTGGGGCAGCATAAGGGATTGACTCTTCTTGATAGTTTACAGTTCTCTCAGTCGTAATTTCAGAAGATTGGATTGTCACTGGTGGAATCGCACTCCCTTCATTTCCCATTCCTACGGATTGGTCTGGTTTCTTAGTCTCCAATTTGGGTAAGGAATCTTCAATCTCACCCTGTGAGTAATCTGTCTGAGGTTTCGGTGTTTCTGCTGGACATCCAGCTTTTGCTCTTGTCATGTTATACATTGGAGCAATCCTTAACCCGGTCTCTCTCTGTGTTGGGGCCTTAGGAAAAAATTTCTGTTTGGGTAAGAATATTGGTGCCAATTTTAGCAACTTCCCTGTTGTCTTTGATCTGACGACATCCTGTTGCTGTGGGTTTTTGTCTACGTTTACTGATTTTTCTTCTGTGTGAGTACCCATAGATTTTTTATCCGTTTGTGCGTCTTGTACTTTTTCTGGGACAATATCAACTTGAGTTTTTTTCCTTTGTTGTTTTTTTTGCTTTTTTGATCCTGTTCCTCCCTGAACCTCCTGGAAGGGGGGTTCAATTTCCAGGTTCCGATCATTCATTTCCGGTTCAATATGGTTTTCAAATGTTTTCCCCTGGTCCGAGATTCCCTTTAAAAAGCTATTTACATTTGATTTCCTTGTTTTAGAACCCTTCATGTTTTTTGTTTTCTTGTCCTGTCTGCACCTAGACTTAGATGACATTTGATTTGATTTTTGATTTTTCCGCCTTGCCCTTCTCCATCTCTTATATGGTTGCTGTGTACTCCTCTTCCATGGAGTTCCATTTCTAATCACTTCTTGTGTTGATATCTCAATTATTTCCTCTTGATTTTCTGGGGACTGTTTCAATGATAGGTCTGCAACCTGTGCCAGGCGGCAGAATTCTTCCATCACAGACTCTGATAGAGGAGTATCATCAACAAGTATACTCAGTCCTGGCGGAATGTCATCTTTTTTAATTTCGGTTGCCTGATGTTTTGGGGGATTTGTTGTTTGTCTAGTATTGATTTTTGATAGCAAATCCTTGATCTCCAAGTCTTCCATCAGCAAAGAAGTTAGTTGTTGTTTAATTTCACTTAGGTCTTCACTTTGTTTAGAAAATCCGTCTTCCATCTTTGTCAGTGTGGGCAATACTGAGCAGTTTATTACATTGCTTTGACCTACCACTGTGAACTCAAATTGTTCAATGTCCTTAGTAATTTCCATCAGGATCCCCGTGTGCGTCTGTACATCCCTTTTAAGGAGTTTGAAAACTTTCACCAGGGAATTCAGAACATAGTTCAGTGCTGGTAGGGTTGGATCCCCTTCCTTAGGATCTTGGTTCTCGCCTCCAAGGGCTACCCTTGGTCTATGGGCTAAATGATCTATTTTTAATTCATCAAACGCAGCTGACTCTCTTCTAAAAGCCTCTGTTGAGTTCAATCTCTCTTCTTGGTATAATGGATTTTGAGTTAGGCTCAATAGATGATTAGGAGTCCTGGAAAGATCCATTACTGAGATTGGTAGTTCTAATTGTCTATTCTCAGCCGTTGAATTTGGATTCTGATTTGAGAGCCTCAAGGAGTTTGAAGTGAGGGCACTCAGACTGTTATGTCTACATTTCTGGAAATAATGATCAATAGTCCCTTTTATATTTGTTGATGTCAAAGTAAAATCCTTTGATAATGTAGATGGAATATTTGTTAGTGTGTCTCTCAGAATTTCTTCTGCTGATGTCTTATCAACTTAAGGTTCTTGATGAATTTGGACCTCCACTAAAATTGTATCATTTGTCAGGGTAATAGGAATCTGTGGCCCTAGATTGTTTACTTCCACCTGCAAGGATTTTTCCATGTAGGAGCCGTCCCATTGACGAGCTTTTAAATCATCAACAAAAGGGCCGCCCCTTAGGTTGCAGCGAGAGGACATTTCTCAAATTTGTGGAGCTCTTTATTGAGTATCGTAGTGGATGCTCAATACCAAGTTATTGTTGTTTGTTTTGTATTAAACTCAATGATTTGATTTATTATTCAAATGAAGTTCCACACTTTGTTTTTGAAAATAAGGTGATGTAAAAAGGGATCAAAGGAGTAAAATCTCCAACAGTCTTCCTTTTTCTCACCTTTGTCTCTTCTTCCTTTTACCGGCAATTGAGGTAGGTTAGGTCTATAATTGCAGGAGATTTGATCTGTATGCTCTTAGTATTGTTGTTGTTCAATACCTGCGACTGTCCACAGCAATAAAAAAGAAACACAACTGCCTCTGTGTTGCGTTTATTGTTGTGGTTGCAGTCAAATTGTAAACACAATTCTCTTATGAACCTATTGCAGTGCAGAAAGCCTGCAGAAAACTGCAACTCTGCAGAGCTCTACACATATGCTGCCACCTATGTTGCCCAGTCAGTGGGATCAAAGAGACCCAGTCTCCACAGTGTCCCACTGGGCGCCAGGCGACCAGCACACAGCAAGCAGCACAAGCAGCACACAACCCCCTCGGATTGAGTGCTAATGATATCTTATGCTGCCTGGTCGACGGGTATGCAGATCAGCAGGAAACTTCAAGTTTTCTCTTACCACCCTTCCTGACCTGCTCCCTAACCGGCTCTTATTCTTCTGAGCTCTCCAAACTCACTCGGGTTCACTCGTCGTTCAGGTTTGCAAGGATTGTGAAGCTTACCGCTTCGGGACGCTTGGATCACCGCGTGGATCACAAAGAACACGGAATACTCCGCTTATTGGTTCGCGTCCGATCCAAACTCAGTCCAGTCTCCAGGCTCTCCAGGCTTAGCCACGTCCTTAGTCCTTAGCCTCCAGACCACATACCGCAGACCGCAAACCGCAAACGTTTGCGAAAGCTCGCCTGTAGCAGAGTCTCTCCAGCAGACTCTCTCCGGACTTCCCATTGGAGAAAAGGACCATACGTCATGTCACTGTCAAGCCGCACTGAGAGTAAACACGAAATCAGCTGCTTCCGACAGTTTGGAAATGTTTTACAGTTCACAATAGATTCTTTCAAGACCATGGGTATTTGCGGTTCACAATAGCTTTCTCACAGACTTTGGTTTTCTCATAGTTCAACACAGCTCTTTTCCAGACCTTAGATTTGTCATCATTCACATGACGTCTTTACTAGTTCTTGGGCTTCTACAGCGGTTCCTCCATGTCGCTGATGGACGTTGGGGTCTTACCACCATCCACTCGACGTCTCTCCTAGACCTTCGGGTTCTTCATTATTTCTTTCAGGTCTCTTCCAGATCTACGTTCCTCCTTAATTACTTGAGGTCTTCTCCTAGACCTTGGTTCTCTTTAGCACTCTCTTGCAGTCTCCCACAGAAAATAGGTGTATTTCGCCCTCTTAATGGGTACTTCACCCCACCCTCATTCAGGTTCCTTATCAGGTGAACAATAATATGATACCCTCCTGCGACTCACCTCTCCTCTTTAGGAGGCACTCCTTTTTTGGCCCAGTGACCATACCCAGACCTCTTCTTAGCAGCCTTCTATCCTGTAAGCCGGTCCCCTGGATAAGTCATCTCCGGAGCAACAACTGGAAGTTGGTCATGGTGTAGACTGCCTCGTTCCAGGTAGCGGATTCCTTGGGTATCCGGGTTCGGTTTGAATACAAAGCAGCTTCCTTCCAAGCTTCTCCACAAGATTCTCACATTATTCCCCTTTCTTATATAGCCTTTCCAGCTTTTTGTTATGTGTCTTGGACATTGTTCTTGGCTTGGCCCTTTATGGGTTTGTTCAAGGTTTGTAGACGGGTTCATTGTTGAAACTGCTTTTAGCATATATGCAGATGCTTTTACCTGCCTCCCCTCGTATTGGTTAACCGGCTGCTTTCTCTCACCTGTTCTTTCCGTGCTTTTAAATGCTGGTTGTAATATCACTGCCATCCTGGCAGTCTTCTGGTATGTGTGTGGGCAATGTCCCAGATCTGAAATATGCAGCGTAATGGTATCCCATTGCCTCTCTACCCAACCATGACAACCGCCATTATCCAAACCCTTCATTTGGTGAGTTCTTAAACTTCTTTGCTTACCTTGCACGTACTTCGCACTGTGATTTCCTCACACTGTGTTGTTTGGGCCAGGATGATTCTTCTCATTGTGAGAAAGGGGCTATCGATGGGGAACCGGCCATGGCTTATGTTCTGACTTTCTTCCTAACAGTGAAGCTATATCATGCATGGTGGTACACAACCCTTATACTGAGTTTTTGTTAGAGATCCCTGATTTCGTTTCTTCTAGTTTTTTTGGTGTAATGTCATAGCTTAGTGCGGGTGTCAAGTCTGCTGGATTCTACTCTTTCCACCCTCTGGGGCGCACAATGGGTAGCAGCTTGACCATCTACTCACTAGCAGCTCGCCCACTTACATGGGATGTTCACTCAACTTATCACACTCCCCTTCTCTTTCTGTGCGGGAAATTGACACAGTAATCGCTGAAGATATTTTAGGGATGTTTTTATATTCTTTCACCCAATTTCTTTGGCTGTTACCCATTGCATAAAGGGGCTTTTCTGGATAGCCTTACGGACTGAATTCTCTGTTAGGGCTAGTTTGCTACCATCATGGAAGGTTGGCCCGAAGAGTAACATCCTCTGGAAGAAAACAGCTGAGACAAGGTGTATTAGATTCTTGGGATATTTTGACAAATCACTCTAAATATCATGTGGAGCTCATGGAAGCTGACAGGAGGGGGGCCTTCTTTATGAAGCTGAAACGCTGTTCAGATATGTACGAGGGATACTAATTTAAGACAAAGGAAGGGCAACAAATTAAAGGAGGAACACTGGAAAAGTAAAATTGGATGCACAAATTGCAATGGAATGTTCTTAATTTGCATTTTTGAGAAGTATGAAACAAACATGATTATCTTTAAGCATTAAGCCTTTGAGGAAACTCTTAAAGATTAAGCTAAATCACAGAACTTAACCAAAAATTCTTTAACTGTATAATTAACTTTAATTAACTGTATAATTTATATTTTCAAGCACCAAATATATTTCTGTGAAACAAATTGATGCACTTACACTTTCTTCATTGAAATAAATGGAGACAAAGACATTGGCCCTCATTACGACCCTGGCGGAAAGCGAAAAACGATGGCGGAAATGCAATACCGCCATCGAATAGCGCTCGGTGCGACTATGATCCGTCACCGTAAAGTACGATGCCATTAGCGACACCGTAGTGAACGCCAACGCTAACTGCACCAAGTACGCGCGCGCGCGCCATGCCAAACCGTAATTAGCACCATGGCGCAAGGGTACGCGAATTCCGACCCTAGCGGACATGTACCTAACGCCATCAAGCACGGCGGAAAGTACCATTCCGCCATGGTGAGAAGTACGGCATCGCGAATCAACCGTAAACGGCCCCACTGAGTGCCTGTACACCGCTTCCTGGCCACATAGTACAACTCCCCGTAGGTGCAACGAAGTCACAATGCAACCAGTGAAATGTACAAGTCACCCATGCATGCCAACGAACAAAAGAATCACAAGAGGGGCCAATGGGAGCTGCAGGGCACAGAAGGCACGAATACAGAAGCTATACCAATGGACATGACCTCAGTCTCCCACCAAGAAACGCACGCAAACACAGGCAGCATAATTCCGATAATCACATCATTCCACCAATCCACCTGGCTGACCGGCATCTGTTACACAAAACCTACCCCCCGCCCCTGAGCATGACATCATCCAAACAGTCATATTGGCAGCCCTCACCCCTGACCTCACTGGGCTTCGTAGGCAAACGCGCCCAGCACAGTACCACGCAACTATACTCCGAAGCTGGAACCCAATGCAGATCTCCTCACAATACATCGCTCCACAAATAGGAATATGCCACATCACTTGCAAAGAAGAACGCTACACGGCCCATATCAGAATAGAAATTTAATGCACAACAGATTCACCAAGCCCATACAGCCATTAGGCCATGAACTCCAAAACACATTTCACCATTGTGGGCTGCATCCGCAAGAAATGACCAGCTACTTCCTGTGTGACGCCCTGTTCCCTCATGGTACACAGGGGCTACATTCCGTACGAAAAGGCAACATGGAAGCGCCTAGAACCGCAGGGCCGTCCCAATAGGGAGGCACTAGTCCAGCTGAAAGGCCGAAATGTTGCTCCGAGCCACTAGTACTGCGTAAGGGCATGTGACCCATTGGCGATCGTCCCATAAGATCGTAATGCTGCTCCACTGATTAACACGAAGCAGCAGGTGTCGGGAGTAAAACCCATCTGCAGGAGTGGCATACAGATGGCAGTGGCAAAAGGGGAGGAGATACCTGTCAACCAAAAGAAAAGAAAAAGAAAAGGATGGCCATCAGAACTACATTCGAACAACTCACTTCAATGATCACACTAGATCCACAGCCATATGCATGCTAGCCCACTCCAAAGGATCATCACCACCCCAAAACCACTTGCGACTCATAACTATCCATATCGAGGTGAAAACACCATCACAAACGAGTGTACCTGTGCATGCGTCTGTGAAAACAGAATCCATCAGATGGGATTGGTAACGTGCATGGACACAAGTGTCTGAAGGCGCGTCGAGACAGGGAGGGCTCAACAAGGCCAGATAGACGATGGTCCCACTATGGCAGCCCTGCATCACATAGCGCAGGGGAGGCGGACAGATTCCAAGAAGCCCTGTAGATGGCAAACACCGTATCAAATCATCTGCCCATGCATCCATTCATCATTCCCTCATCCCGTAATGATAACGCCTGTTTCCATACTCACATAACATGTGAGAATTCCATTGAGTCTGTGCGTTATGCAGCCTGCAAAATCCACTGTGCCCCAGCCCGTAATTCCAGTGTTGTGAAGTAACATGTATTTGGGAACGTCCGGCCTCATCATCCACTTCGCTATTGCGCATCCCAAACTATTCATATCAATCATTGCATCCTCGCCATGGCCCCTGTCCCAGGGACACTGAACAATAGAACGTTATATTTGCAGTCAGACCTGTGGGCATCTCCTCGTCGCTAGCTGAAAACCGAAAGCGCCGCCCTCCGAATTCCTCATTTGCAACATCACGTCGAAAAGGCATCTGTGGCCGCTTGAAACCACAAATTAATCCATCTAGTGCGGCTGTGTGTGAAAATGGCAACTGCCTTCACTCACAAATGGAACGCCCCGCCCGTCGGTGCAACTCGGCACAGTGATGCATGAGGGCCCACCGTTACTCGAGTACTACGTTCCACTGACCCTTCACAAGTCTGTTCGCGACTGCAAAGAATGCACGTGAAACAATGGGACCATAGCCGAATGAACATATCAACCAATGTTACACGGCCATCGGGTACTAATACATGATTGTAATAGCAAGATGCCATTCCTCGAATTGCAGCGTTGTGTGCGGGACGTGCTCGCCCAAAGGGGAGAGCAGCTTGCACAGGTGGAATGAATCACCACAGGTGGAGGCCATACAGCCTGAAAACACATAAATTGCACGCCCAGTGTCCTCCCACAACCACTCCGAAATGCTACCGGCCGGACTCGCGATGTTGGCCCTGGGGGACCTGATAGCACTGCAAGTACTCCAACTCCAAGAAGAAGACGAACACCAACTACAACCGGCCGCACGGAGGAGACGCAGGAGGAGGAGGAGGGCAAGGCATGGCCAGCAAGGGCCGCCAGCACAGCCACTACCACCACGCAGGCAGCCCGCAATCCCACGCCTCCGAGCACATCCGTTCAACCTCACTGATGAGCAGATCCACACCCTCTACCGTTTGGACCGGGACACCATAGCCGCCATTGTGGACATGACACAGGCTGACCTTGTCAGCATGATAGATAGCCCAACCGCCATCCCACCCCTTCTGAAGGTGGTGTCTGTACTCCACTTCCTGGCCACAGGCACCTACCAGCACACAGTCGGACAGTTGCATGGCATTTCTCAGCCACTGTTCTCACGGACACTATTGCAAGTGCTCGATGCCCTCCTGCAGCACGCAGACGACTACATCTCTCTACCACGCTCGGAGCAGGAAAATACCAACACAAAAGTGGGATTCCATGCACTTGGCGGCATACCGGGTTGCATTGGTGCCATCGACTGCATCCATGTGGAATTGGTCGTCCCACATGCCATGGAGGCCCAGTACCGCAACCGAAAACAATTTCATTCACTGAATGTACAAATGGTGTGTGACTCCAACAGGATCATTACACATTGTTGTGCCCGATTCCCTGGATCAACCCATGATTCTATGGTCTTGAGGAACTCTACAATACCACGCTACATGGAGCGACACGCAGGGAACAGATCCTGGCTACTCGGTGAGTCTCATTTCATGCATGATGATGTGGGGTATGTGATGCGGCAATGACCTGGCAGGAAGGGGGGGGGGGTGCGTACGTAGCAATGGCATTCCACATAATTCGTTTATCGTCCACATACAGGTGATGCCGGATATCCACTGAAGAGATGGCTCCTCACACCAGTCCGGAACCCACGGGACCAGCATGAGGAGGACTACAACCATGCCCACTCACGTACCCGTGTAGTCATTGAACAGGCATTCGGCCTACTGAAGACCCGTTTCCGGTGCCTCAGCAGGTCTGGCGGGGCACTTCTGTACCGCCATGAGAAGGTTGCAAAGATGGTGATGGCATGTGTCATGCTCCACAACATGTGCGTACGTAGAAATGTGCCCATGCCCCCTGACGCAGAACTGCAAGCACCTGAAGATGGTCATGATGAGGGTGGGGATGTGGCAGCACCTCAAGGAGTCTGCAAGGCACAGGAGGGCCGTGAAATTCGTCAGCATCTCATAGATGCATGCTTCTAGCACTCACGCCTGGTGGCTGATACATGGACACGGGACTCGTGGCACTGTGTGTGTCTGGTACATGCACAATATGGGCTGTACGCCTATGATGGCCTAGTACACAAAGATCATTGTCCACACATCTCATTGTTTGATCGTGCATTGTTTATGGCATATGTGATATCATGTTGAACACCCTATCGACCCGCCACCCAAGTGAGCCCAACACACCCCCTCCACCCTCCCACCTCCCCCCCGAACACCAGTGTCCAAAGATGCTCATTGTCAGTGGGCAGTCGCTATTGCAAGCCCTCTCTGCGGGTATCAGGGGCACCCCTGCCTGTGGAGCGCAGGTTCCTCCCAGATCTACGTTGGGGACTGCCCTGGACGGAACTTGCAACGGATGATGTCTCTGCCTGCTCACGTCCATGCATGTCCCTAAGGGTTTGTGAGAGCTCAGTGAGCACACGGCGCACTGCGGCAAGTTCGGCACATACGTTTTTGGACGTCGCATGCAGTTCCCCCCTCAGGCTCTCGGTGCTTCTCTCCATTTGGACTCTCAGGCTCTCGGTGCTACTCTCGATTTGGACTCTCAGGCTCTCGGTGCTACTCTCGATTTGTGCCCTAAGTGTCTCAGTTGATGTTTCTATGTCTGCCTTAGTGCCCCCACATCCATCGGCATGGTCCTTGAGGAGCGTGGCCAGTTGCTGCTGTTGCACGATTAACTGGTCGAGGGACTGTTGCCTCTGCTGGGCCATGGCCATTTGCGGTGGTGTCACAGAGGGGCTGTTCGCCTCATGTTGCCCTGCCACAGGGCTTGTGGGGGATGGCCAGTCGTCGTCTTGTGGGTGCCCCTGCGTGGTATCCTCATGGTGTACGGGATGGAACAGACAGGGGGATTGGGACAGGTCATGGATGGATCTGACTTCGACATCCCCGTCTTCTGTGTCGGAGTATGCTGCCATCAATGGGGTGTCACCTATGGTGCTGCTGCCACCAGAGGCAGTACCTTCTGTGGCATCCATTGGGGGGACCTGTGGTGGTGGTGTTGTGGGCATGCTGGCTGCTGGGGTGCCTGTTGATGTTCCCTCCTGTGTGCTGCCACTTGATATGTGCTGCTGCCATGTCTTGATGCGTGCAGCTGAGGTGGAGGGTCTTTGGCCGTCGGTCTTGGCCCTCTTTGCAGGTGTGCTGGTAGGGGTGTCCTGGAGCTCGTCGTTTGGATCGGACCCTGTGGTGGAGTAAAGGAGGGCGAGCGTTATTAATGGGTCTGTGGGAATTGGAATGGCAATGTATCACATGCATTGGGGTGGTACCTGAGGGTGATTTGGGTCGGGGCCTTGGAGGTGCTTTCATTTGTGTGTGGAGTGAGGGTGCAGTTGTTTGGCAGCCTGCAGTTAGGGTGTGCCTGCTGCACGTGTAGTGGGTGTTATTGGGGTTTTTAATTATTTATGTATTTATTGTGGTTTTAAAGTGCGCTATCAGGCCAATGTGTGTGGACGTTCTCCTGGCCATGTGTGTCTGTTGCACTATGTGGGCACGTGGTACTTCACATGATTGTACATTGTGGTTTTGGCATTGTTTTATTTGGGCCACCTACCTGATTCTCCGGATGTCTGCACTCCTTTCTCCATCCCTCCGACTCCCTCTATGCTCTCCATTCCGATGGTGGAGGCACAGATTTCTTCCCAGGGGGTCAGCTTGATGGGTGATTCCGACCCTCCCCCGGTGGCTGTGGCAATGTTGCGGTTGGCAGAAAGTATGCTACGGACGCGTATCCGCAGGTCGTCCCACCGCTTCCTGCATTGCTGTGGGTTGCGGGGTGCGGTCCCCACCGCACTTACCCGCTGTGCCACCAGGGCCCATATGGCCTTCTTGTTGGCAAGTGCCGTCCTGGTCATTTGCGTGGAGAAGACGGCGGCGGCATTCTCCTGGAGGGTCTCTGTTAGCACGGTGAGTTCCTCACGGGAGAAGTGGACCTGCCGCTTGCGGTCGCACGCTTTCTTCGCTACTTTTCCCATTTTTCTTGGTTTCACTAGGGTGGATGACGGGTTGGGATGTGTCTCAGGGTGGTGTTTTTAGTGGTTGTGTGTATTTTGTGGTTTTATAGGTGTACGGGGTGTTGTTTCCCGTTCCGGGCCCATGTTTTTACTTCCGTTTCCGTATATTTACGGTCGCCGTACTTTACGGTTGGCGCTCACTGCGGTGTCCGCTATGATGGGTGGCGGTATTGCACCTAGGGCGCCGTACGGCGGCGGTGTGGGCCGTTTTGGGGTCATTTCCGCCATCGCGGATTTTGCACTTCCGCCATGGCGTGGTGCTCGTGCCCGATGGGTCGGAATGGGCCGCACTTTGCTCCATCGTGCAATGGCGGAAACGCTATTTACGCTGTGGCGGTCCGGTCAGTCACTTTCCGCCAGGGTCGTAATGAGGGCCATACTGTTTTATCATGGAGCGTGCTTACAAATGGGGTACAATACATAATTACGTATTTTATACACTTTTTCCAGGAGACAGGTCCTTGGGTCTCATCAATTTGTCACGTTTTTCAGTTTATCTGCTGCCTAGTCTAGTACTGCTTCATTGATTTTTGTCATTAATATTGATGGGTATTTTATAGACAGGAGAATCTCCCTGGATGAGGATGATGTAGCCCCTGTTTAATGGCCCTGTCCCAAGCCGGGGAGCATCCATTCCTGGCCTAGGTTAGGTTCAGTTCCCATGGAACACCCTCTCCCCCATCCCCCTGGCCCAATGGATTGGCCGGGGCCTCTGTTTCACCTTACTTCACCTCCCTGGCTGCACCTGGCATACACAGCTCAGGAGGACTTTTTTTAAGGGTTGGCCTTGCTGGCTCGGCGCTGGGCCATCAGTGGCATGGCTGGACAGCCTGGTCTAGGCAGCCCCCCACACATGGGCTGGGCGCAGGCTGTTCTTTGTTGAACCAGGCAGCACCTGGCACGCTGCCTAGGCCCTGCATACTGCTGGGTTCGTCTGGTCTAGCCCCTGGGCAGGCCCAAAGGCCAAAGGTGCTACGGCCTGGGGCAGGAGAGCTGCCCCTAGCATTAGTAGCTCGGCCCACTGGCTTAATCTGTGGGGGGCTCTTCATGCACCACCTGGTGCCATCAGTGGATCTAAGCCCTCGGGGGCCTCTCCAGGCAGCAGCCCCTCAGGTAAGTCTGTCTCTTCTGCTTTCTTTTTCTCTTCCTTCTTTCTTAAACTGTCTCTTCTAACCTTTGTTTTAGTTTTTTAAAATCCTACTGGATTCTTTTTTCTCCACTGCCCAGCCCATTCATCGGCAGAGGAGTTATATTCTAGTGTTTCCTTCTTCTTTTCTTTTCTTTACTTTTTAAACATTCCACTCAGCCCCATAGTGGACTGGATGGTTTAGTCCAAAACCAACACAGGACACACATGAATAAATAAACACACACTACACATCAATTAAAATGCTTTATTACCCAGGTGTCTGTGTCATTATTCCTAGGGTCCTTTAGGGGACAAGCCTGTAGCCCCTCTTTCTGGGCCCCATGGTGCCACAGGCTACATTAGTTCCCCCCTTTGGGAAATTCCTGTCTCCGGGAATGCCACTCACAGCGATGCAAGAGGTGTCCCTATGAAGATACTCCAGGGCCCTCAAGGGTCTAGCCCATCTCACAGTGCCTCCAATGTAGCCGCGGGTTCCTGGCCCTAAACCAAGCTAGGGAGCATCCATCCCTGGCCTAGTTCAGGGACAGTTCTCATGGAAACTACCTCCTCAGCCCCCAGGCCCACTGAGCAGGGAGGGGTGCCGCAACTCAATATAAATGACTGATAACAGGAGATGGGCTATACCCTGAGTTCTCAGATCACTAAGGGGCACAGACAGCAGAGTGAATTGCATCGTGATCCCAAAAGGGACCCTCCTTATTTATGAAACACACTTATCCTATAAACCTTTTACCAGCCCTAGAATTCTCTTGGTGTGAGCACCAACTGACTGGGAATCGGCTACGTCAGCTCACCCTGGAAAAACTTGCCCATCCTCTTCTATCAGATAAGGGTCCCACTCTGGGCTAGCTTTGGGAGAATGTAGCAAGCCGTCTTCGATGGGTTCTTCTTTGAAATTAGTTAGACATTGCCTAGGAAAATGCATGGGTTGACAGCTCGAATAGCATGTGAGAGGAGGTACCTTTGGGGTCTTTGGTTTCAGTGGGAGGGATGGAGAGGGCTGTAGCTCTGGTGTTTTCTGCTGGCCTTGTGTTCCGTGCAGAAGAGTTGGGATAACTGGGTTAATGGAAAGTTTTTTTGCACAATATGGGAATGCTATTAAAGTCCCATTTTTTATGGAGTTTTTCTACATTAGAGCAAACTTCCTGAATTTTGGTTAAGCGCTACTGGGAAAGGGCTTATAGAATGCGTCTATTGGTGACCATTGGCTCTTTAAATGGCTAAAGAGCCTGCATATAGCTGACATACTGGCCATTGTAAATGGGGAGATAGGGACAGTACAAACTGTTCTAGAGTTAACAATAGAATAGCCCATTCTGGGTTGCTACTTACAATCCATTTCCTAAACTGGTCTTGAATACATTTAGCCATTTGTCCTGGAGACTCATA
Organism: Ambystoma mexicanum; assembly: GCF_040938575.1. Classification (NCBI taxonomy): domain Eukaryota; kingdom Metazoa; phylum Chordata; class Amphibia; order Caudata; family Ambystomatidae; genus Ambystoma; species Ambystoma mexicanum. Next base: position 407,314,230 of record NC_090941.1, read on the forward strand.
GACTTTCCTTCATAGGTATTCATCTTTCTGGCCCGTGTGCTCTAGCATTGACTTCTTGCGAGCTGTAAATGCCCTTTGCCCATCAGAAGTGGAGTCCTGATAGGCCACTTGTAAATCGCCTAGTAATAGTGGGGCCAGATAACATGTTTCCTGTTTGGCTGACCACTTCTGGGTGATGGTGGCCAGTGCCACTTATTTGAAGTTAGGAATAAACGCTGAGAAGGCTTCCCACTCTTGATAAGGCTGTAACAGTCCAGAGAGTGCATGTGGTTCCGAGACTATATCGAGGGCGCTCTGGAGGATTTGTTGGCACTCTCTATGCCGCTTGTCAGCAGTGGCTTGATTGGCTACAAAGTGACAGATGACAGTTTCTAACATAGGTGGGTTCATGGTTACTATGCTTCCTTGTTGGTTAAAGAGTTCTGTTGGTTAAAGAGTTCTAGAGTCTGAGTTATAAGGGGGGTTGACTGTCGGGGACCTCATAGGTTCCGTCTGTTACCCAGGAATGATTTTCCGTCACTATCCCATAAGTTATTTGTGGATTTTAGACAATAAGGAAAACTTTGCAACCCAATTACAAGCACTAGTCAAAGGGTCTCACTACAAGTACTGCGGTGCAGTAAAATAAAAGGCGGTAAAATAGAAGTATCACTGTTACCGCCAAATTACCACACTGTACTATGGGTTTGGTGGTGAGGAGAGAAAAAACCTCCAGCAAAATGCTGGACTAATTCCACCACCTTAGTGCTCAAAATCAGCGGAATTACTACGAGTAGAAATACCGCCGGTGATAATTCTGGCAAAATCCCCTTGGAGTCCTATGGACTCAATTAATGGGGACTAACACTGACATACCACGACTTGTGTTCCAGCAGCATTTCCACCAGACCAAGAGGCGGTAAAGGTAAATCTGTTGGCGGTATTCCGGCAGATATACTACCAGAATACCGCCATACCTGTAATGAGGACCCAAGTCAGTGCACATGTGGTAATATTTTTCATTACCATACTCTCGTTTTGCAAAGACCATTTATAGTTTCTTGCATGCTAGCAACATTAAACCCTATAAAAATCTATTTATTTTTGAAGCCAGGTCCAACTGTGAAGACACTGTTAACCTTTTTATTTCACTATGTGATGAACAAATACATAAATGATGCACTGCTTGACTATTTAATATATTTAAGCCTACAATATAGACTGCCTGCTTACATTACTTTTTAGTCGCTCTAAAACATTTTGCTTTGATCAGTCAAATGTGCTTTCTTTAAAGAGGTCGTGGGACTGAACCGGTGGCCAATGTAGAGCACTTTCAGCTCCCTGCTTCTGATTTGTAAAATGTTCCAGTTTATTTTTATTCAGAGGCGGGGAAATGCACAAAATTAGCAGCCAGCTGTCTTGGAGGGAACTGCGAAAGCAAAAGAGCTTTTGATCTACAGTTAATACAGCATGCAAACGTAAACTTGGATCAGAAAAATAGAAAATAAGTTTAATGAAGCCCCGGGGAGTTGAACTTGTGCAAAGCTGTGAATTCTAATATGGGTGGAATGTGAAACGAGAGTGATTGCTAAGACACTTCTGAGCCGGGAACAGACACAACTGTCAGAAATGGCATCAGGCGAAGACTTACAGAAAAACTGACTTGAAGAGTAATAACATTTTCATATCAATAATTGAAAAAAGTGCAGCTTAAAATAGAGCGCGTTCTCTTCTTTTTAATGATCTTCTGTAAAGTAGATTAATATGCAAGTAATTCATATGTAGCTGTATTGTGTGAAGGTCTTCGTTTTCACATAACTCATCTTTAAAATTATATTGCCCATAGATGAATATGCTATGCATAACAAGCCACGCATCTGGCCGCTCTGCACTCTGATTCATTAGTACAACACCATGCTGTACAATGAAGCTTGTTGGAGCCCTTCCATTTAGTCAAAATTAGCTGGGGCACCGGCGTTGCCAGTGTCCTGATCGAGCGGTGTCTCATGTGCCCTGGAAGATGTTGCTCTTGTCCTCTTGTCAGCAAGTCTTGCTTCAGTTTGCTCTGGCATCTTATTTGCCCTGGAGAAACTTGCTCTTATCCTCTGGTCGGCAAGTCATGCCTCAGTTTGTTGTTGTGTTTCAGAAGCTCTTGATATTGATTTTCGCTTTGCATCAGCTGGAGCTTTTCCATGTGATGTTCGTTTTTTGTGCAGCATGTTTCAGTCACTTAATGGCTTCAGCACATTTGAGAAAATGTCCAAGAACGATTGATTGATTGTGCTCTCTCCTTGTGAATGAACGTAATTAAACTGTAACCTTGCCATTTCCCATATTTGGAGTGGCGTGATAAAAAGAAAATATATATTTTATTAATTCGCTTTAACCATGCTTTAATAAACACTTTCGAACTGTATACAGTACATTTCAAAGGAATAACCAACACATCGAACATTTTGCTTCAGACACTTTTCCAAATGTTGCCTCCTTGTAGTACCTACTGTAGTGAATCGCGGTGAGCATCAGTAAACTAGGGTGTCTACAGAGTGAATTGTTTGCATCATTACTTAGACTACAATCTTGCCCCAGATAAATGAGTAATCCATGCCAAAATCTGGTAGACATGGGTTCAAAAGTGTGGATTTGTATAGCCGGACAAACATACACACATACATACATTCAGCTTGATATATAAAGATAGTTATGAGAGAAGCTACAATCATTATTTTCAGAGGTTTCCCTTCCTGTGTACTTTAAGTTGTGAAGACATCATGAAGAAGAGACAAACAGGGTCAAGATTGGTTGTAAAAAGGCTTTATTAACTTAAAAGGCAGGATGGAATAAGGCCTAACTTGCCCTGTGCTAAGGTGGGATTTCCCTACCTAAAGAAAACTAAGGATAGTCTGTGTCAGGAAGTCTGAAGCAAAAGACTGTCTGTGTCCAAAACCTATACTTGCCCTCAAAACTAACGGTATACAATGTGTAGGGATGTCAGCCGCCACATGAATAGTGTTCGAAATAAAGTAATGAGCTTCTTCCAGCTCTTGGCTTGTAATCAGCGTGCCCTTCCCAAAGTTAAAAACCGTATGCAAAGTCTCGGGGTTCTATTCCTCAGGAGTTCAAATCTTCCAGCTTTTCAAAACAACAGAAATTGAAATATTCCAGCTTTTCAAAACAGCACAGTTCTTTGGGACCCTTCCCATATCCTCTGTCATCAATACCTTTCACTGGTTCACATAGGTAAGTATGTTTCTTGACTTTAATATCACATAAGCTGCTGTTGCAAAACACAAGCTTCTTTATGTTTATTTAATTGGCTCTTTCCATAAAGGGGGTACTCAGTCTAGGCGCAATTGTCGGACCACATGGTCCATCCATTACAGGTCATGCAACCGATACCCTTACACACTTTGTCACACTTTCTGTATTCTTCTGGCTCTTGCCAATACTGGTTTCTTCTTAACCTGCAGTTCTTTGTACTCCTGTAGCTTTGGCCAATACTTAGTTTCTCATTTCATACCCTTCTTAGTATTCTTTTGGCTTTGCCATCACTTGTGTCTCACAATATTCCTTCTATGATATCTGCTATTTGCACCACCTTGTTTTCACTTCATTCACAAGTGCTTATAACTTGCTTTTTGTTCTTTGCAACATTCAAAACTGCTTCCAATGTATTTCAGTTAGTTCGGTATTCAAAATGACTTGTTGCCACTCTCAAAGGTGCTTATAACAACTTTCAACTTGTTCTGTATTCAAAAGGCCCCTTTTCTGGCATTCAAAAGTGTGTATAACTACTTTCAGTTTGTTTGGCATTAGAACGTGCTTGTTTCCAGTCCCAGGAGTTCCCCGGTACGAGTGTTTTCCTGTTTTCACTCAACGGTTGTACATGGCAGCTCCCTCCGGTTTCTGTGGTCTGCTTTCTGGCTTCTATTTGCTCTGCTCCTCTCTCACGGTAGCCACATTGAGCCTTGCTCGGTTTCCTGGAGTCCACCAATGAATAGCTCTGCTCTTCCTCTGTGCTCGCTACAGAGAGCACCACTCGCTCTCCTGGAGTCCTGCAGCGACCGGAAGGCTTAAGCGCCCCCCAGCTCCTGCGGTGTGCACCTGACAGGGAGGGCAGCAGGATTTCTAGACCTTCTAATGGCCAGCCTTAGCCTCACCATCTCTCTCTCACTCCTGCTCGGCATGGCTCCTCTCCAGTCCGTTCCTCTCCAGCCCACTTCAGCTCTCCAGCCTGCTTCTTTCTCTCCACTCTGTCTCTCTTCTTGCGCTGGGCGGCCAGCATTTTTATACACCTTGAGATTGTTAAATGACCGCAGGTGCGGGTCAATGAATTCAATTGCCTGTCCATGGTGAAACCTATTAGCCAGACATGCCTGGCTGCTCCAACTGAAATCCTCCATATCCCTCCTTTTCTTCTCAGTACCAGAGTGGTGTTTGGAGAGGTTTGAATTAAAGGAAGTGTGCATAATTCTGAGTTCTCTCCATGTCTTGGTACTTGACTGATCTGTGTCTGTATTAACATTATAAGACTTATTTATGTTGTCTCTTCCTCGTCCCAGTATTAAGGTGATGTTTCTGGGGGATATTTTTGGGGGAAGGAAGAGAAAAAGGCTGACAGTATCCAACAAAGGCTTGAGGGATAGAGGGTTCATTCTGAAAAGGGGAGGGGGGATACCATGTCTCACGTAAGGATGTCCTCTCCCCATTCCCTAAATTCCCTCCACCCAGGTGATCCTCCCTCGCATATCCACCCTTACGGTCGGGATTCAAAAGTGATGGTTTTTCCCTGGCCAGCTGAGAGGAGGATCCATGGGGATAAGAAGTGGGAACACCCACAGGATCCTCACAATGTCGAACCTTTAATTATATCATACAAGGATGGCAGTAGATCAGCTTTAAGAATAACCACATGCAGTGTATAAAACTTTATTACTGAACAAGAGGTGATAAAACAGCGCAGAGCAAGGGCCCCAGTCACAACCAGGCAGAACCATTGGTCATTCTCTTTCAAGTCTCATTTATTAATGTTCACATGGATCACAATAATCCTCTGCATAAGAACATATAGTGGCAGAGTGATGTTCACTGAGGAGGACATTGCCACTGGTCAAAGGATCAACAGAGGACTTGTAGCCAAGGTCTAAAGTTCAAGGGTCTCTATCTTACAGAAAGAAAACTAAGAGATTAGATTTGACTAAGATGAAGTTCCCCTGGATGCTGTCTACATGATGGGGAAACAAAAAGTCACTCACGGTCTTTGGGGTTTAAGTTCCCTGTGCTCACCTCTTGGCCATTAAAATCTCTAGCTTGGCTTTTGTAGCTATTGTCATGATGTTGCACCTCTTCTTCAGGAAACAGTGGCACCACCACCGCTGGCACCGTGGATTGTCACTTTTGGACACTGTTACCTTTGTTCTATTGCCTAGACGGGGCCCTGGTGCCAAACTGAAATCCTTATCAAGATTGCAATGAGCCATGGGGTTGTTAGGCTTAACTCCTGGTGTGCGGGTTGGGAACCTTCTGAGATGCCACTGCCCCTCCAGGTTAGCAGTCACTCCATAGGCTCCTCATTAAGCAGTGCTCACTCCGGCTTCTTTTCCATGTCTGCTCCTCTGCCTCTTTCATCCTCTTTTACTTTCACCTCCTCTGCCTTCCTTTGTCCTGTCTCTCCGTCCTCCTTTCATGTAAGAGAATCTGCCACCCTCCCACTGTTGGTCAGCTACTCTTCCTCTCCACTCTCCTGCCTTCTCCTTCACTTTCTGTTTTACATCCTGCACTCCTCTTCTCTACATGCACACCTCTTAGTCTCATTCTACACTTTAGTGCAGCAGCAGGCTGTCACACGAGCCTTTTAATTGTGTCACTATTTGCACCTGTGTAATTCAACAGATCAGGCAGTGCCAATGGCACGCTCATCAGGGAATTACAAATTTCTCAGCTGCTGCTTGGTGGGTTGCGTGTTCTTGGTTTCACGGCCCACACTTACTTTAGTGCAGAACACTATATAGGATTCATATTACTTATGTTGGTGCTGCAGGAAATAAGAAGGAATTGGCATTCTTCCTTGCTAGTATTCAGTGCAGAAGAGTTTCCTTTCCTTGTGTGTGAGCTCTCAAGTCCCAGCCGTCCTGGGGATGTACTGCCCAGTGTCGCAACTGGTAATAACTAAGCCGAACCCCTTCCATAAGCCCTGCTAGAAGGTTTTCACTTCCTGACCATGCATCAAATCTTAAAACCTCAAACATCCCACCTCCCTCTACATCCCAAAAGCTCTCACCTCCAACCCTGGTGTAAAATGGGGAATCCCAAAAAGTGTTGCGAATAGACACAGAATTGTTGAGATATGCCTCAGTTTTACCACTTCAACCCACACCTCACCAACAAGTGAAGTAATCTGTGATACCTTCATACTAGGAGGACGTTCTTCCTTGGCTAGCCATAAAACGGCATCTAATGGTCCTCCCACCACTGCTCTATCCATAGAAACCCAATGCTTACTACCATCCCCAGATAGCCATTGTTTCAGTACCCTCAAATGGGCTGCCCAGTAATATTGTCTAAAATCAGGAACGGCCATTTCTCCCATATTCCTTGGTGCCATTAAAGTTCCTAGGTCCACCCGCCATCTTTTATTATGCTATATAAAAGCAGATAATAAGCGATTGAGTGACTTAAAGAAATTCACAGGAATGGAGACCGGCAGAGATTTAAAATAATAAAAGAAGTGCAGGAGGGTCACCATCTTTATTGCATCCATATGCCGAAGCCACAATATATATAAAGGATTCCACCATTGCAGGTCTATTTTAAGAGTATTAAGTAACCAGGGATAGTTTGCCTCGTATAGCGTTGCCCTAGACTTTGTAATGTAAATCCCTAAATATTAGATTTTTTCTTCCACCTACTGAAATTGGGTGGACCGCCGTATCTCCCCTACCTTTTCCTTCGATAGTGTAAGATTTAATATCTCTGATTTATGTGGATTGATTTTTAAACCCAACACTTTACCAAACAAAGCCAATTCCGATACTACCGCCCTTAGCAACTCTGCAGGATCAGATAAAGCCAGCAGCATGTCACTGGCAAATGTCATAGTTTTATGTTCATGCCCCCCAAAATGAATATCTTTCATGCCCGGTGCTTCCCGTATACACTGTAGTAGAGGTTCCAAATAAATCGCATAGATCAAAGGAGACAACGGATACCCTTGTTTGGTCCCCCTCTCCAATCCGAGTCATTGTCAGGAAGAAAAATGACCATTCCCCCCGGTCAAATGCTCTGTGAGCTTTCATTGTGTCCGTTGCTGGGTGGTTATCCATTTTTGTAATACTATTCTTAAATTGTGCCTCTAAGTGTCATGATTCCTGCCCCCAGCCTTCTGAGATATCAGGCTGGAGCCAGGCCACGATCACCTATATGGCCCCTAAGGGCCTCTCCATCCTCCCAGAGACCCACTTGGAATCAGACCTGGCACCTGTGGCGCCAGGCTCACACACAGCCCTAAGATTCACTTGGCATTGGACTTGTAATGCATTGTAGGCAAGATGGATGCCCCCACATAATCCAGTTCTTTGAACTGAATATGCAGTCTAGCCTTTTGGGTGTGGTTCAACCCAGAGATACCTGGGATACCAGAAGGCTATTTAAATCACGCCCGGGCCGAGAAACACGCTTTGCATTTCTCTGCACCTGCAGTGTGACACTCACCATGCTCGGATCGGTCTCCTGAAGGCCTTCTCCTTTCCTCCGCATCCAGCGCACCTGCAAGAACAAGAACAGCATTAATAATAAACTTACCTTAAAGAGCATCCAGCTTCCATCCATCGCTCCTCCAATCCTGTGGGCAGCTACGGTGGTGTCATCTCCATCTCAGCACGCTGCATCCTAGGGAAGGATAAACAAACAGAAGAAAAGACATTAGTAAGCAATCTGCATATCTTAGCTTACGCAAAAACTGTAAGAAGAGTCAAACGGTAACGTGAACTTAAGCCGCTCGGGGCACCTTCAGCACCGGAGCATCCCATCGACCTGCAAGGGGAAAAGACATTCCAGGTTAGCATGGAAAGAATTAGGAGGCGCCGCACATCATGCTTACTCACTGCACCTCATCCTCTCAGCTGGCAGCCACGATTGGATATTGCGGCACCTGAAAGGGAAACAGAGACAAACGTTGGTTAATACAAGGAAGAGCGGGCAGCATCGTGCAACGCGCTCTCACTCACCGTTAGTGCTCGGCTCATCTCAGCAGCACAACACCATCTCCGACCCCCACTCCAACACCTAAGGAAGGAAAGACACATTAGAAGAGACAAGAGTCAAAAGAACAGTTCATAAGACTCATTCTACTTACCAGTCGGGCTGAAGTTACAGCAAGCCCAGTCCGTCGGGCCCACGCCAGTGAAGCAACTAGGCAGCATCGAGCCTGCATCAGTCAACGCACCCCTGCACCGAAGGCAGGACGGAGAGCGTGCTACACAAGAAAACAAGGTGAGGAGTGGACAAAGGGGAAGGTTTGGTCCCCAGGGAAGAGGGGGTCAAGCAAGCAGAGACAACAGAGAGTTAAACCCTGGCCATCCTGTGTTTCAGGCCCAGTCTCCAGTCGAACAGTTTCCAGGGAAGGGTTTGAGGTCGTAGGAGGTCTAAACAGGCAGAGTGGCGTCCCTGTGGGTACCAGGTGAGCGTTACAGAACGCAAAGCCTCACACCATTATCCACCTGGGCGTCATGGAAACGTCAGAAACTGACCAGTTAGCCCAAATGTTGGGACAGTTACGTGCTGAAGTACATGCAGCCAGGCAGGAGACCAACACCCTGAGGAGAGAGTTGATAGTTGCTAAAGAATGTACTGATGATTTAAGACGGCAACTTCTGCAGTCACAAGTGGGGCATGCACTGTTACCGGGTAACGTGTCTTCAATGCCAGTCAACTGGACTGGCTCTAATGTCATTGTTTGTTGACCGAACCCTATTCCGAATGAAATCTATTAATCAGCGAAGCATTGGTCTCCGTAGCAGAACTTTAAAAGCGGGAAAAGGCTTGGGGAGTCCGATGAAACATGCAAATGGGTTAAACGGCCTACCAAGTACAAAGAATGACAAAAAAGATAACCCAGACATAGTAGCTCCATCTTCAGTACTGCTGTCTAAGATGACTGGGCTTTTTGATACTGGTACCGCTTCTTCAGTGACAGAATTACAACCTGAACAATGCCTAGTCACTGACCCCTCTAATGACTTTGATAAATGCATTCCTTGTTCATCACCGACCATTGATAATAATGGCTCCTTACTTAATTTATGTTTAAATTTGAAACGTAATTCTTTGGGGCTTATTTCTGCAAGCTACGGTAACATTATTGGTTTTAGCTTATCAAGTAGCCCTAATCTGGAATCCCTTGTTTCCAGTACGGAGGATTAGAGTGATGAAAGCTTCAGTGGAGATGTTGCTGCCTCTCCATCCAAACTGGGTTCTGATTAAATGTGCTTCCCCTGCTATGGTATCATTGCTGTGTACATGTGCAGGAATACTGCTAAAACTGGGTCTCAAACATACGGGCTGTTGTGAGCAGCCCGCTAGGGCAACTAATGCCAATTTAGGCCCCTATGCTCCTTACCTGAAACAGGTATTTAATCCTCTAGTGGTGTGTCCTAGTGGGAGTTCCAGTTTGCTCCCAGCAACTGCATTCGTGTGTAATAAATTCACAGGCGGACTGAGACCACATGCTGGGCATCTGTAATTCGGAAGTCGGGTTACTCTATATAACAGTTGGTCAGAAATACATGAAGGGCCACAGTCACATATTGGATAGCAAAGGATCTATGTCACTGCTTACCAAGTATGACATGTTTTTTATCTCCAGGAAACTTGGCTCGATTCTGCACTGTAGATTGATGGGTATCATCTCTACCAAGCAATGACAGGTAAAGGCCCTCGTGGTCGACCATATGAGGGCCTCATTATCGGGGTAAGCTCTGCGCAAATAGTAACGTACTGCCACTGGAGTTGAGGATGGGTGAAGAAAGGGAGAAAAGTAAAATGCTAATTGGAAATATATATATTCCTCTGGATATTTCCTGTCTCGACACTACATATGACCTCCTAGAGGAGATTTACACGGAATGTGTGGGGGAGCCCCAAAACGAGATCATTTTGCTAGGCACAGACCTTAGCGCTAGCTGTGTCGATGATGAAAAGTGTACCTTCTTTTCAGAACGTATCAGAGAAATGTGAGATGCTGCATAAAGGGGTAATACTAAAGGTGGTCAGTGGGTACAATTCTCAAGGGACTGGGATCTTACATTGCTCAACGGTAGAACTAAGGGGAACTGCACTTGGCAATATACATGGGGAATGGGCTGTAAGAGAGCCACACTGGATAATTTTTTGGCAATAACCTGTGCCTGGAGAAGGTTATTGAGTTAAGCATTGTACCGAACGCCTTCAGTGATCATGCCATACTAGTAATGACTATGACAGGGCCAAACCTTGTAGCGAAGCCCCAAGGTTGCAGCGGTATTAATATAAATCACGCAGGCAATTCTATGGCAAGATTGGAGGCGAGCATTTTGCTTCAACTTCTTTTATTACCACTCCAGCAGTTTGAACAAACTATAACAAAACCATCAATTTTTGAAATGTCCAAAGTAATTTATCTCTCCTAGAACTAAAAGTCCCATAGGTTCTTTAGTCCTTCACTCTCCAGCTCAGCTATGACCACATCCTATCCCCGAGCTCCACCTCTTCTTTTACTGCTCTTCAAGCAAATAAGTACTGTTTTGTTACCTCTACCTGTTATGGCCAATAATGTTAGTGTAGAGGTAGTTAGGAGCAATTAGTAAGCACTAGAAGTCACTGCTAGCATGAGCAAACTGAAAGACATATAGTATGTAAATTAGAATTACTGTGTATGATAGGCACTGCGTTGCGCGTAGGCTAGAACACAGCGAATTGCAGCTGAGACGTTTTCATCGTAAGTAGCTTTTTTTTTATTTAGTAGGTAAACAGTCTGAGGCGGACCGCCCGTGCCATATTACAGGCTCGCTAGGGGTTCAGCCTGCCGCGGAACAGAGAAGAAGAGAGGCTAGGGCTAGAGAGGACTCCGGCCCCACCCTCAGAGAGGCAGAGCCGGAGCCTCGTCGCAACCATAGGATACAGCACGCAACGTGCCGCGAGGGAGAGGACTCCGGCCCCCACCATCGGGGAGGCAGAGTCGGAGCCCCTTCGCGGCCGTAACAATACAGCAAGCCGCAATGCACACGAGTGAGAGGCTTCCGGCCCCCACCCTTGGGGGACGGAGCCGGAGCCGCCACACGCCGTGCTGAGACACTGAGAGAAGCAGAGCCGGCAGGATAAGACACAGAGAAACGAAGCTCATAAAGAGCATAATTAGCGCAGCATGACACGCACCGCAGCAGAGGCAGAATCTCTGGATTAAAGAGCAGCTGGCAATAAGACCAGCCAAAGAAAGAGCAGCCCAGCCTCATGCTCCAAGGACAGACTCTGAGTCAGAGGAGAGCCTCGCCGGTGAGGCAATCTACGAACATACAGCCTAATCGGGCAGTGGAGTCAGAACAGTCCGGTGCAGCCACATTAAAAAACATTTCAAAAAAAGAGAGAAAGAGAAATCATTATAAAATAAGAGCATTGGAAGATTAAAGTGCTCAGAAGACAAGCATCAGACCAGCAGAGTGGGCGTGCTAAGACACCTTTCCTGGTACCAGGCACACAGCACACAACAGAGAATGTCGGAATTTGAGTGGAGCAAGGAAGAACAACCTCTAGACCGCACTGCCAGCGTTAAGGAGGTGCTGGGAAATTCACTCATTGATGCAGTGGCGCAAGGGGTGAAGCCCCTTCAAGAGAGGCTGGGGACACTAGAGGCTATGTTGAATCAGCCCAAGGATAGCACCAAAGGGACTGAAGGCACGCCCACCGAACCCTCAGATCCAGGGTGTAAGGGGAGTAACAAGGCCCGAAAGAGGAAATCCTCTGACGACCGCCAGGGCCCATCAGATGGGGCGAAAGAAAAGGCCCTAGAGGTCGCTGACGCCTTCGCAAAGCTCAAAGAATCCTATTTGCAGCGTCAGGCAGTGCCAAGCCTCACGGTCCCCACTCCAGGGGAAGACAATGATGGAGATGAAGACCCAGGCTCGGAAGAGGAGCCAGCTGAAGGAGGCCTCTCCTCACAAGAGGCAGAGGAGCCAGTCGAGGAAGAATGGGCAAAGCCCAGTGGGGGAAAGAGATCCCGCAAGGAGAAACACCTTGAGGAGGATCAGGAGGACATGTTCGATCCGGATAGCATCCAAACCCAAGATCCTCAGACTGGCAGCCTTCTCCCAGAGTAGCGCAATACATGATGGCGAGATTTAGGAAAGCCTTCGACAAGGAAGTTAAGCAACGCCTTCGAGCAGAATGCCCGCGACCAGACCATCCCCGAAAGGTTGCAGAGACTCCCGAGCTGGACCCTAAAATGTTAACCTTTGTATCAAAAACCAGCAAGGACCCCCGTAAGGGTATCGACAGGTTGTGGAAAAGCTGCCAGAAAAAGTACTAGATTTGGCAGGTCCTCTCGCAAAGATCATGGATCTAGCGGAAAGAGCTAGAGATACAGGAGAGGAAGTGGACCCTGATACTTGAGAAGGATGGGCGCAAAGAGCCGTTTGCCTTTTGGGGAACGCTAACTGCGCAATCGCCTTGGAGAGAAGGAGGGGTCTTTTGCTCAAGATCGACCCAAAACTGAGCAACCTCACATCATATGAAGCTGGAGAAGTGGCGCAGGGCCTCCTCTTCGGAGAAACCTTTGGGAAGGAGATGGGCCGGTCCGTCGGCACCTACATGTCATTGGAAAAAGCACAGACTTCCATCTGAAGAATATTCCCGAGCAGAGTTTTTGCCGGGGCCGGTCATTTCAGGGGTCGTACGAACGGTCCACAGCAAGGAGGGAGAAGACCCCCCCCCAATCCCAGAGCCCAATACTGGGAGAACAGACAGCAGGATGCGTTCCTCCCAGCCAGAGGTCGAGCCCCCAGGGTGTGATGCTGGAAATGCACCGGAGGGACAGGGCCTCCGTATCCTTGTCCTTTATTGCTTTTTATCGTGTGTTCTGTCGTGTTTTCCACACAGGAGTTCATGTGGGACTACTGGCGGTGCAGCTCTCTCTTTTGGTTTTGGTGAACGGACCCCATGATGGGATACCCTTATGGTACCCATGGGTGGGGGGTACAACTCTGTGCCCCTAGTGTATGTTTTTGGGCACCTGTCGGTGGCCCACAGAGCAGGGTACGGGCTGGTGGCAGCCCTGTGCTGAATTAACTGGTGCCCTGAGTGTCCTCCATTTTGGGATGCTCAGGCCCTGTCATTGGAATCGGTAGATTCCTGATGGAGACAAGATGGCCCCCGTGGCCTCTTGCCTTCCATCGCCTGTTACCTTGATCTTCCTGAAGTCCCAGGAAGCCCTGACTCTGTCCCTTCGCCCTGACTGGCTGTTGGGTGGAAGTCCCATATATGGTAGTGTGGGGAAGTGCTGACCATACTTGCTGGAGCCTTCCCAACGACCGTATGTTGTGGGTACGCCTGTGGGTGGGACCTGGGTGAATGGAGTGTGTGAAGAATACGCATTCTGTGTTGTGGATGTCTAGTATCTGGTGTTTGACACAATGACTGAGACAGCCCTGTCTGAAACTGGTATGAATGCAATGTGGAGTGTTCAATGGCTGGGTACTTGTCCCAATAAAAATAACTTGTTGTGAGTGTCTGGAGAGAAGTGAATGGCCTGAATGCACCGTGTGCCTGATTGGCTGCCTGCCTGCATGAATCCCCTTTGCTGTGATTGGATGCTTGAGCATGACCCAGCGGAATGAATGGGAGATCACCAGTATATCTGGAGACCTCTCACTGCTAGGAATCGTGTTCAGAAGCTGAAGTCCACTACGAGTAGTAACTGGAGTAAACCTGAAGCTTAACCTTGAAGCCCTGCTGGAAGAGAAGAATTGCTGTTGCTCTCCTTCACAATCTGAAAGCTGCTGTGTCTCCAAGGACTGACACAGAGAGGACCTGGTAAGGCGCCCTCTTCCCGAGCTGCGAAGGACCATTGTGCACCAGCTGATATTTGCCAAAGCTCCCTGGTAGACAGACCTTCGATAGGCTGCCAACCTGAGACGGGGACTGTAGCAGACTCCCAAGGAGAAGCGCCCAGACTGTTGTTAGCCACTGTCGATGACCGCCGTCGCCGACTGGATCTGCCGTGCTCCCGTTTGCCTAAGAACTTTCAGATCCAAGGACGCTCTCGTTCACATCGCCGGCGCTTTATCCCGCTGGAGAAAGTCTGACCGTAGACGCGCTGAGGAGCATCCGCCTGTGGGTTTCCCGCCACCCGAAGACCACAGAGACGCCGACGACTCGACGGTGTGGCTGGGCCACAGTTCTTCAAACTCTTTGCGGTCCAGAACTATCGACATCGAGGTGCCCCGCATGCCTCTTCCTTGCAGGACATTTACCTTTCCCCGTCAACGAGCACTGTTAGGAACGAAGCTGCCACTTCACTGTCGTAGCTCACCCTGTTCTCCGTCGGATGTTCGACGACCCGTGACTCCTGCCTTAAAGGGAGGACACTCAAGAAGGGCCATCGATTCCCCGACGAGGAGCGGCTCCAACGCCAGGCACTTTGGGGTTGCAGAACTGTTGGAAAGTCTCTTGTGAACAATATATGGACTGGGCTTGTGATATATCTTCATTCTGCAGGTTGCCCAAGTGGGGGATCTCCACACAGAACTGTGTTTAACGGTAGTGACCAGTATTCTGCCAATTGTTCTAACCAAACTGCTTTCATCTTACATCTATTTTTGGTTTCCTTTACAAACTGATTTGTGTGCCCTTTAACCATACAGTTGATGCACTTTAAAGAGATCTAATAGTAATTGTGGTACCACGTAGAACTGTATATTTGCCATTATAGATAACAGAGTACAAAGTGAGTTATCGTGATATAGTACATAACCTTGAATATTAATTATATAAAGACTGTGTCTTAACCGATACAGTGTGCGGACATTCCTTTGTGGGTGTGTAGGGACTACACTCTACTTAAGAACCAGCCCGCCTCACCTCCTGAGAAGCTAGGCCTTGATTGCTCGTCCATTGCTACCACAATAGAGAATCTTGGCTGGGGTCCTCTGTGCCTCTCCTCTACCATATAGAGATCAGAAGTACATACCCCGTGGCAGCGGGGGGTGCTTATGGTTTTAAGAATCAGTGTATTACCGTGCACTTACAAGGATATCTGCACTTTGTTAAATTGAGGTTTAGTTGTGTACAAGATAACTGCATTACAAGCAATGGAATCTATTACGAATGGTAAATTGACTCGGATAAGCTTAGAGGCTCTCCAAGATGCTTGTGAAGCCAGGGAGTTAGACTTTTGGATAAGTCTAGGGCTGATCTGATAGCTACACTGGTGGACTACTAGACTGATGGTGAAACTCTTGAAGGGGGGATGCAACCAATTAGGACTCTGTCCCGGGGGTTGTAGCTGAATCTGTTTCTGGGAATGCCACCATTCCTGCTGCCTCTGTTCCAAACCGCAGCAATTCCTTGGAACTTAAGTTATTTAAAAGATGCTGAGCTTAAGAAAGAGGAGCTGGCACAACAAGTGGGGCTCAAGAATAGAGATCTTGAACTCAAAGATAAGGACCTTGAACTCAAGAACCGGGACACTGAATATCAGCAAATCCAGTCAGAGAATGCTCGAGTGGAGACTTCAGCTAAACCAGTTGAGAGTGTCAGGTCCCCAGCAACCAATTTTGTGAAAGATTTGGTTGGTGTGTATGCAGAGGGTTCTGATATCCTCCAATGGATTGAAGCGTTTGAAATGGCTTGTGCAATTCATGATGATGATAAGAGAGATTGGGCTAAGTGTTTGTTAAGCAGAGTGCCTCAGACTGGATATGACTGTATTCTGAAACTGAGTGTGGAAGAAAGGGGTCAGTATGAGTGCATGAAGTCTGCTTTAATTGGCAAGTTTGGCAAGACACCTACCCAGTACCTTAAGAGGTTCAGGGATTTTAAGAAACGAGAGAATGTGTCTTGGATTGACTGGGTGAGTGCTGCGGACAAGAACATGATTGGGTGGATAGATGGTTACAAAGTGAAAACTTTGTTGAATTGTCCCACCTTTTGTTTTTGAGCATTTTTCCGAAGCCTGTTCAACAGAGCTGTGTCAGTATGTTGCTGACCAGAACATTTTGGACCCCTTTAAGCTGGCTAGGTTGGCTGACAAGTGGGTTTCCCACCGGGTGTCCCCTAAGGACTCCAGTTGGAAGGACAAGGACAAAGAAAAGGGGGCCTCTCAGAAAGCTGAGGAGTCCCAGAAGCAATCACAGTCGGGTAAACCAAAACCTTCCTCTCCTAAGACCCAAAAACCTAATGGGGATAAGTCTGTTGTGGGTGGGAGTAAGAGTAGTGGTCCGCCTGCTGCAAAGCAGGGTTCCAGTGGTTACAGTGAAAAAAGAAGACCTTGGCCGTGAGGCCAGCGATGTGGGCTGCACACCCGTTGACCACTAAACAGTGGTTAGGTTAAATATGTAGAAATAATTCACTTAGCTCAACATCATTTCAAAAGTTTGCATATATTTTAATTTGTGGCTTATTTTCTTCATAAGCTTGGCACCTTCATTGGGTGCTTGTAAATTTTGAGGCTGAAATAATGTCACATAAAGGGCCTATGCATTTCGGGTAATGAACCCTTCGTCAGGGCCTTTTGACATTTGATAAACAATTGCCTTTTGGTCAAATCTACTTATATGGTCAATATATAAGCAAGTACATAATACAACAACAGTACAATCCCAGCAACAAGGGAGAACATTAATCCATGGATGTCATGTAAAAAAACATTCAAATATAAGTGTATCACAAAATGAAAGGTACGTTACCATTGAACATCACAAAGTGGTCATGCGTGGTCGAGTCATTTCCATTGCAGTATTGGACAAATTATGGGATTTCATCAGAAACAAAACAAAAAATAAAATAAATACAAAAGAATAATACGCTAACGTTAGACTATATCTCTCAGTGGTTACATATTAACTGGGTCAGAAAGCTAAGATTGCTTTAAGGATTGCTAAAAAAAAATGAACTGAAAAGCAGGTAACTGACCTGCTGTTCACGTGCTCGCTATTGTGTGGATGGCGAGTTGTAACAGAGTCAATATCTCCGTGATTGTCAGTATCTCAGCGCGAATATATACAAAGGATAAAAAAGCTATTAGGAAAGGAGCGATGTGAATGGAAGCAAATGCAGAAGCCGAGTCCAAAAGCATGTCATTACCTTAGTCATGCAGCGCGAAGCGGCGGCAGGACGCTGACCGCGAGTGAGAAAAACAAAACTAGCTGAGTTAGGGAGGTAGCTATAGAAACCAAAATGCCGGTTCGTTGAAAAGAGGAGCTTCATGTTCTAAGCAAATGTGACCGCCATATTCAGATGGTGCATGTATGCAATTGGAGTGCATTAGCGAAAGAGCGCTAAATAGCGGTAAACAGGGGGAAGTGTGAAAGTTAGAGGAGTGAGAAAAGAGAGAATGCAAAAATCTTGGGTGAAATTAAAAATGGCAAATTCAGAAAAATAAAGCAATAAAACATAAATATTATTACAAATATGAAGAAGGTTGCAAAACTGAAGTTATGTGTTGCGAAAGAGCTGGTGGAAAAAACAAGTAAGTTAGGACAATAGTATAGGAAAATAGGAAAAAACTGCACTGCGTCGAAACTGAATGGAGACTGCTTACCAAAAAGGATCAGAAAGAAATGATATCAAAAAATGTGTGCATTTCTCCACATTAATTCAAATCATATCTATAGTTTACAGAAAACAACTCAAATCAAGTTCTTCATTCATCCCATCGGGATTCAGTTACCCCAATCTTTCGATCCATAGTGCTTCTTTTTGTGCTCTCATTTGATTCATGTTAGCACTCTGTCCTTTGGTGGGAATCACTTCCAGTACTGCAAATCGTAGTTGTGCTATTGTATGGCCATTCTGAGTGAAATGTCTTGCCACTGCTGATGCTGGATTTTTAAGTCGAATGCAAGATTTGTGTTCGTTGATACGTATGCGTACCTTGCGTGCTGTCTCGCCGACATAATACTTGGCACATGGGCATTTAATTACATAAACCACATTTTCAGACAAACAGGTTGCATGGTTTCTGAACTGAATTTTTTCTCCTGTTCTGGGGTGTGATATGAAAGATCCTTTGATGGTATTATTGCAATTTCCACAACTCATGCATGGATATGTCCCGGGATGTTTATCAATGATCCGCTTTTTGGATTTTTTGCCTTGTGTGTCAACCAATAGGTTGCAGAGATTTTTACTTTTTTGATAGGCAAACACCGGAGGTTGTGCAAACAGATCTTTAGTCCTCTGATCGTTTTGCAGTATGTTCCATCTTTTGAGCACGCTTTCTTTGATTTGTCGACTCTGGATGCTGTACTTTGTGACGAAAACCAAATCTGGACTTTGGCGTTCTGTTTTTTTTTAAAAGTAATTGTGCACGATCTTGTGTATCTGTTTTGACCTTAGCGGCTCGAAGATCATCCTCTGGATAGCCTCTTTCTTTCAATTTGTTGTGCAATTAAGTGAGTTCTAAATCACATTCTGCTGGGTCACTCACAATCCTTTTTTTTTTTAAACTTGTGTTTATTGATTTTACATAAATAACACAAAAGAGATAAACATTGCAACTTATAACATCCCTTCCCCCTCCCCCTTCCCTCCCGTTGGATCGGATGAAGTCATATTGTCCCGGGTTCCCATTATGCGTTGAAAATATCTGAAACTTTAATGTTGTGGGGGCACCACTGTTCCATAAAGTCTGACTGGAGATATTGTAGGGTCCCTTCCCACTCTTTTACAAACTTGTCTCCAGTTCCTTGGATTTTGTGGGTGATTTTCTCCATTGTTATATGGGACCATACTTTCTGTAGCCAAGTAAATGTCATTGGGGTATTCTTATTTTTCCAATTTTGTGCTATGGTTGTCCATGCTGCTATAAGTAGTCCCGTAAAGCTTCTCCATTGTGATGTACGATATTGTCTTGCTGTGTCATCTCTGATTCCGCAGAGCCACACCTCCTCCCCCATCGACCCCACATCTGGGAAAATGTTGCCCATTTCGTTTTTCACTTCTTCCCAGAATGGTTGTATACCCCTACAGTCCCACCATATGTGTCTCCACGTTCCCACTTCATCGCATCCTCTCCAGCATAGGTTAGGTGTGTTTGGGTACATCGAGTGAAGCTTCTCTGGGGTATAAGGCCACTGTGTCATGATCTTGACCCACATCTCCCTGGTTTGTGCCGATCTGGTCATTCTGGGGATCTGTTGCCATAGGTCTGCCCATTGACTGTCCGATGGTTCATTCCCCAGTGTTCTGCCCCATTTTATTCTGTATGCCCATTTAATGTTTTCCCCCAGTGTGTTTATGTATTTGTACAGAGTTGATACCCACTTTTTTTCCCCTGTGTTGGAAACTATATGTGTCTCGAACCCTGTAAGATCCCTGGTTGCTGCCTCTATGATCATCGGGGAGTTCAGCCAATGTTTTAGCTGCTCGTATCTATATCTATCCCTTCTGGGTATATTCTTGCCTGCGAAGCAGGATTCAAGGGATATGATTTCTTTATCTGCGAACATCTCCCCGATTTTAGTGATACCCACCTTCTCCCAGCTATCATATGCCCCCTGTTCCATCCCTGGTGGAAATAGTGGATTTCTGCAGATGGGTGTAAAGGGTCCTATCGCTGTGGACATTATGCCTTTTCTTGTTTGGGAATCCCATGCTTCCAGCGTGGTTTTCATAATTTCACTTATTCCTTAATTCACATGTCTGTGCTGCCTCTGTTTCCAGAGGAGTTCTACTAGTGGGGTCCTCGCGACTGCTCTGTCTTGTTTGACCCATATTTGCTGTGGGTTCTCCCCCACCCACTCCCTCAGGACTTTCAGCTGTGCTGCTTGATAAAAAAAAAATTAAAATGGGGGAGCGCCAACCCTCCTTCTCTGGTTGGGGCTGTAAGGACCATCCTGGCTATTATAGGCGTTTTCCCCTTCCATACAAAGGACAATACCAGTTTTGTTAATGATTTAAAGAACGAGTCTGGGACACCCACCGGGAGAGCCTGAAAATAATACAGTACCCTTGGGAGGACGGTCATCTTGACGGCTTGTATTCTACCCCACCAGGAAATCTGTAGTGGGTTCCATCTGCCTAGCTCCTTTCAGATGTTTATGAGAAGCGGTGGGTAGTTTTCTCCATAGAATTGCTCTATTTTTTGAGGTACAATTATCCCCAGATATTTTATACCTTTTAGTACAATCTTAAGGTCCAGTAGTTTTGCTTCCCTTTCTATATTTGCTCTGTCCCCTGCCAGGATTAGTATCTTTGATTTTTTCCTATTATTTTTAGGCCTGAAATGGCCCCATAATTTTCTAGTTCTCTCACTACAGCTGATAACGTGGATTCTGGGTCCTCTAGGGTTATTAACATGTCATCCGCGTATGCAATCACTTTGTGTTGTTGACCTGCCATTTCTATCCCTTTTATGTGTACTGATTCCAGTATTTTAATTAGGAGGGGTTCTAAAAACAGAGCGTACAGCAGAGGTGAAAGGGGGCATCCCTGTTTCGTTCCTCTCGATATCCTCATCGTGTTCGTAACCTCACCATTAATGACTATTCTACTGGATGGGGAATTGTAGTTCGCTCTAATGCTCGCAATATACTGTTCCCCAAACCCCATGCCCTCCAGTATTTTGAACAGTATTGACCACTCCACCCTATCAAAAGCCTTTTCGGCCTCTACCGACAGCAATATCGCTGGGGTGTGATTTATACCTATTTTTTCAACTAAATGGGCTAGCCTCCTTGTGTTGTCATGAGTTTGTCTGCCGGGAATAAAGCCTGATTGATCTTCACTTATCAGTTTAGGGAGAAGCGGCGATAGCCTCGTTGCTAGGATCTTCGTATAGATTTTTGCATCTAGATTAATTAGGGAAATTGGCCTGTATGATGCTGGGTTTTTAGGATCTTTACCTTGTTTGTGAAATAGCAGAACCTTCGCTTCATTCATAGTGGGGGTCAAATTACCGCTGTCCTTAAAGGAGTTTAGGAGCCTCGTTAGGATCGGGGTCAATACGTCTACATATTTTTTATAGAATGAGGCTGTAAACCCATCTGGGCCTGGGGCTTTGTTACTTGGGAGTCCTTTTATGGATTTACTGACTTCCTCCTCACTGATATGTGTCTTTAGTGACTGCTTGTCCTCTTCTTTAATTTTCGGGAAGTTTATGGCTTCTAAGTATGAATCTTGTGCGTTTGTGTCGGGGAATTCAGTGGAGTAGAGAGTTTGGTAGTAATGCCTCAATGTTTCCCCAATGTCTTGTGTGCATGTTTGGGGGTCTCCGTTGGTGTCATATATGGCTTTAATCGTTGTTTCTTTCTGTTTTTCCCTCAGTTGTCTTGCCAGGAGTCGGTCTGCTTTGTTTGCTCTAATATAATATCTTTGCTTCAGATAGAGTAGGTTCTTCTCTGCGCCCTTCGTGCAGAGCATCTCTAGTTGGCCCTGTGTATGTTTCAGTGATTTTTTTAAAGACTTTGTGGGGTGTGTCAGAAGTTTCTCTTGGATATCTTCGATTGTTTTTTCCAGCTCTTTTTCCCACCGAAACCTTTGTTTATCTCTTGTGATTTTCAACGCAATTATTTTCCCCCTCAACACTGCTTTAAACGCATCCCAGACTGCTTGCAGCGCTACCTCCCCCTTGTCATTTTGTATAAAGTATTCCTCTATCATTTCCCTTATGGACTCCCCTGTAATTGGGTCCTGGATCAGCTCCTGCGGTAGTTTCCACCTCCATAGCCCATTCTTCCTCCTTGGGAGAGTGACATCCAGCCATAGCGGGGCATGGTCCGAGAGGGCTATTGTGCCCTTATTCAGCCCCTGGATTTTTCCCAGTAGTCCCACTGAGACCCAGAAATAGTCAATTCTTGACATGGTGTTGTGGACATGTGAGAAGTAAGTGTATCCCCTCTGTTCACCCTTCAGTTCCCTCCAAACATCATTCAGGGACATTTGATCCATTTGCTGCCTCAGACGTTTTGATGGTGCCCCATGGCTATGTGCGTTCCCCGTACTCCTATCTATATGTGGATTCCATGCCATATTGAAATCTCCCCCATGATCACTTGCCCTTTAGCATAGTTTTCCAGTTTCGATAGGAGATCCCTAAGAAAGCCGTCCTGTCCTTGATTGGGCGCATATATTGAGGCGAGTGTAATGTGAAGTCCTTCAATTACCACATTGACGAAGGCAAACCTCCCTTCTTTATCTATGCTTGTATCTAGTAGTTTAGTGTCCATTCCTTCTTTTACTGCAATCAGTACCCCAGCTTTTTTCTCAGTTGTCGTTGCCTGAGCCCATATTTTGTAACCTTTTATCCGCATTTTCTGCTTATCCCTCGTTCTGATATGGGTTTCCTGGAGAAGTAGTATGTCCGCCTTCCCCCTTTTAAACTGCTTTTCCAGTTTAGCCCTTTTTGTTGGGTGATTCATGCCCCTTATATTGTATGTCACAATGCGTAACATCCCCATTGTGTTATATTTGTTTGTCGTTGCCTCGGTTCCCCTTCTATTCTTGTTTCATTTCTTTGATTCCTCCGATCCCTTCCCCGCCCTTGAACTTCCCCGCCCCCCCAACATTGAACTTTAAACCAACCAAACTGTCCCCCGAGTTGGGCGAGGGTTCCTATTGACGCTAGAGCGTTGCGCCCATCGCTCCCTGCCCTCCTTACCCTCGGGGGTATGTTATGGGGAGTCCTAAACCCCAATGATCCATTGGTCTTCGCCGAGTTCCAAGCCGTCGGTTCTTACCTCGACCGCCATCTGTGTGTTGTCCGTTCCGTTCCGTTCTCCTCCCTCACCCCGGCAGTGTTTCCATAATTGCTGTTCCTTGTCCGTTCCCCTTGATTGCATGTTCCTGGGTTCTTCATGTGACTTTTCTCCGGGACTCCCTCCCTGTATTAGTCTTCTTTTGCGTGATTGTTTCCCAGCCCATTAATCTTCTCGTTCGATCCCTCCTGTTCGAGGTCTCCCCCCGTCCCCCCTCATCTTCCTGTAGACCCAATGTGCTCATACCTTCCTCCACCGTGGTTTCTTTTCTCTGTTTCCCTTCCCACATAAATAGCAGGCCAAATGGGAAGGTCCATTTATAGCGGATTTGCTTTTCTATCAGAACTTTCACCAGTGGGGCCATTGCTCTCCTTTTTTGGAGGGTTATCAGAGCGAGGACTTGGTACAATTGGATGTTTTGACCGTTCATTTTAATGTGTTCCAGTTCTCTGGCTCTCCTGAGGATCTGTTCTTTCTGTGGGTAGGAGGAGAGAGCCGCTAGGACATCGCATGGTCTTTCCCCTGGAGCCCCCGATCTTTTTGGTGCTACTCTGTGGATTCTATCAATTCCGATTTCATCGGTGTCTCGGGACCCCAATATGTCTCTAAACACCTCCTTTACTGCCTCTTTCAGATCTTTGTCTAGCACTGTTTCCGCCATGTTCTTGATGCGGATTTTGGAGCGGCTAGAGCGGTTCTCCAAGTCCTCACATTGAAGTTCCAAGTTGTGCGTAAGTGACACCAAGTGTTCTTGCGTTTCGCTTGCTTGTCTCGTGTCTTCTTCTAGTCCCTGCACCGTTTTTTCCACTATGTCCGTTCTTTCTTCTAGGTTGTTAATATCGGCTCTAATGTCTTGTACCACTTGTTTCATTTCGTTTTTCATAGTTGTAAATTGTTCTTGAACTGTGGACATGAATTTTTCTTGCAAGTCCATGAACCAGGTTTGCATATCTTCCCTGGTCAGTGGTTGTAGCTGTTGGGATGGTGACTCTGGCTCCCCCATGGATTCTCCCTGGGTTCTCCTCCTCGGTTGCGATGATCCCTCTGTTTACCACATTTGCAGAATATCTGCGCCTTGCTTCGCAGATTGGGATGTCTGTTGGATGGGGTTCCCCTTTACTTTTGCTCTCGACATGGTGGCGTGATCCGTTAGAATGTCTATGGGGCTGCTGTGCCTTCTTGTAGCCCACCGGATGGCCCTTCTCCCGATCCTGTCCTCTGAAATGTCTCAGTGGGCGGGGGGTTCTCGATTTAAGCAGACAAGTGGTCTGCGTTTCCTCTCCTTCCCCCGTCGGATCTCGATGTCTATATGTTAGTGGCAGGGACTGTTTCCCCTTACTTGGTGACCCCCCGCTCCTCGCCCCCTGGTTAGTGGGGGAAGAGGATTCTCCGGCCTGCGTGGGGGGGGTCTTGCACAGTGGATTCCTTCAGGCCTGGGGGGGATCCCCGATCCAATTGATGCCGGAGCCCTCTCGTGTTGCGGGGATTATTCGTTATATAACTGTCTTGTTAAATAAATCTCCCCAGCCTTCTTCCCGCGTTTTTTTTTTTTCTGGGTCCCCCCCCCCTCCGGGGTGTAAATATGCGGGCGGGTGGTTATCTTTCACCCCCCCCTGTTGGCTCACCTTTCTTCGTCTGCGCTATGCTTCAGGGCGGCCCCCGCTTCTCCACACCCGCGGTCCGCCCTGATCGCGCTGCTTTCTCCCTGGGTTGCAGCTCTTCTCCGGCGCCGCAGCTGTCGCTGTGCCTCCCTCCTCCTCAGCGTTCTTCGTTTGTCGGTTCCTTCCCTCGGGGTTCCGCCTGGCCCTCGATCCGGCCCCCACACCAGCCGTCGCCTCCCGGTCTCCCTGTGCTGTGTTGCGAGGTCCTCTATGGCGCTGGAGTCTCCTTCGGCTCCGATGGGGGAGGGGCCGGTCTGCTTTCTCCCCGGATTTCGTCCGCGATCAGCCACGGTGCCGATTCCTCGCCGGGGGGAGGATGCGGGGGGGCCTCTAGCAGTCGGGGGGGTGAGTGACGGTCTGTCACGGCTTCGGTCATGCTGTTTTTTGGCGGCCCGGGCGGAGCGCGGATTAGCTGCGACTCCTCACCCCGGCGGCCATCTTGGATCCACCACTCACGATCCTTTTAATACGTAGCATCTGGCCAAATGGTAGATTGCGAAGAATGGTAGGTGGATGAAAACTCATTCTATGCAATAAGTTGTTCCTGTCGGTGGGTTTGGAATACAACTTGGTTAGAATCCTGGTACCATTAATAACTGTTTGTACATCTAAGTAGTGGTTCCAGTACCATACCCCACACTCCTGGCACTTGTTGGGATTGTGGGGCTCTGGATCACTGAAGGGGTGACCCCAAGTGTAAGGGTAAGGCACTTGGAATCCAGGCTGCCATCCTGACCTCAGGTGGAGGCCACTGTCCTCACCTCCTCTACTGGGATCACCTTTGGTGCTCCCGTAGAGATTTCCTTAGTGTCCCTTGGGGCCTGGGACCAGTACGCAGAAGTACTGGCGACTATCCCACAGAACACTCGTAAGTTTTTGAGAAGTGTCCTCTTGAATGGCCAGCCCTCTACTGGTTTGAGAGACACTGGGGCAAGCATGACAGTGGTGGACAGGACCCTGCTCAAGCCAGAGGACTATGTAGGTCCTCCTCTGAGAACCACCAGGTTAGCTGGTGGGCCTCCCAAATTATCGCCTGTAGTCTTAGTCAACATTACGATTGGAGACAACACAGTGAGGTTTCCGGTCCTGGTTCAGGACAACGTGTCTGCGAACATTTTGTTAGGAAACAATTTAGTCGAGTTGGGGATTATCGCGGATGGTCTACCCATGGCTGCTGTTGCGGTCACCCGATCGCAGGTCACAAAGGATCCGACTGCGAGCCCAGTATCCTTGCCGACGGGGAAACCCAAGGTAGGAAGGAAATGGAAGAGTAAGAAGGCCACCTCTGTGGAGGGAGCCCCTGCTCTTCCTGCTGTTCCGACAGCACTCTTTGAGATCCATGCTCCAGATGGGCTGAGTCCAGTGGTGAATCCCGTCTCAACTCCTGTGGGAGAAGAGCCAGAAGACTTTCCTGTGGGAGAGGTACTTAACCCGGAGGACCACCCCGACCTTCAATGCTTGTTAGCTGAAGGGGGACCCTCCTGGGCAGACTTCTGTGAGTGCCACTCTCTCGAGGGTCTGAGGAAACAGGCCCTGTCCCAGGTACAAGGAGAAATGCCATGGATATTCCGGATCTATTGGGAGGGTGAGCTCCTTGTTAGTGAGCCCACTAAGCCTGAACCTGGTGCCCTCAAGAGGTTGGTGGTACCCCAGGTTTACAGGCCCTTCCTGCTGCAGTTGACGCATGAGGTGCCCTTAGCTGGTCCTATTGGTACCAAGAAGACTAAGCAGAGGCTCTCTGCCCATTTCTACTGGCCCCGGATGGGAGTAGAAGTGGAGACCCACTGCAGGACCTGCCCAACTTGTCAGTTGTCTGGCAAGACTGTAGGCAGTGTCATTGCCCCACTGCAGCCATTTCCAGTGGTTGGCACACCGTTTGAGAGGGTGGGCATTGACATTGTTGGTCCCCTTGACCCTCCCACTTCAGGTGGACATCGGTTCATCCTGGTCTTGGTTGATCATGCCACCAGGTACCCTGAGGCTATACCCCTTCGGACTGTAACTGCCAAGGTGGTTGCCAGGGCTCTCCTGGGCATTTTCACCCGTGTTGGATTCCCTAAGGAGGTGGTCTTTGACAGAGGATCCAATTTCATGTCTACTTACATGAAAACCATGTGGAAAGAGTGCGGGGTAACCTACAAGTTATCCACCTCTTACCATCCCCAGACCAATGGTCTGGTTGAGAGATTTAATAAAACTCTCAAGGGCATGATAGGCGCTTTGGAAGAGCCGCTAAGGAGGAAATGGGATCTCCTCCTGCCATGCCTGCTCTTCGCTTACAGGGAGGTACCTTGAGAGGGTGTTGGTTTCAGCTCCTTTGAGTTACTCTTTCGACATCCCGTGAGGGGGCCCTGTCATGCCTACCCCCACGCATCCGGACCAAGCCCATCAGCCCCGGGAGCAGGCATCTAGACATTTAGTAAAACCTCAGCAGCCCCAGCTAGGGGCTATCTGGGTTCAGTCCTGGCGCCTAAGGCGCCAGGTTCATAGTCATTACTTACCTCAGGCAGACCATGCTGCAAATGACTCCAATCCAACATGAAGCCTGAAAGGGACTATTTTTCTACAGGGACTATTTTTTACTAGGGTGTGGTTCTAGGGACTTCTTACCTGGGACTCCTTTTGAGGCTATTTAAACCACACCCGACCAGCAACACACGCTTCGCGTTATTCTGCATCCAGCAGCGTAACACTCACCGTGCCTGCAGCCTGTATCCAGTCTTCTGCCACGCCCGCCTCCAATCTGGGGCTCCTAAAACAAAGAGGAAAGAAAGGGACAAGGTTAGAAAACAAACTTATTTCTATTCCACACCTGATTCTGGATCCATCTTGTCTCCGGACCTGTAAAGAACATCATTTCTGCACGCGCCGCACCTCCAGCTGCAGCGCCACGCCATACTCGCCAGTCTTCACAGCATCCTTCGGGTCGGCGCTGCCCCCATCATTTCTTCAGCACCTAGGAGACAAAAGAAAACCACAAGGTGAGCCGAGGGAACCAACACATATAATTCTTACCACCATAGACTTACCTGATTTACCACCGGAGGCATCCTTTTGTGACTCTCCATATTTTCACGTGCCGCATCTGTAAAGAGAGACAAAACACGTTTTCCTCGTGCAACATTTACCGGACAGCGCCGGGTGACACAGACTCTTACCTGAGCGCCACCAGCTGCCACAAGAGCATCTTTTCACGAGCCAGCTGCAAGACACGAAAGGAAGGGGGGAACAAGAGTGAACATCGGACATATTGAACTCTATGAACTTAATACTTACTGGTCCTCACCAGGAACCTCAGAGTCAATACTCTCCGGAACTCTCCCGAGCCTTCAAACCAGTGAAGTAACTGGAATCGACGCGCCCCTGCAAATCCACGCAGGATGGAGAGCTCATCTTTCAAGAATATAAGGTGAGATTGCTGTGAGGGCATTTCGGAGGTGATTAGTTGGGGAGGACTGTGGGGGTGCCATCACTTGAATCCACAAGTGGCTAAATCCATCTCTCCACTTGCAGGAGAATATTTCTACGGGTTAAGCAGACAAGATTAGGAGGGCAGATCCAGTCAGTCATCGCTGCACTACGCAGCACGTAGGTGGAGACCGCAGCTGTCCGGCTCTGACCGACGCCCCTGTGGGAGCCAGGTGAGCGTAACAGGCCCCTTGCCTTAATCAGAGAAGGTGTGAAAGCCACCCCTCCAGGTCACGCCAAGCAAGTGGGGGACTGTGTTTTAGGCCTCAGACGGAGGATGACACAGATGATGGGTCAGGTGACAGCAAATCTCAAGGCCAGCCAGGAATTGAATAAGTACTGGCATGACCTTAAAGCATCGCAAGTGGATTGGACTCCGGGACAGGAAGTCCTCTTGATGGAGCCTACCATGCCTCGAGCTTTGGCAGATAAATGGACTGGACCCTTCAGGATAATCTCCAAGATGGGCAAGGTCAATTACCTGGTTGACATGGGAGTCTCTGGGGTAGCCCGTCAAGTATTCCATGTTAACAGGCTCAAGCCTTTCCACAGGCGAGCAGAAGTCTCATGTCTCTTGCTAGCTTCAGAACAAGAAGACGATGAGAGTGAGCCCCTTCCTGATTTGCTGCATAGCAACCCTCAGGATGGCTCAGTGGAGGGAGTACATCTCTCTCCCGATCTGACGACAGAGCAGCAGAGGGCCTGCAGGGCTTTGCTCCGACAGTATGCCTCTCTGTTTTCACTGATACCAGGCCTTACACCGGGGTGTAGGCACGAGGTTGACACTGGTGACAGTGTGCCTGTCAAAAGCAGGTGCTACCGTATCTCAGATACGGTTAAGAACCACATCCAGGCTGAGGTCGCCAAGATGTTGAATCTGGGTGATATTGCACCCTTATCCAGTCCCTGGTCCAGTCCTGTAGTCCTTGTCCCAAAGGCAAGTTCCCAGGCAAGTATCAAGGATTGGAGGTTCTGTGTGGACTACAGAGGAGTCAATGCCGTCACCAAAACTGACGTGCACCCATTGCCCAGGGCTGATGAGCTCGTGGACACCATAGGTGCTGCCAAATTTGTGAGCACTTTTGACCTTACCTCAGGCTATTGGCAAATAGCTCTGATGGACCATTCCAAGGAAAAGACGGCGTTCTCAACATCTGACGGGCTCTACCAGTTTAGGGTCATGCCTTTTGGGTTGAAGAATGCCCCTGCCACCTTCCAGAGATTGGTCAATCATGCGCTCAGTGGGCTGGAAGCCTTTTGTGTGGCTTACTTAGACAATATTGCCGTCTACAGTTCCACCTGGGAAGAGCATTTGACACATCTGGATACAATGTTGCAGGCCTTGAAAAGGGCTAACCTCACTACCAAGGCCACCAAGTGCCAAATAGCTCAGGGGAAAGTCACATATCTTGGTCATGAGGTAGGAGGGGGTTGAATCCAACCTCTCCCCAGTAAAGTATAGGATGTACATGACTGGGAGACTCCCACTACTCAAACCCAGGTGAGAGCCTTTTTGGGCCTCACTGGGTATTAGCGCAATTTCATGGCAGACTATGGAACCATAGCTGCACCCCTGACTGCTCTGACTTCACCCAAACAGCCTAGGAAGGTTAATTTGACTGAATACTGTCAGAGGACCTTTGACGGCTTGAAAGAAAGCCTGTGTAGGGCACCTGTGTTGTGTGCACCTGATTACAGTAAGCCCTTTATCGTTCAAACTGACGCCTGCGACACCGGAATTGGAGCTGTCTTGTCCCAGTTAGATGACAAGGGAAGAGAACATCCCATCATATTCATCAGTAGACAACTCAAGGGTAGAGAACTTAGGTGGACTACTGTTGAAAAGGAATGTTTTAGTATAGTTTGGAGCCTTAGGCGTTTTAGACCCTACCTTACCAGGTGTACCTTCAAGCTCCAAACAGATCATAAGCCCCTGAAGTGGCTTATGCAGATGAAGGGTGAAAACCTGAAACTGCTCAGGTGGTCCATTAACCTGCAAGGGCTAGACTTCACCATAGAGCATAGACCAGCGAAGAGTTACGATAATGCAGATGGCCTTTCCAGGAGGTATGTTGATCGTCTGGATGAGGGTGTCTATCTCGTGAGAGATTGGGCACACTAACCTCAGTCTGGGTGGGCGACTGTGATGCTGGAAATGCATCGGAGGGACAGGGCCTCTGTATCCTTGTCCTTTACTGCTTTTTGAGGGACTCCTGGCGGTGCAGCTCTCTCTTTTGGTTTTGGTGAACGGACCCCATGGGATACCCTTATGGCACCCATGGGTGGGGGGTACAACTCTGTGCCCCTAGTGTATGTTTTTGGGCACCTGTGGGTGGCCCACAGAGCAGGGTACAGGCTGGTGGCAGCCCTGTGCTGAATTGACTGGTGCCCGAGTGTCCTCCATTTTGGGATGCTCAGGCCCTGTCATTGGAATGGGTAGACTCCTGATGGAGACAAGATGGCCCTGTGGCCTCTTGCCTTCCATCGCCTGTTAGTTTGATCTTCCCGAAGTCCTGGGAAGCCCTGAATCTGTCCCTTCCCCCTGACTGGCTGTTGGGTGGAAGTTCCATACATGGTAGTGTGGGGAAGTGCTGACCATACTTGCCGGAGCCTTCCCAACAACTGTATGTTGTGGGTACGCCTGTGGATGGGACCTGGGTGAATGGAGTGTGTGACGAATATGCATTCTGTGTTGTGGGTGTCTAGTATCTGGTGTTTGACACAATGACTGAGACAGCCCTGTCCGAAACTGGTATGAATGCAGTGTGGAGTGTTGAATGGCTGTGTACTTGTCCCAATTCACATAACTTGTGAGTGTCTGGAGAGAAGTGAATGGCCTGAATGCACCGTTTGCCTGATTGGCTGCCTGCCTGCATGAATGCCCTTTGCCGTGATTGGATGCTTGAGCATGACCCAGCGGAATGAATGGGAGATCAACAGTATATCTGGGGACCTCTTACTGCTAGGAATCGTGTTGAGAAGCTGAAGTCCACTACGACGAATAACTGGAGTAAACCTGAAGCTTAACCTTGAAGCCCCGCTGGAAGAGAAGACTTGCTGTTGCTCTCCTTCACAATCTGAAAGCTGCTGTGTCTCCAAGGACTGACCAGAGAAGACCTGGTAAGGCGCCCTCTTTCCGAGCTACGAGGGACAATCGTGTACCATCTGATCTTTGCCAAAGCTCCCTGGTAGACAGACCTTTAACAGGCTGCCTACCTGAGACAGGGACTGCCGCGGAATCCCAAGGAGAAGCGCCCGGACTGTTGTCCGCCACTGTAGATGACCGCCGTCGCCGACCGGAGCCGCCGTGCTCCCGTTTGTCTAAGAACTTTCAGATCCAGGGATGCTCTAGTCCGCATCGCCGCTGAGGAGCATCCACCGGTGGGTTTCCCGCCACCCGAAGACCACAGAGCTCAGATGACTCGACGCCTTTGCTGGGCCACAGTTCTTCAAACTCTTTGCGGTCCAGAACTTTCGATACCGAGGTGCCCCGCACGCCTCTTCTTTGCAGGACATTTATGCTTCCCCGTCAATGAGCACCGCTAGGAACGAAGCTGCCACTTCACTGTCTTAGCTCACCCTGTTCTCCGTCAGATGTTCGACGACCCGTGACTCCTGCCTTAAAGGGAGGACACTCAAGAAGGGCCATCGATTCCCTGACGAGGAACGCTACAACGCCAGGTACTTTGGGGTTGCAGAACTACTGGAAAGTCTCTTGTGAACAATATATGGACTGGGCTTGTGATATATCTTTATTCTAAAGGTTACCCAGGTGGGGGGATCTCCACACAGAACTGTGTTTAACGGTAGTGACCAGTATTCTGCCAATTGTTCTAACCAACTGCTTTCCGCTTACCTCTATTGTTGGTTTCCTTTACAAACTGATTTGTGTGCCCTTTAACCGTACAGTTGATGCACTTTAAAGAGATCTAATAGTAATTGTGGTACCATGTTGAACTGTATATTTGCCATTGTAGATAACCGAGAACAAAGTGAGTTATCGTGATATTGTCCATAACCTTGAATATTATATAAACACTGTGTTTTAACCGATAGTGTGCAGACATTCCTTTGTGGGTGCGTGGGGACTATACTGTACTTAAGAACCAGCCCGCATGACCGCCTGAGAAGTGAAGGCAAGCGTCCCCAGATAGCACGACCCTCCCCGTAATGGAAGGCAAGAATGGACTCTCCCACGAATGGGAATAAGGCTAGGACCAAGTGAGGGTGAGCTCAAGGGAAGCTTTATCTAAGTCAAAATAAGACATGCAAAGAACTCTGCAAACTCCGAGAGCGCTCTGTCTGACAATCGCAAAGACAGGCGTTTATATTTACAAAAAGTGTCATAGGCACCTACACACTATAGGGGGCACATAGACATGGGGATTGGGTGGCGTCGACTATCTATATGTGCAGCTGTGATGCGTCGCTCCGTGGTTGGTGGACACCGCCGGGTGCCAACGTGGGGTGGGCAGGTCAGCTCATCCGGGAGGCTAGACAATTCCTCTCTTGCTAATGAGAGCCTTGAATCTAAGTCCTCTGTTAACTTCTCTATGTCTACTGCGGGTGTACTTATCTGTCCACGCTGTCTATGACTTTCATATGGCGGGGTGCAGTCGGGCCATGTGTTGTTGCAGCTTGAGTTGGGGGCACATAGGTGGGGTCGCTATACCCTTCTGCGGGCACCGGTTTATTAAGTATAGGGTACAACCGTGTCACTTCACCCTCCTTTTCTTCCTCAGTCATTTCTTTATCTCCTTTGGGTATCATTAATGGGTTGTCTGTAGTGGACGGCAAATTGGTCGTCGGCTCTATCTTTTTGATAGGAGGCACCTCCTCAAACAATCGCCAAAGATCTAATATCTCCCTCCTATTGTGGAACTGTTTCCCCTTATATTTCATAAAGATGCAGGTAGCCACCATGTCTAGAACATTTTTATCAAACGATCCTCCTTCGGGCCATATTTGGGGCAGACCATCTCCCTTTGACTCTGTGACCCACTGATCGTGGTATTTTCTAATGCGTTCAGCATATCCAGGTAAACTCTTACAGATATGGGCCAGGGGCGTCTCTGCCCCCATTGTATGCGTTTGGCTTGTGTAACACTATATATATATATGTCTTTAAAACCTTGTACTTTTTTGACACCCTGGCAATAAGGGAGGGTGTGGTTGTGTAGCTTGTACTAAAAATAACTTAGGGGGCACATACAAGAGCAAACCACCTTCTACACACTACCGATATTTCCTACACACATAATCAAAAGAAACAGCTTAATTCATTGGCCTTACCAACGTATGATGTTTCCTGGTCACACTTACCATGACCACACCATGATCATACACATTTTACAATTTACTAAAATCATCAAAACATGGCTCTATTTCAGCACATATAATGCATATACAATGACAGTCAATACCCTATTGAAAGTTAACCTTTAATCTCTTTCTTCCCTCCCTTGTTTCACCCAGTCTTTCTTTATTTGATATGAGGTCTCCCTTTCTCATGCAAATCTCTTTTTGTCTTTTACTCAATATTGACCTATTTTCATGTATAGACCCAGAAAGAATGAAAGAAAAGCGTTTACTAATATATTCACTGTGTCTCCCTTTTCTACCAGACACCTTTATCTTATTCTCCACTTGTTCATATATTCCCAGTACTAGTCAAGATAGCACTATGCGGCACCGCCTTCTCCCGTCTCTTTATCTCTTTTCACATTTTGATCCTAATGGCCATATGCAAAAAAAAAGGAAAGAAAGTATAGTATTGATTCTAGTGACCCCCACCGTGTCCCCATTTTGAATGACCTTGTTATTTTTATTTTTTAAATCCTGCTCCCTTCCCCTACTCCCCGTATCCCTTATGATCACTCGCACTTAATACTCACATGCCCGTCTTGAACCGAGAGTCTCCGAACTGGGTTCGTCCAGGCGGCGCTGCCACACGCTCAACGGCCAGCCCCAGCTCCGGCGACCGGTACTCAAAGGGGATTTTTTGAAACGGGATCCCTTACCCTTTCTCTAATACGTGTGCACTTCTGAGCGTACCAGTCGCCATAGGCGGGTAGCTTTCCGGGGCAGGCGTACTGTGCGTCTCCCCTTTTGACTGGAGATTTTCGTGCCAGAGGGGACGGAAAGGATGTACCAGGAGATGTAATCACGCAATCGGGGTCACCACTGAAGGCAAGCGTCCCCAGATAGCACGACCCTCCCTGTAATGGAAGGCAAGAATGGACTCTCCCACGAATGGGAATAAGGCTAGGACCAAGTGTGAGTGAGCTCAAGGGAAGCTTTATCTAAGTCAAAATAGGGCATGCAAAGAACTCTGCAAACTCCGAGAGCGCTCTGTCTGACAATCGCAAAGACAGGCGTTTATATTTACAAAAAGTGTCATAGGCACCTACACACTATAGGGGGCACATAGACATGGGGATTTGGTGGCGTCGCTATCTATATGTGCAGCTGTGATGTGTCGCTCCGTGGTTGGTGGACACCGCCGGGTGCCAACGTGGGGTGGGCAGGTCAGCTGGGCTCATCCGGGAGGCGCTGTGTGGTCAGGCGTCGTCAGTGTCATTGATGGACATCTTTCTTGGCTTTCTGTCCTAAGGGCCAGGCACACCCCATTCATTCAATGCTGCAATGTCAGTTGCCCTGTAAATCCTACAATAGGTTATTCTACAGGTTAATATAACACAGGAGGAATGCGCATTAGGTGGGGTACTTTGGTGATACATCAATACAGGGTTGCTGTTATCCTGTTGACTAGGTATTATAGGCCATGGGGCCGGGTCTCAGGGCACGGGGTAAGCTGTCCGAGCTTTGGGTCTCGTTAGAAGTCATGACGGATGCTTTTACACAATGTTAGTGCAATATTAGGTGTCTTCTTTTACAAGCGTCATTAATTTGGGGTGAACTGGTGGGTCGTGGGACCTATGAGGGGGCACCTCTGGCCTCTGGTTATGGCCGGATTTTGCTGCTGGGCTGTAAATAATTCAGGTGGCTGTTCGTGGCCATGTGAGCTGCGGGGGAATCATGAATGCTTGAAGCGGCTCCAGCCGAATTGGGGGAGGTGAAGCGGTTTAGCTCGCCCTTTGCCTTCTCTGGCAGGCTTCAATGGGAAGGGAGGGGAGGTGGCCTTGGATATGCCCGCGATGATAGTCTTCTCGCAAGCTGCACATTGTATTGAATTGCATTGAAGACGAAGGGATTCGTATAATGTAACAATGTATAATGTGTAATGTAAAAATGTCTAAGGGGTTACATGTCTATAATATTTACATTAGTACATATTTATTTCAGAATTCGTTAACTATATCACCAGCTCTATTAATCACCACAGGGTAAGTATTTGCAAGATTAGCAGCTTTAGCATCACATTGTAAACACGATACGTGAGGTAGCATTAGGGTTGGTGGAGCACGCAGGAGCAACAGACCAATACGGTTTACAGCAGTAATACACGTTATATTTGTACATTTACACTTGATGACATTTTATGTATCTCATTAAGCAATTCACATGAGCTCATAATACTGTCGCGCTTGTGTTCCTTTACACTCTAGCAGCATCAGGGTAGTCATGGCATAAGGTCTTGGTATCACTCTCTTTACATTACTCCTAGAGAAGAACATAGTAGGAGGCCAGGGGCACTGAGTGGGTGCACATAACTGAGGGGTTTGAGTATCGTGACCATGTTATCACACAATAATGCAGTCTTCTATTCGTGCAGTGTTTGTAGATTTGTGGCATGGTGGTCGTGCAGATGGGATATCATTGTGTGTGGGATTGAGGCTTTTGTTTCATCGAGGATGGTTTACAGTTATTTTCCAAGCCAGCCCCGCTGCCCGGGTCACGCTGAGGATAATGATGCACTGCGGAAGGTGAAAGATAGTGTTTGCTCTAACACTAGCTCATGTCCGACTGCTCGTGGGAACGGGCTTTCAACGGATCTGCTAAGGAGCGGGGGCAACAGGGTATGCGAGGATTCTCTGGAGGTGGGGGCCGTGCTGCAGCGCACATGGTTTCATGTCTTAAGATGGCGTTCTGGTTTTCAAAATGGTTTCCTGGGCCTAGCCTAATACAGTACGTTTAGTCGATGTGTCGGCCAGTGGTCCACCCACCACCTGGGCCGTGGTGGCAGGGGGTCCCCTGACGAGTCATAGACATCACAAGGAGGGGACTGCAGGGGAGGGGGTTCTCTTTGACGTATCCTCCCATACAGAAGCTAGGCCTTGATTGCTCGTCCGTTGCTACCCCAATAGAGAATCTTGGCTGGGGTCCTCTTTGACTCTCCTCTCCCATATAGAGAGCAGAAGTATAGACCCCCCCCTCCAGTCTTTACACAGGGGACGCAGAGGAAGAGGCTTCAGTCGAGGTCAAGGCTTTACACCAGGTAAGGACAAACGCCTACCCCCCAGTAGGGGGAGGACCAGTATGTTTTGGAGGAATTGGTATGAGTTTTCCAGCGACGCTTGGATTTTGCAAACCATAAGAGGTCTGCAGCTAGAGTTCATGCAAGCCCCAGTGCAGCCGCGCAGACCCCACCACCAGTGTCTAGCAGACGCAGAGCAGCAGTGCCTAGATCACAAGCTATCGCAACTAGCGCAGAAGGGAGCCATAGAGAGGTGCTCAGAGACCCCCAGCTTTGTAAGCAACATGTTTCTCGTACACAGAAAGGAGAAAGTCTGGCTTGTGATAAACTTGAAAGAGTTGAATGGATGGATTGTGTACCATAATTTCAAGAAGGATGGAATCCGCCAGCTCAGAGATTGCCTGAGAGAGGGGGACTGGTTGACAAGACTAGATCTGAAAGATGCCTACATGACGATCCCGGTATATAAGCGATTCAGAGTGTTTCTAGCATTTTGCTGGAAAAAGCAGTTCTGGCAATTCAAGACGATGCCCTTCGAGCTTGCATCACCATCACCAAGTTGATGAAACCAGTGGCAGCAGCAATATGTGCGCTAGGCGTAAGGTTGATCATATATTTACAACCTACTACTCCTGGCAGAAGATCGAGAATCGCTGGAGTACCAGACGAGATGGGTGCAAGACCTACTCGAGTCTTTAGGATTCCTTGTGAACGCGGAGAAGTCAGATATCACACCAGCACAGAGACTAGACTTTCTGGGTTTCATACTGGACACAAGTAAAGCTACTCTGGAACTGCTGGCGAGGACAATACGGGATTTCAGGAGAGAGATCAGATTATGTTTGAAAAAACAAATGATTTCACTCAGAGTTCTCGCAAGGTTTGTAGGGCTACCTGCAGCTTCCATTGAAGCCATATTTCCAGGTCCCTTGCACTATCGAGAGTTACAAAGATTGAAAATAAGACACCTGCAACAAGGATTGAAGTATCATCAACTGATACCATTGGACCCAGAGTCCATCACAGAACTGGAATGGTGGTTGCAGAATATGGACGCTTGGAATGGGCGTGCCATTTTTGGAGACCGACCAGACCTGATCATAGAATCAGATGCCAGCCGGCTAGGCTGGGGTGCAAGGTGCAGAGAGTTACAGACAGGGGGCAAGTGGAGCGAGGAAGAGCTGCGCCTGCACATAAATTGCCTCGAGCTTCTAGTGGGCTCTTTTGCAATAAAAACATTCATGAGAGACATGCTGAAGTCATGCGTCCTGCTGAAGATGGACAACAGATCAGCAGTCCGATACATAAATCACCTAGGAGGAACAAGATCCAGTATGCTGGCCGAGCTGGCAAAGGATTTTTGGCATTGTTCCTTCAGACAGGGACGTCAGTGACAGCAGAATATCTGCCCGGAACAGTGAACGTGGTGGCCGACTGGAACTCACGATACCTCACAGACTCCAGCGACTGGAAGCTGGACCCGACAGTATTTCAAATGCTGGATCAGAGATGGGGTCCAGTCCACATGGATCTGTTTGCGTCTCGCCTCAATACGCAGACAGCCTATTACTTCAGCTGGAGATTAGACCCAGGGGCTCAAGGGACAGACGCGTTCCTGCAAGATTGGTCGCGCGCCTACATTACGCTCCCCCCCCCTTCACGATGCTGAGCAGAGTTCTATTGAAATGTCGGAGGGACAGAGCAGAGCTGATTTTAGTGGCGCCGTTGTGGAAGTCACAAGTGTGATTTCCAGTGCTGATAGAGCTCACAATAGACCTGGCGAGAGTCCTTCCCAACGGAGAATGACTACTTACGGAACCCAGTTGGATCGTGTCATCCTCTGAGAGTGAGAGGGACACTCCCACTCATCGCGTGCAGGATATCAGGAAACGCTGGGAGCTGCCAGGCATTTTGATGCAAGCTACAGAACTCATTGTGGAATCCTAGGATCCATCGACTAGGAGGAGCTACAACGCGGCTTGGGCTAAGTGGACTAGTTGGTGTAAAGGGAGGAGTCTTCATCCCATTTCAGCGCCTGTAGGGGCCATACTGAATTTTCTCACGCAGCTCCTACAAGACGGGAAAGCATTCCGCACCATAGGAGTGTACAGATCGGCGATCTCTGCAGGACACTTGCTGATTAAGGGAGCCCCCGCGGGAGGGAATCTGGCAGTAATTAGACTGATCAGAGGGGCTAGGTTTAAAGTACTGCAAGAGCCTGAGTACAAGACCCATTGGGACGTTGCCTCAGTTCTGCGGTTGGTAGAGAGCTGGCCAACTGACAGATATTTATCTCTTAAGCAGCTGTCAGGAAAACTAGCAATACTGCTTTGTCTCATATCATGTAAACGTGTATCAGATATCAGAGCATTAGAGATTAATAGGAGGACTCTTGGGCCAGAGGGAGTAACATTCTCTGTAGTAAGGAGGACTAAGACAGGGACCTCTTCAGTTCACTACGCATACTTCCCGAATAATATGAAGTGGTGCGTAAGGAGTATGAGCAGAGAACAGGGCAGCAAGTACCACCCAATTGCTAATAGCGCGTAGAAAACCATTTCACGCAGTAAAGACAGCAGCCATTGCTAGATGGGTCAGAGAAATAATGCAAGCAGCAGGAATTGACTTGAGAAAGTATGGGGCTCACTTCGTAAGAGGTGCTATGGCCTCCAAAGCATTTATGGCAGGAGCATCATTGCAAGAGATCATGTTGGCAGCAGATTGGGCTCATGATCGTACCTTTAAATAATTCTACTTTAAGCCATCTGAGAATATAGCTGTTAAAGTATTGAGGAAGCTTTGAACAAGCATAATGCTCGCCTCCAGTCTTGCCATAGAATAAAGATTACCCCTGCTATCTGCACAGGGAGTATTAATTATATTAAAGACTAGGATGCAAGCATTAATTTCCCACTCTGATATATATTGTTGATCATATGTATTGTTGATTATAATGTGTAGTGATATGATAACAATGCATATGTACTGCTTTGTATCTTCCTTAGGAGAGGAACAGAAGAATAGTTGAGTGAGATGGCTAGTAACCAAGAGGGGAGCAAGTAGCCGGAGAGAAATTGGCAGCCATTTTTAGTGGATAAAGTCTTCGCACTGATAGCGGGACAACGTTCTAGATTATAAGTGACAGTCAGAGCACGTAAAAGAGAGGAGGAGCTCAGGGACAGGATGTGGTCATAGCTGAGCTGGAGATTTAAGGGCTACAGAGACA
Organism: Ambystoma mexicanum; assembly: GCF_040938575.1. Taxonomy (NCBI): domain Eukaryota; kingdom Metazoa; phylum Chordata; class Amphibia; order Caudata; family Ambystomatidae; genus Ambystoma; species Ambystoma mexicanum. The sequence goes on from NC_090941.1 coordinate 407,353,881, forward strand.
ATGGGACTTGTAGTTCTAGGACAGGAAAGTCACTTTGGACATTTGAAAAGTTGTTGGTTTTGTTATAGCTTGTTGAAACTGCTGAAGAGTGGTAATAAAAGAAGTTGATAATACTCGCCTCCTAGTCTTTAATAGAATTAATACTCCCTGCGCAGATAGCAGGGGTAATCTTTATTGTATTTGTTTGACCCCCAGTCATATTCGAGAAGTAAACTTATTCCTTTCTCAATCTGTTGCCAGTAATATGACTTTTTTGGCATCACTAAATGTGAACGAAATTGAGGTGTGGATGAAAGATTCAGCCACTAAAATGGGTTCTTGCACCAAAATGCATTTGGTGGTTGCAGATAAACACACTAACAGGTTTGACACCGCCATCCGTGATGCCAAACGATTAATGAGTAAAAGGTTAAGAATGATTAAATGTGCTGGTGGTTCTGCCAAAGAGAAGGGCTACAAGTCCAAGACGGTCAATTGAGTATGAATATTGGCTAAAACGCTGGAGACGGTCTGTTAAGAATAGCCATTGGCAAAATATAATAGATGCCCTTAGAAGCCACAAGACCAGACCCATTTGGCAGATCATGGAATTGTCTAACGGCAAATGAGTGAAGAAAATCTTAAATCCTATTAAGGAGAATGCCTGGATAGCACACTTAAGGGGAAATGGTAGTAGTGCTGTAAAGGTGCGCTGTGTGGAACACTGCCCAGGCGGTTGGCCTCAGATAGGGACCCTAGAAGACATAGAATTGACCATCTAGAAACTTAAGAGTTGTAGGGCACCTGGCCCTAATGGGCTCCCGAGTGTCGTGTTGAAATACGACCCAAGAGGGTGAACCAGGGTCTTAAAGGACCTCTTCAACAAGGTCTAACACACCCAGGTGATACCTTCATTATGGCAACAATCTTTTTTGGTCCCGGTTTAAGGAAAGGGCAACTGTTTATTGCCTGAAAATTATATACTGTTGTCGCTCTTGGATGCGACTGGGACATTTTTGAAACCCTTGTTTTGAAAGTCCTGCAGGTATGAGTGGAGGAAAACCAAATACTTCAGTTCACTCAGACTGGGTTTCATCCTGGATGCGCTACCACTCATAATCTCAGGGTATTAGACCGGTTGATACGCATGGCCGTAGCCAAAGGAGGGGCTGTATTATATATTATCTTTATAGACTTCCGTGTTGCGTTTGACTTTGTCAGCTGTGACAAGTTATGGTGTAAGTTGGTGGACCCGGGTTGCCTGAAGTGGTTAATTTGCATCCTTAAGGGCCTGCATTCGAAAACTGGGGTACGAGTGAGGCTAGATGATTCTAGCACTATGTCTGCTTGGTTGCCTATTAACGGGGGAGTCAAACAAGGTTTTGTGTTGGCTCCCTTGTAGTTTAACGTCTATATGGCCAATTTACCCTCGCGTTTTTCTACAGTGATTGGTTGTAGCCCTAGAATTGGAGGAGTGGCGGTTCCTTGCATATTGTATGCAGATGTTTGGTGTTGCCCAACCATACCTACTGTGGTGCGAGGGGTATGTTTGATGAACTCATATCATTTATGGCAGACAACAGCCTGTCGATCAATATGGATACAACTAAAGTAATGCTGGCAACTGCAAGGAAGGTTAATCGCCCGGTCTTTGTGAGAAGTCTGGTAACTCTGGAGTATGTCGAGAAGTATGTTTACCTCGGCTTGGAAATGACTGCCAATAGGGACGATGGGCCTCATTACGAGTCCGGCGGTAACCGAGGCGGTAAAACCGCCTGGTTACCGCCGGATTCCTATTACCATTCCGCCTCCGTGATTCCCGGAATTACCGGGGCATTACAACCCCGGTTTTCTGGGAATCACGGAGGCGGAATGGTGTTAATCCCCATTCCCATTACTGAATGGGAATGGGGATCATGGAAACACCGGCAGCATCTCGTAATGCTGCCGGTGTTTCCTCGTCCGCCTGCAGGCGGGCAGTGTTAAACCCGCCAGGTCAGACCTGGCGGGAACATCACCTCCCGCCTGCAGGAGTTGTGATCGCCCGGCATGGAAACAACGGTGGCGGCGGGTTTACCGCCACCGTTGTTTCCATACCGGGCGATTTGTAATGAGGCTCTATGTATTTATAAAAGGGGCAAAAAAGAGGAAGGCCCACCAGTCAACTCATATGATTGATACATTTGCAAATCAAACTGCTGGATATTCCATTGAGGGTATAATTATTCTGCACAAGCAAAGCTTCTGCCCCATGGGATTGTACAACCTCGAGGCAATAGCTATATGCAATTTGACTTGGCTTAATTCTCTTGAGGTTTACTTTTGGAGAAAGATTTTAAAATTGGCTCCTTCTACCTCGGTAGAGTATCTCAGACTTGAACTAGACCTGATCTCCTTGAAGGGCTTGGTCCTAGTGAAGAGATGTGAACTGAATTTAAAAGCCAAATCTAATCCTAAATGCCAATTATTGGTATTGGTTGGAAGGGATAGTGTAGCTAAAACTAGAAACAGAGGCAGTCATTTTGCATCGCTGAATTAGAAGCTATATGCAAATATAGACTTGCACCCAGACTTTAGTCGGGGAACAACTTATGCTACCTTGAAGGCTTTTTTTAAGAGGAAGGTTGAGCGTTGTGATAAGGTAAACAATTATCTATATTTGTCAAATCTACGAACTTATAGATATGTATCGAATGTTACACATCGATACTTAAAAACACAAGCTTACCTTCGCCAGAGTTATAGTACAGCAGTCTGCAACCTAATACTTAAATTGCGGATACACCAGTTACCTCTTTCGGTCTTCCAGGGAGCATATCATAAGATGCTAATAGAACAATGGGTGTGTCGTATTTGTAAAATACCTGAGATGATAGAGACTGCAAAACACTGCGTAAACAATTGGGGGCAGACTATGTGCATACTTTTGGGCAATATATGCACGAATATGTCTCAATTAAAACAGTGGAATGTTGGGACTATTGTCTCAATTATGAGTTTGAGAGGATAGAAGTTGCACTGTATTGGCTGTGGCGAATTATTGTCAAATTCTTATTGTAAATTCTATGACAAGACCGGAGACAAGCATTATGCTTATTCTTCTTTAATCTGCTTAACAACAGCTTTTCATGACATGAATAGAATGAAGTGGATCAACTACATCTCCCATGATCCCTTCTCAGGCTGGTAGTCCAAGCCTCAATCCTGTACACCAATGAGGGCTCCTTCCCTAGTATAAGTCTATATCAGCCTAGGAGCTTTCCTCTTCTTTTTTGCTGCTTTCGACAGCTAAGTACCTTTTGATTGATGTATTCATTTCATGCATGTGGCAGTGTAAGTGTGACATGTCATTGAACTTAATAGTAATGCTTTCCGACGCGCACCGTACTTGAAGTCAGCGCGCGTGGTTGCATTTACATATGTAAGAACCGTGATAATATCTTAGAAAGTAGCCGCATGCTTTTCAGATTTCATTCATAATCTTTTCATGACAAGCGGCCCGCGAGCGATCTCGCTCGCATTTAGGACTGCATTCCTTAGGTGGAGCTTTCCGCGCGGACATTCCTGCGGCCTGAGGAGATCATACGGCCTGACAGGAACGTGACGCACCATCTCCGAGTGCGCGCATGCGCATTAAGCTCAGAGTATCTCCAACGTTCCATTTCGAACGGGAGAGTGTTTCGTGCCACTCCGGAGCCTAGAATTGCCTATAGTTGCTCATTCTAAACAGGAATTTCAACGTTCCCAAGGACAAACAGAGGCTGAAAGCATTTCAAGTGCTTATACATTTTTTTTAAAAAAAGCATTTTTGGGAATGCTCGACCTAGCACTGCTGTGCTCTGAACAGGTCAATTTAGCAGAGCCTTAGAGCCTGTTGCTGCACTTCTATGTATAATATAATTAGCTATGGCCTCTGACAGACCAGAAGAATACTGGTATGAGTACTGTGACCAGCAGCCTGAGGTCCAGGAGGAAGTGATGGACTTATCCCAGAGCTTCAAGAGAGTTTTGGGAGATTCTCTAGTGAAGGCGGTAGCGCAGGGCGTGCAGCCTATTCAAGATAGACTACAAGTCTTGGAAGAGATATTGGACACCAGAGCTGGCTTGCAGGATAACCCAGGAGAGGGGACTTCCACTATAAAGCCTCTAGACAACACCTCAAGGGGGAGTGAGGTCAACCGGAAGAGAAAGCACTCTTCTACCCACCCGGGCTCAGATACGGGGATAAGAGAAAAGCCCCAGGAGGCTGCTGATGCATTCAATAGACCCAAGAACGCCTTCTTAGCAAAAGCATCAGTTGTGCCCAGCCTCTTACCCCCTACCCCAGGGGCAGATAATATAGGGGAAGCTCTGTCATCCTCAGACGAATTTGGCCAGGAAGAAGGACAGGAGGAGGATGTCATCAGCCTCGATAAAGAGAGCGTAAGAGAGCAAGACACCAATGCCAGCTTAGTGGAGAGTCCCCAAGATGAAGACACATCGGATATGTTTGAGCCTGAGTCCATTAGGCACCCTAGGTCCACGGAATGGACCCCGTCTCCGAGAGTGCCGATTCACATGTCCCAAAAGATTAGGAAACCGTTAGAAAAGGAGACCAGATTTCGGCTCAGAGCTGAATGTCCCAGACCAGAGCTTGCCGGTAAGGTGGCAGAACCCCGGAACTTGATCCTACAATGCTCACCTTCGTTACTAAGGCTAACAAAGATGCCCAGAAGGGCATGGACCGTGCATGGCGGTCTTGTCAGGATAAGATCCTGGATCTCACGGGCCCCATCGCTAAAATCATGGATTTAGCTGAGAGATCCAAGGACACAGGAGAGCCAGTAGACCCCTTCATCTTAGCAGGCTGGGCCCAGCGAGCTGTGTGCCTGCTTGGAAACGCGAATAGCGCAATCTTAGCCGAGAGAAGAAGATAAATGCTATTAAAGATAGATAATACGCTGGGAGACTTAGCATCTTACGAAGCCGGCGAAGGAGTGCAGGGCCTGCTATTTGCCGACACGTTTGTCAAAGAAATTAACAAATTTGTGGGAACTTACACGGCACTCGAGAAAACGCAGGCTTCAATAAGGAAGATATTCCCCGGACGGGTTTTTGCAGGGGCCGGCCGTTACAGAGGTCGCTCGACCGGCTGATACAACTCTAATAGAAGACCTCAAGGCCTGAGGGCCCAGTACTGGGAGTCACAGCAGCAGGACGCCTTTTTCCTGAATAGAAGCAGAGGCTTCAGAGGCCGCCGATGTAGAGGATACTTCAGACAACATAACAACACCTCAGGTGAGAGAGCATTTGACAGCATACCCCCCAGTAGGAGGGAGAACTTTGCTTTTTATGCACAATTGGTGCAAGCTTTCATCAGATGCATGGGTGTTGCAGACAGCACAGGGATTTCACCTGGAGTTTGTAGAATCCCCACAGCGCATGCACACTTCGCAAGCAGAGAGGGACTTACTAGAAGCAGAGATTCAGGCGCTTGCGCACAAACAAGCCATAGAGAGGGCCCAGCAACATACAGCAGGCTTCCTCAGCAACATGTTTCTTGTCCGCCGCAAAGGCAAAGTTCGACCAGTTATCAATTTGAAGGAACTGAACAGCTGGTTAATATACAGGCATTTCAAGATGGAAGGAATCCATCTGCTGGCAGATCTTCTACGGAAGAATGATTGGTTGGCGCGTCTGGATTTGAAGGACACCTATCTTACGATACCCATAGCACCTCAGTACCGGCGTTTCTTGAAAATTCAGGTGGAGAGAGGAAATATGGCAGTTCAAGACCCTGCCTTTCGGCCTAGCCTCAGCTCCATGGGCCTTCACCAAGCTTCTGAGGCCCCTAGCGACTGCCCTGCGAGATCAAGGAATTCGGATGATCATCTATCTGGAAGACATCCTGTTTATGGCAGAAAACAAGGAGAGGTTGCAGAGACAGGTCCAATGGGCAGCGTCTCTGATCTGAGAAATTAACACTGACTCCATCCAGAAGGTTAGAATTCCTAGGCTTTACGATAGATACCAAGAAAGCCACCTTAGAAATCCCTGCGCACAAGATAAAGGCTATAAAGAGGGATCTAAGGACAGCGCTGAAGAAGCCGGTTATATCGCTTCAGAATCTAGCCAGGATAGCGGGACTACTTGCAGCATCTATCCAGGTGATCTTCCCTGGCCCACTACATTATCAAGCCCTTCAGAGACTCAAAATCAGATACTTGCAAAAGGGATGGAGATATCACCGTCTAGTGCCGTTAGACGAGGACAGCAAGACCGAGCTCCGCTGGTGGCTCCACAACATGGAGGCCTGGAACGGCCGAGCGATATTCTGAGACTTTCCAGAGCTCACCATAGAATCGGACGCCAGCAGATGAGGATGGGGAGCCAGGTGCGGGCACACAGAGACTGGGGAAAATGGTCTCAAGAGGAATTAACATTGCACATCAACTGCCTGGAGCTCCTAGCGGGCTCCTTCGCAGTCAGAGCCTTCAGCAAAGACCGAGTGCAATGTTGCTTCCTTTTAAGGATGGACAACATATCCACATTGAGGTATATCAACAAGCTGGGAGGTACGAAGTCCAAGATGCTAGCGGAGCTGGCCAAGGATTTCTGGCACTCGTGTCTAGAGAGAGAGATAGCAGTCAGGGCGGAATATCTTCCTGGAGCGAAGACTGCAGTAGCAGACTGGAACTCCCGCTACCTGGTAGGCTCGAGTGACTGGAAGCTACACAGGTCAGCCTTTGACAAGTTACAACAGAGATGGGGGCCATTACATACAGATCTCTTCGCCTCGAGACTAAATGCGCAGCTGCCGAGATACCTCAGCTGGAGGCTGGATCCAGGTGCAGTAGGGACGGACCCATTCCTGCACTACTGGGGAGAACACACACATTACGCCTTCCCTCCCCTTTGCGATGCTGGCGAGAGCACTAGCAAAGGTGCGCAGGGACAAGGCGGAGCTAGTGATACTGACACCGGAATGGAAATCGCAAGCATGGTTTCCAGTTCTGATGGAACTTTCCACGGATTTCCCCCGGAGGATTTTGTCACAGGCCGGATCTCCTCTCAGATCCAGTAGGAGCACCCCATCCAGGATCAGACGCTGACCCTCTTGGCCTGCAGAATTTCAGGCGTAGATGGTGTTTGCCGGGACTTTCAGAGGAGGCTACAGATCTTATCAAAGTTTCATGGGCTCCGTCCACAATCCGGAGCTAAAATTTTGCTTGGCAGGCCTGGGAATCATGGTGCAGGAGGAGGAGTATTTCTCCCATTTCAGCCCCTATAGTCAAGGTCATACATTTTCTAGCATCACTGACCATGGGAGAAGAAGCCTTTAGGACAGTAGGAGTGTACAGATCGGCCATATCGGCCAGACACAAGCTGGTAGATGGCGCCCCAGTGGGAGAGCACACAGCCGTAGCAAGACTACTTAAGGGAGTGAAAGTGAGTAAGCCCCCACTACCAAAGTACTCGTCCCTTTGGGATGTTAATAGGATACTTCAACTATTCGAGCAATGGCCGAGAAATGACCTCCTATCACGAAGACAACTCTCAGGGAAACTAGCTACATTACTATGCTTAGTGTCTTGTAGAAGGGTATCAGATGTCAAAGGGCTCGAGATCGACAGAGATCTTTCATCCAGAAGGCGTGGTATTTAATATTGCGCAGCGTATTAAGACCAATTCCAAAGTTATTACATACCCTTATTTCCCTGATAACAGCCAGTTCTGCGTAGCTCAATGCATAAAATCTTATGAGGCAGCGACAGCAGATTTAAGACCGAGAGGTGTAACCCAGCTACTGATAGCACACAGAAAACCATATAAGCTAGTAGCGCCAGCTACTATCGCTAGATGGGTAAAAGAAGTGATGGAACTGGCAGGGATAGATATTTCGGTGTTTGGGGCCCACTCGACCAGAGGAGCAATGGCTTGTAGAGCTTTTGCAGCCGGAGTTCCACTGCAGGAGATCATGAAAGTGCCTGACTGGTCCAGTGATTCAGTTTTCAGAACTTTCTATTTCAAGCCAGTCTCCAATATTGCATCAGCAGTAGTACAAAGCTGTGAACAAGCATAATGCTCGCCTCTGGTCTTGTCATAGAATGAAGATTACCCAAGCGCACAGCACAGGAAGTCTTGATTCTATTAAAGACACAGAGGTGAGCATTATCCCTCCCTCTGGGAATTCGAAAGTAAATAACAAGCTATGTTGTCATAACAGAAAATGATCAGTGAAAAGTTTTATGTATTTGATGGATTGCAGCAAATTCCCCTCCCTTACATTATTGATCTCTTTCCACATAGGAGAGGCGCAGAAGAATTCTCGAGAATGACCTTCTAGCAGATCAGCAGGGAGGATCAGAGAAGCATACAGAATAGAGAAGACAGCAATTTCGTTTTGAGACTATCATTTAGACTGTTCCTAATGTTAGCAGTTCGAAGGCAGGCAAAAGAAGAGGAAAGCACCTAGGCTGATAGAGACTTACACTAGGGAAGGAGCCCTCATTGGTGCACAGGATTGAGGCTTGGACTACTAGCCTGAGAAGGGATCATAGGAGATGTAGCTGATCCACTTCATTTCTATACATGTTATTTTGTTGTTTCTTTGTTTTTATGCCAGTTGGGCATGTGTAAAAAAAAAAAAAAAAGATTTGAAAAGCTGTTGTGAAGCAGATTAAAGAACCATAAGCATAATGCTCGCCTCTGTGTCTATAATAGAATGAAGACTTCCTGCGCTGTGCGCTTGGGCAATCTTCATTATGGAGGAAACTGGTGATAATTTTATAGGGTTTTATAAAATTTTATAAACTTTTATTACATTTTTTTTAAATCCAAGTGTTGTAATTTGTGCCTGAGATTATATGTGTATTGTGTTATTACTGTGAACTATGGAATGTTGATATTTTTAGTAACACATTTCAGCGTTGGAAATTAGGTTATTTTATTTATTTGATAAATGTTGATAAATTGTGTATTCATTGATGTTCTGTAAAGGTTCTTTTAAAACTAAATACAAATAAATACATTAAAAAAATAAACTATCCCTTTGGTATACAGGCCCCAACTCTTAGTATAAGTCTGTACTACATAAAGGTTTGATAGGTTGACAGAGCAGCCAGGTTTATCTTAGGAGTAGGATGTGAGCTGTAGGTAAGTACAATGAACTCAGTAAATATATAGGCCCAAAGAAGCTCTCACACATTTTCAGTTATAATAAAATAGACATTTATTTGATATACACAAGGCAAAGTTAATCAGGTAGGTAAGTACTATTTAACTAAATTGACACATAGAAAACATCAACAATACTTCAGGTGAGTAAACCAATAGTCACTCAGAAAATGCTCTGTTGTAGGAATAAAAATGGTTATTTAGCACCAGCAATAGGAATTTAGTACTTTCATAGACGTATAATACTTTTCATGGGCCACCAGGTTTTAGCAACCCATCCCTATCTAGTTGTGAGTTCTTCAGGGTCAGTTGGGAGGGACGGCAGGTCAGGCACAGCAGCAGAGAAGGTAAAGTTCCACTTTGATTATTATTATAATGCTTTTGATGGTCAAAACGTTATCACCTAAAGGCGCACATGCATTAGGCCAAGGCGAATGATATAGGTGAATGCCCAAACACCAGATACAGCACTCCAGTAACACAGGAGCAAAAAAATTGCCTGAAGTAAGTTCTACCCTGAGCCGCACAGAACCTTAGGAGTGTTGAAGAAAATGCAGCTGGATTCTTTCACGGTGCAGCAGCGGTGGATCCTGAATTGAGGCAAGGGATTTGTTAATCTATCTGATTACAAGCAAGAGGAACTGGGCTGAGGAAATCCCCTGCACCCAAAAGCAGAAGAGGCCAGCAATGTGACAAAGGTTTACTGTTTATTAAAAAATCAACAACAAGGATCAAGCCATGGACAATACAGCATTCTCCAATACTCTGTCATCCCATTTTCAGGCTGTGTGAAATCGCACAATAAAGATACATAACAAAAAAACCTAAGGTGGAACGGGATTGGCTAATAAGGTAGACTACATATACAATGTATAGGGGATTAGTACATTGATTGGGTGAAACCTATCTGTTGGCTCCTCCTGTCCTACAACCACCTCCTAAATGTTGCAACTACAAATATTTCAGGTTAGTGTGCTGTGAATGGGTGGTGCAACAAAGTGTGAGCATAGCGTGGAAGGTGAATAGGGATTGGTCAAAAGGGTCTTCTCAGGCTTGGGGCTTTGCAAAGCTACCATCCCAAGTGCAACTATTCAAGGTGGTGAGAACGGCCCAGACGGTACTGCATGTTCTCAACAAGTTTCCATCTCCGATCCTCTAGGCCTTGAGACAGAACATTCATCTTTGAACCTGGTATAACTTTTGTATCATCATGCCTTCGGTTTGGTGGGAACAACTGCCTCAGCCCGACTCGGATGAATAGGCCTTGTCTACCAGGTTCATATCACGTGTGCAGGGACCACAAACCTGAATTCTCCTGCTCACATTTATGAAGATTTTCTGCTTTTACACTTGCAGGTGTCCTGTCTTATCTGCCAATATAAAACGTACCCCTTCAGTGTCCTTGGCAAGAATATGCAGTGGTTGCAATGGAAGCCTGGTATGCGCGTCTCTGTGAAATCAGCACGTCTACCTCTCTCTGTACTCCCGAGTCATTTTAGCACCTTTCATTTGTGTCAATGTAATTGTGGCTTCCTTCTTGATTTAAATGGCCGCCCATGTTAGTTGTGTTTAGCATCATTAAGCAGCTCGAATGTATTGTTGTGCAACTTGCAGTTATTGCATAGCAAGAGTGTGTCTGTCCTCTATCTAAGTGAGTCATAAGCATATTCTTCGTGTCTGCAAGCAATTTAATCTAAATGTCTGCGTAGCTTCATGAAGAGATGCATATGTGCTTCATGTCTAATGCATATATGTCCTAGTTTCAGCCGTGACGTCATCCGCTTCTGCATGGTATCAGTCAGTCTACAAGCTCCATTGACTGCAAGCTTATATCTTCAGTGATGTTCTATTCTCTCCATCGTGGCAGGGCACATACGTGCAACAAGATGGTCCTATCTTTGTGCACATGCCTCCTTCCATGGCTGTGTGGAGATCCAGAACATACCGGTTCTGTAGGGCCATCATTCGGACAGCTCTCAGTTCTTCTTTGATAGCATTGAACCCCTTGACTGTCAAATTTATTGTCTGCAATAGTTCCCATCTGGTGATCTGGAGCTATTTGGTGTTTGAGTTGGCCTAGACCCCTGGAACAACGGATGCAAAGAACATTTTAGTTCTGCTGAACAGTCTGTGCTCTGCTGGTATTGCATCGAGTGCTTCTTCCATTTTGGATGAGTTGTAATTTCCTCGTTTCACTCTTGTGAGGTTCACAGATCCTTTTTTTCCTTTGGTGTGCCTCCATTTTGGAGAACCCATCTACTTGTAAGCCCTTTCGAGGTACCACTAATGCTGGTGTGTTCAGATGTACTAGAACGCATATTGCTTCCCAGTTTGGTGGAAGTTGCATGAACGCCTTGGACCCACAGGCCCAAAAGTGATCCATTATCACTGCAATACCCACCGTCCTACCCGGTATCTTTGATGTTCGTTTGCATCCTTTGTACACTCAAAATTTCACTGCACAGTCATTCTGGAAACACAAGGAAGCATTCTCGAGTGGTATTATTGGCATAGGACCTGCTTCATTCTCCACCCATGTGAGCAGCGTGGCGCTGTAGGGGAGGTATGGTATCACAAGTATTGACACAAACACGATGGATACAATTTGTAAAACCTTTATTGATCATGTTGGAGGTTGGAGAAACTCCTATTCTGCCCTATAACTAAGATGGGACTAAAACAGAGGGGGGTCTGGGTAACTCTCTACCAGCACAAACACAGCCCATTGACTTGTTCTTGGGTGGATGGCGCCTGGGAGAGTCTCAACCAAGTCTTTAGCTCACTGTTCTTTTCAAAGAGAACAAATTTCCCCGCACATCAGTCTTTTTCCTACCCAGGGGCAGGCCAGCACCAAAATGCTAAGCAATTCTCCCCTGAACAAGAGTACCACAGCAACCCCATACACGTGTTTCAGCCTAGTTGGGCATCATCAGTGAGGTGAAGCTGTGCCTCTCTAAGAGCAGTGAGCAAGGGGTCCACGTCTGGATTCTTCTGGTAGCTTAGGGTGAGACCCAAAGTTACTTGGCATGCAAAACAGAGGTGGGTCTGGGAAACTCTCTACCAGCACGAACACAGCCCATTGACTTGTTCTTGGGTGGATGGCCCCTGGGAGAGTCTCAACCAAGTCTTTAGCTCACTGTTCTTTTCACAGAGAAGAAATGTCCCCGCACATCAGTCTTTGTCCTGCCAAGGGGCAGTCCAAAGCCCCTATGGGGCTCAAATGGGAATGGGGATGTACCGGTTCCGGCACCTGCGAAAAGGGCAATTATCGGGTCCGACAGGGCCGGAATACCCCGGTAATTGCACATTTGCGAGTGCCGGACCGGTTGCGAGTTTGGAGGTAGCCAGGGACGTCATTTGGGGGTCGCCAGAGGTCGCAACTGCGACCTCTGAGGTCTCCCTTGCGACCTCTGTGGTCTCCCTTGCGACCTCTGTTAAAAAAAAAGAAATAAAAAAAAAACATTTCGTTTTTTTTTTTTTTTTTTTTTTTTTTTGCAATGCATGGTCCTGGAGTGGCTGGCTCTCATGTTCAGGCCCTTTAAAAAAAAATAATAATAAGACAAATAAGAACATGAGGGCCACAAGTCTAACACGTTCAGCACTGACCCTAAATAAGAAAGAATAGGAAACCAAATAATGTGTCTTTCTGGAATTCTGTACAATAATTGCTAAACTCATTAAAGGTTTATTTCAGGCACACTTCAGGGGGGTGAGTCACTGATTTAGTCTGTTCTTAAATGCTTCAACTCAGCCTTTCATCCTTCTGAGGTCGAGTACCAACACAGGTTGGGTGATATTGGGTGTATATTCTTTATATATAAATCGCTTAGGCGTAAGTGATATATAATAACACATCATTTTCATTTGGCCTTGGACGTCCGCTTGCATTCACAGTAATTTGGTAATATGGGCCTATACACACTGATCTTAACGATAGATATATGGCGATCCATTCTTGCATGAAATGTACATCACATTATAGTGATATCGTAACCATATTTTTCGTACTATACAATGCTGTGATGTCACTTCCTGTTTTGGCAACGGGTTAAAGGTTCGTGTTCCATCGCTTCCTGCGATATCACTTCGGGGTGGGGTCAAATGATATCAGTTCCTGTGATGTCATCAGGGGTCAAGGGTCGTGTGATGTCACTTCCGCTACCCCTGGCATTTTGGTGAAATGACGTCCCTGGAGGTAGCCTTGCCGGTTTTATCGGCAAGGCTACCTCCAACCTCGTAATGAGGCCCAGTGTGCCTAATCTAGCTGTCAATATGCTCTTGTCTAGCTCTGGTTCTTGACTGTGTCTAGATCTGCCGCTGTGTTTCTTTTTCTTGTTCTTGTGGTGTATTGTCTACGAGTTGGGCTGGGGCAGGGTCTCACCTCTGCATGGCATGACATCTCCAAGGTAATTCTATGCTTTTTCCCACACCAATTTTATTGCCTTATCCGTTGGTTGCTCTACGGTATAGGGACCTTGAAAGCGCGGCTTGTGGCACACTCTCGTGAAGTTTTTTTAGCAAAGCCTGGTCTCTAGGGTACAGAAGAGGTGCTTTAAGGAGTTCATGTGGTTCTACTGGTGTGTCATCTTCATCATTCTTCTACGACCTCCCGAGCCTCCAGTCCAGCTGTTGAGATATAAAAGAAGCACTAGCCATCATCGAAGCAAGCTATTTGTACATTTAATTACCAAGAACAGTAGCAACACTTTGGGCATCTGGCGACACTCTAGTGGGAGGAGCAAGTGCTAGATGCATGCATCATCCTGTCAGCACCTCATGAGGGGTTAAGTGGTGGTCAGATGCAGGTTGGTTGCGCAACGCGAATAATGCAATGGGTAGACAATAAAGCCATCCCTTTTTAAGTGCCAGTTTTATTTTGGGCATTTTTTCTTTGAACAAGCCATTGAGGCATTCACAAATCCCATTCACTTGCGGGCAATAAGCGCAAGAAAACGTGTGCTTAATTCCCAGCAGGGCTGTGATGCACTCAAACACTTCATTTACAAAGTGAGGTCAATGATCACACTGTAGGTCCTCGCACATTCCCCACCATGGGAAAACCTCTCTGATAAGAAATTTCGCTGAGCGTGGACGAGCCTCAATCCAGCAAGAAAATGGGCTCGCTAGTACAAGCATATACCTGGAGCCGTTACAAACTTAAATCATGTCTACGTAGTCAATATGGGGATGGCGGAAGGGCCCATTAGGGGGCGGTATTGCCCCTCTCACTAGACATAACTGTACTGTTGACATACAAGACAATTATTCATAAAGACGGCAACGTGCTCAGCCCGGTTGGGGCAGAACCAGTCTTCTGCTATCTGTGCTGCAAAAAGTTCTTTGCTGAGACGAGTCGGGTAGTGTAACTGTGTGAGCGCTACTTACAATAATGTTTGGGGTATCACTGGCTTTCCAGTACTCTCCTGTCGCTACATTGCATCTGTGGGCGATATTGAGCACACCCTCCTTATCCATAGCTAATTTTCTTCTGTTGGTGCCCGCCCCTGCAGTTCTACTATCTGGGTAATGGGCAATGTATTGTACCCTTCTTGCAATATCATGTTAAGCGCTGGCATGCGTTTGTTAGGTGCAGTGTCAAATTCAACTATTTCTAAAAAAAATAGTCTGCTTCCTTTGCTTCTGCATCCGCAGCTTTGTTGCTGCGGGAAACCACTACCCCTCCCCCCCTTGTGTGGGCATGGCACTACCGCAACGGCTGCTGGGAGCTGCAGTGCTCCTGTGAGCCTGTCCAATATTGTCGCATGCTGTACTGACATGCCACCAGGACGTCGAAAGCCCCTCCTTTTCCAACATGACAATCCTGCATGTACTGTTGATGTCACATAAGCGGAGTTGGAGTACACTGTGATCTCCTCATCCTCATGTGTTTCTAGCGCTATTATGAGGGCTACTAATTCTGCTGCCTGTGCTGAAAAATAAGAGAGTAATCTCGCACTCTTCACCACTTCAAATATCCTGTTCTGCTCTAACTTCACAACAGCTGTCCCAGTATGATGTTCTCTCATCACCTGGTCAATTGTCGAGAAGCCATCAATAACAAGTAACTCCCCTCTCCCATTGGCACTCTCCCTTGCTCCGGAAATGTCATCATAATACTCAGCATATGTAGCACAGTCATGTATATAGTCTCCCTCCTCTATTGGCTCTGCTATGAACGCCGCCCGATTCCCAAACCTACACCTCACTGCCTTTATCGCTGGATTCGAGATAATTACCTCATATCCGGACCTGTGTGTTCAACGTGCTCTTTGGCTTTTTGAGAATGGCAAAAAGGGCATGCTCACCGTACAGGTTGGTGCTACAGCCCATTGTGTACTTGCTGAGTTCTCTACTGCAAATGTAGCAGCAGCCAGTGCTTGTTCAAAAGGATTTCATTACTGGGTTTAAATGTCCACTGTAATACGCTATCAGTTTGTGCCCTAAGGTAGTGAGCACTGTGTGAGCACTGCTGTCATTACTGTTCCATTCGTGTGTGAAAACAAATCAAACTCTGCACTATAATCAGGGAAACCAAAGACTGGAGCCATGCAGATTGCTCCTTTTAGTTCTGCAAATATTTTTGTCATCTCTGCTGTCCACATTAGCTTGATGCCACTCCACCCCATCTGAGCCTCCTAGACCCCATTTAAGAGAGATCTAGTGTATATACTGTAATCGAACACCCATGCCATAATTGCAAAGCTCCAAGGATTGCTGCATCTCCCTCACTGTCTTTGGGTGTTGTCCTGATTGCCTCTGCTCTCTTGGGGGTCACTTCCCTACCCTCCTGGGATATTAGCTGTCCAATGTATAGGACATTCTTATGGCAATACTGTATTTTTTCCTTGTCCACCTTTTAACCATGTTCTGCCAAAACTGTCAACAGTTGTTCCAAGTCCTTTCGGTACTGCTCGTCTTTCCTGCTAAATATTAAAATGTCATCCACATATTGAATGACTGTGCTGCTGTCATGGCCACTGGGCAGGAACCCAGTACTTCACTTCATGCAGGGTCCCAATGCCTACGGCACCAAGATCATTTCAAAGTGTGCATGGCACACAGAACACTAAAGGCACGTGCAGCAAGGCCGGGCGGGGCCCTGTTATCAAAGGGAAGGCATGCGCAGAAGACAGAAGGAGGAGCTAGGTGGGGCCACAAGGCGGGGCCTAAGGGGAGTGGCTGGGGCCAGGCTATATAAGCTGGCCCCACCTGCATACTGGCGCTTCGCGTTAGTTTGCTCAGAGCAGCGTAATGCTTACCCCCGTTCAGAGGACTCTTACCTGATTCAGCACGTGCGCCTTCAGTCTCCCGGACCCTCTAACACCTACCTGGTTCAACACATGCGTCTCCAGTCTCCGGAGACCTCGACCATCTTTCTTGAATTCTGCTACACCATTGCCGGAAGGAATGCCATCTGCTTCCACTTTGCAGTCGCTACGCAGCCTTACCTGAAGTCGCACCATCGTCAGAAGCTTCACCATCTGCTTCTCATTCCACAGTCACTGCGCATGCCTTACCTGAGGCCACACCATCGCTGGAAGCGCTGCCATCTGCTCCCGACTCTGCTGCAGCCGCATACACCTTACCTGCCTTCCGGAATCCTCTTCAGGTACCGCCCAGCATCCTTACCTGCTCCGAATTTCACCAACACAGGGCCTTCATCGGGCGCATCCCCCACGCGGATCTTCATCTCCGGCAACCTGAAGGAGTCGGACACCGCTCACTAGCCATTGCCGCTCTGCAGCGCCTGCTAGGGAATAAGACACAAGGTGAGCGGTCACACAGACTTTCACTCGCTAAAGCAGCACTACTCGCGAACTTGCTCCAGTTCCTAAAAACTACCTACTTACCAGTGGTGGACGATCCGGAGCAGACTCTTCTCTCCATCACGCACTCCTGGGCCATCTTCATCATCTGCAGGGGAGAGAGAACAATAAACCATCACGAACATTCTAACTTGAGACAGAATTGTTACAAGAATACGGACAACAACCATCATTATAAAAACTTACCGCCAAGACGGAATGGTTGCAGCCGGTCTGAACCTCCACAACTTGGACCAGTGACGCAACTAGGTCCATCCGCAGCGCCCCTGCTGAAGAAAGCAGGACGGAGAGCTCCTCTTTACATACAAACAGGTGAGCCTGCATGGGTAAAATTCTACGCACTACCTTTTGGCACGAAAGGGCAGAGGGGAACTGCGACTCCACCACGCTATCCTTACTGCCTCTCACCTTATCACAGGAACAAGCCCAGCCTTCAGGATCCCCGGCAAGGCAGCAGTTGGGGAAGAGAAGCGACCAGAGGGAGCCAGACCCAGGGAGGGCTCCAACCGTGCCCCAACGTCCCTGCAGAGACCAGGTCAGCGTAACAGAACGCAAAGCCAGTCCGTATCTCTGCCTTGGCGTTATGAATACCTCTGAAACCGACCAGTTGGCCCAATTGCTGGGGGATTTACAGGCTGAAGTGCATGCCTCCAGGCAAGAGACAAACTCTTTAAGAAGGGACTTAATCGTTGTTCGAGAACGAACCGACGAGTTGGCAAGGCAGGTGCTTCAATCTCACGCAGGACAGGTCCGCTACCTGGAATTGCGCCCACCCCAGTGCCACCCTCACCACCAGTTCAAGTGTTACTTCCAGGGGCCATACCGCTGGCTCCGCCGGAGCGGTTTACTTTTTGTGCCGCCCAGGTGCATTCCCAAACGATAGCTCTAGGGTGGCTTTTGTGCTATCATATCTAGGAGGTAGTGCAGTGGACTGGTCAATACCATTGGTCAACCAGGATGACCCTGTGCTGCACAATTTTGGGGAATTCCAACAGGAATTAGAGAAGCTGTTTGCAAGGCACATCCAAGGACAGGCCCTGGATAACAAACTGTTGTCCCTAAAACAGGGGAATCAGGATTTATTGACATACATAGCCACTTTCAATCGCCTGATTGCACAAACCAACTGGCCTGAGGAAAAAAGGACCACATTATTTTATCGAGGATTACGTGGGGAAGTAAAGGATGTGCTAACCCATGTGGTCAACCCTGCTGAAGCCTGTGCAGAATACAGCAACCTAACGTTGCAACTGGATCACAGGTTACAAAATAGAAAGATGGATTGCACCAGGGCAGAAGGGAGATCAGTCTATATGAGAATCAGGGACAATCGAGGCAAGACTCACGAAACCACTGAACCTATGCAAATTGGGGGGTTATTGGCCCCTATATCTAAGGCGGAGAGAGAGAAACGGAGGCAGGAACAGCTATGCTTATACTGTGGTAAGGCAGGACATTTTCTTCGAGACTGCCCTACTAAACCTCCCAAGAAAACTGTTGGTGCAACGGACCATACCGAGAAGGAACAAGATACGGCTCCAGAAAACTCCAGTGCCCGACAAGGGTAGGGGTCCCCTTGTCGAGCAAAAATCAAAAGGTAGTTCAGACCTCACATCTAGTCATTCCAGTACTCGTAGTTCACCACCAGCAACCATCGAAGCTACACGCCTTGGAGGCGTATATAGACAGTGGAGCAGTTGGTAACTATATTGATCAGGCCCTAGCCACACAAATAGGCCTCCCTCTTTGGCATAAACCACAGGCTGAGAACGTAACTGCAGTAGATGGCTCACAACTATCACCTGGAGCAGTAACGCATCACACGGAAAAGGTTATGCTGATATGTCAGGATGTTCATCGGGAAGACATCTCTTTTGATCTTATCGGAGCACCACAGTTCCGAATGATCTTAGGAATGCTGTGGGTTGAGTCCCATAACCCCAGAATTGACTGGAAGACACAAGTGCTGACCTTTCCGCCAGAATGCGCCGAAAGCTGTCATTTGCAACAATCCAAAAGCAGGGCAAAATCTCTTTTGGCCCCTGCTGGTGCTCTGCCCTGGAATATTTGGACTATCAAGATGTATTTCAGAAAGAACAGGCAAATGCCCTTCCTCCACATAGGTCCTATGACTACCAGATCGACCTGATACCCAGAGCTCAAATCCTGTGTAGCCGAATATATGCCTTGGTGGAACAAGAAAATCAACACTTATGAACCTATCTAGACCAGTAGCTAGCTAACGGGTTATTTTGCCCATCTAAGTCCCCTGCTTCCTCAGCGCTCTTCTTCGTACCCAAGAAGGAAGGCGACCTCAGAACGTGCATCGACTACAGGGCATTGAATTAAATAACGGTCAAGAACAGATACCCTCTGCCACTCATCCCAGAATTACTCGACCAGGTAAAAAGTGCTCAAATCAACACTAAACTGGACCTAATGGGCGCCTATCACCTCGTACGAGTTAAAAGTGATGACGAGTGGAAAACAGCTTTCCGGACCAAATACGGACTCTTCGAGTACCAGGTGATGCCCTTTGGGCTATGCAATGCGCCAGCGGCATTTCAGTTCTTTATGAACGACGTGCTCCATGAACTACTGGATGTCTTTGTTCTCGTTTACATTGACGATATTTTAATCTATTCGCAGTCCAAGGAAGAACATATTGGCCACGTAAGAGCAGTGTTGGAAAAGCTCCGTCAGCACCAATTGTTTGCTAAACTAGAAAAATGCTCCTTCCACGTCACAGAGGTCGAGTTTTTGGGCTTCATGCTTACTCCACAAGGAGTTCATATGGACACACGCAAGGTTGAAGCTATTCTTCGATGGCCTTCCCCAACATCTACCCAAGGGGTACAAAGTGTACTGGGCTTTGCCAATTTTTATAGACGATTTATACCACAATTCTCGCAAATCGTCCATCCGATCACGTCTCTTCTAAAAAAGAACAAGAGATGCTTTTGGTCAGCGCAGGACGAACAGGCCTTCAGGATTTAAAACAAGCCTTCACCTCAGCGCCTATACTGTAACACCCTCGGCCTGATCTGCCTTATGTAGTGGAAACTGACGCTTCCAGTATTGCCATGGGGGCAGTGTTATCACAAAGAGTCCCTGAGACAGGGCAGCTTCATCCTATTGCATTCTGGTACCGCAAGTTTCTGCACCTGAAGGAAACTACGCAATAACGGACAAAGAGCTTGCAGCAATCAAAGGAGCCTTCAAGACTTGGAGACATTTTGGGAGCGAAACACACGGTCACTGTTATTACCGATCGCCGTAGTCTACAATATTTGAAAACTGCCAAGGCTCAATCCTCACGCCAACTCCGCTGGGCATTATTCTTTGCTGAGTACAATTTTGTAATAACCTACCGGCCTGGAGTGCGCAGCGGAAAAGCCAACCCTCTATCAAGAATGGGAGAGGACCAGGACGCTTTCATTCCCTCCGACCCCATAGCCATAATCCCTGAAGAGCAGATTAGTAGCCGTTAGTACCTGCTGGGAAGAACTAAAGACTGACCTCCAAATTCAGATGAACCCGATCACCCAAGAGGAGTGGTTAAGGAAGCGAGAACAATACTCCAATAGAAATAATCTGCCGTACTTTCAGGAAAGATTATATGTTCAGGACAAAGAATTACGTACAAAGATTATAGCGAACTACCATGAGTCGTTGGTAGAAGGACACCCAGGGATCGCCAAGACCAGGGCCAAGATCCATAAGAACTATTGGTTGCCCTCTTGGAGAAAGGATGTCGCCCAGTTTGTTACCACATGCAGAGTCTGTGCACAAAATAAATCCCAAAAACAAAACCCTGCAGGGCTATTGAGACCACTGGAGGTGTCATCAACACTGTGGCATACATTATACATGGACTTCATCACCGATCTGCCACCCTGCGAAGAGTTTAATACAATCCTGGTCGTGGTAGACCTGTTCTCCAAGATGGCACACTTCATCCCACTAAAGGGTCTTCCCACCACAGCTACTTTGGCCACAGTATTTTTGGAACAGATCTTTCGACTGCATGGTTTCTGTTACGCTCACCTGGTTCCCACGGGGGCGTCGACCGGAACTGGGCCGCTGTTGTTTCCACAGCGTGACGTGTAGCGTCGAGATGACTGACTGGACTGGCCCGCTCTGCCTAGTTTGTCTGGCTCACAGGAATATTCTTCTGCAAAGGAGAAGGGGAATTAACCACCCGTGGAATTGAGTGTCAACCCACCTTCCCCACTCCCGTTGTCTTCCCACAGATCACTCTTGATGTCCCCTCCTTAGTCTCACCTGATGGTTTGGAAGGATGAGCTCTCCATCCTGCGTCGACCGCAGGGGCGCGTTGATGACCAGTTACTTCACTGGCGTAGAGGAATTGGTGAGTTCCAGTATTGACTCTAAAGTCCAATGGTTCATAAGAGTTCAAATGTCTGATCTTCACTCTGTCCGATTCCTTGCAGGTTGCCGATTAATCCACCTGAAGATTTCCAAATGGCAATTGGTAAGATTCAGGTAAGTCTATTGTGGTTTTCCCCTTAGGGTCCGGGGTACGGCGATGAAGCAGAGTTGACTGCGCCGACCCGAGATGAGGTGAGTACCCCCGTGGTAAATCAGGTAAGTCCTTGGGGGTAGCTTGTATAGCCTTAGAGAGTCCCCTTGCTCACCTTGCTGTCTTTGTCTCCTTAGGTCTCGGAGGGCGGCCGCGAGATGGAGAGAGCGTGATGGAATGCTGAAGTACCGCCAAGCAAGTGAGTTCAGCGCGGCGCCGTAGGAATGCGAAGCAATGCTTCAAAGACTTCTGTCTTTCAGCTCCGTGGCGAAATGGATCAAGATTCAGGTAAGGATTAAAGTTAAAACTCCTGTTCTAACCTTTATCCTTCTTTTCTTCTTGTTTCAGGAGTCCCAGGACTGAAGCGGGCGTGGCTGAAGACTGGAGCTGCTGAAAACACGGTGAGCGTTACGCTGCAGCAAGCAGAATAACGCGAAGCACGAGTGGCTGTCCGGGCGTGGTTTAAATAGCCTTGGAAGAAGTTCCAGGTAAGTATTCTTCCACAGCCCCACCCAAGTAACAAAATAGTCCCTTCAGTAAAATAGTCCCTCCTAAGCCTCATTTGGCTTGAGTCTTCACGCAGCATGGTCTGCCTCAGGTGAGTATGCAGCATGGTCTGCTTCAGGTAAGTTATCAATAATGAGCCTGGCGCCCACGGCGCAAGGACTGACTTTATCTTTATGAGCCTGGCGCCATAGGCGCCAGGACTGTACCCAAACAGCCCCTAACTGGGGCTTTTGGGCATGCTCCAAGTGGCATGATGCCTGCTTCCGGGGCTGCTGGGCCTGGTCTGGTCTTCCGGGGGCAGGCATCATGACAGTTTCCCATCTGTATTGGTTTCTGTCAGAGGATCCCAGTTCGTTTCAGCCTTTTGGAGAAGGTGTTGTAAACTAGCTCAAATTGACCTTCGGCTTTCTACGAGTCACCATCCCTAAACCGATGGTCAAACGGAGAGAACGAATCAGACGCTCGAACAATACCTAAGATGCATGTTACAACAAACAGGGGACTCCTGGAAAAACATTCTCTGGTTAAGTGAGTTCGCCTACAACAACTCCATTCATACCAGCACGGGACAGACCCCGTATTACACAATGAACGGTCGTCACCCAAGAACATCTTCCTTTGACACCCTCGACGAGTTGGAAATGCCGGCAGTTACATCATTGCATAAAAGAATTACTCAATCTCTAAAAGAAGCCAGTGAACACTTAAGGCGAGCTAAGGAGTAGCAAAAGAAATGTGCAGACCGGCACACGAGGGAGGCTCCGCATTATCATGTCGGGGATAAAGTATGGTTGGCATCCAAAAACATTCCTTTAAAAGGACCTTTTGCCTTTCGGCTGCGATATTTGGGACCATACTCCATTAAGGCTGTTGTAAACCCTCCGGCCATGAAATTGGATTTACCACCCAACATGCAAATCCACCCAGTATTTCACATCTCCCTTCTAAAGCCAGTGGGACAAGACACTCGAATTCAAACACCGCCGGAACCAGAGATCATCCCCGGCGAACTTGAATATGAATTAAAGGACATCCTGGACCCCAAGAAAATACGTTCGAAACTGTACTATCTCATGGATGGGAGGGTTACGGCACTCAGGATCGTACTTGGGAACCCGCTGAATTTGTCCATGCCCCACGACTCATTAGAAAATTCCACCGGAACAACCCCACCAAACCGGGACCGGAGAGAAGACCCACCGTGAGAGGGACCTTGAGGGGGAGTGCTGTGATGGCCACTGGACAGGAGCCCAGTACTTCACTTCATGCAGGGTCCCAATGGACCCAGTCTTGGCGCCTATGGCATCAAGCTCATTTCAAAGTGTGCATGGCACACAGAACACCAAAGGCACGTACAGCAAGGCCGGGTGGGGCCCTGTTATCACAGGGAAGGCACGTGCAGAAGACAGAGGGAGGAGATAGGTGCGGCCACAAGGCGGGGCCTAAGGGGAGTGGCTGGGGCCAGGCTATATAAGCTGGCCCCACCTGCATACTGGCACTTCGCGTTAGTTTGCTGAGAGCAGCGTAACGCTTACTGCCGTTCAGAGGACTCTTACCTGATTCAGCACGTGCACCTTCAGTTCTGGAACCCTCTAACACCTACCTGGTTCAACACATGCGTCTTCAGTCTCCGGATACCTCGACCATCTTACCTGAATACTGCCACACCATCGCCGGAAAAACTGCCATCTGCTTCCACTCTGCAGTCGCTACGCACGCCTTACCTGAAGTCGCACCATCGTCAGAAGCTTCGCCATCCCCTTCTCATTCTGCAGTCGCTGCGCACACCTTACCTAAGGCCACACCATTGCTGGAAGCGCTGCCATCTGCTCCCGACTCCGCCGCAGCCGCATACACCTTACCTGCCTTCCAGAATCCTCCGCAGGTACCACCCAGCATCCTTACCTGCTCTGAATTTCACCAACACGGGGCCTTCATCGGGCGCAGCCTCCACACGGATCTTCATCTCCGGCAACCTGAAGGAGTCAGAACCCGCTCGCCAGCAATCGCCGCTCCGCAGCGCCTGCAAGAGAATAAAAGACACAAGGTGAGCGGTCACACAGACTTTAACTCGCTAAAGCAGCACTACTCACAAACTTGCTGCAGTTCCTAAAAACTACCTACTTACCAGTGGTGGGACCATCCGTAGCAGACTCTTCTCTCCATCACGCACTCCTGGGTCATCTTCATCATCTGCAGGGGAGAGAGAACAATAAACCATCACGAACATTGTAACTTCAGACAGTATTGTTACAAGAATACAGACAACAACCATCATTATAAAAACTTACCGCCAAGACGGAATGGTCGCAGCCGGTCTGGACCTCCACAACTTGGACCAGTGACGCAACTAGGTCCATCCGCATTGCCCCTGCTGAAGAAAGCAGGACGGAGAGCTCATCTTTACATACAAACAGGTGAACCTGCATGGGTAAACTTCTACGCACTACCTTTTGGCACGAAAGGGCAGAGGGGAACTGTGACTCCACCACACTATCCTTATTGCCTCTCACCTTATCACAGGAACAACCCCAGCCTTCAGGATCCCCTGCAAAGCAGCAGTTGGGGAAGAGAAGCGACCAGAGGGAGCCAGACCCAGGGAGGGCTCCAACCGTGCCCCAACGTCCCCGCAGAGACCAGATGAGCATAACAGCTGTCTAGATGTACGTTCCCCAGATCCATTTACAGGACCTTATTGGATAGGCAAGGTGATTCACAGTACCCCTGTGGAAGTCTTGTATGTTTCCACCTTTTATTTCTCTATATAAATTACATCAGATCCTGTGACTCTTGGTGGAGTAGGATAGAGAAGAAAGCGTTCTTCAAATCTATCAACAAGAAATTAGTAGCTTCCAGTGGAATACTACACGGTATTGTCACTGGATTGGGAACTAAAGGAAAAGCTGCTTCAACAATGTTTTTCAGAGGGTACAAATCCTGAATAAAATTCCACAATCCCCATATTGCCTTCTTCACCAGGTACACAACCTGTTGCATTGTAATTCTGATGGCACCAAAATCCCTTCCTGCATTAATGCAGTAATTGTTGGTGAATATATTGAAGTGGGTATTTGTCCTCACGCATTTTGTGTGCCATGATCGGGCTTATGTCAGATTTGCCTAGGTACTGTACTCTGAGAGTCTGCCATATAGCTGCTCTGCAGTTATTGAATGGCGCTCCATTGTGTGATGTGTTCTGCGTTGTCACTCTGGGATACCCTGCCCATTTCCAAACATTGTCAGCTACCTCCCCAGGGATGGCTGAAAGTAAGCTCTTCATGTTCCCCACTGCCAGTGTCTTCCCTGCCGTCAATCTTTCTAGCTCATAAGTCCACTTCCTTGCTCCTGCAGTCAGCAAGGGTAGCTTACACCTCAAATTGTCCTTGTTCATCTGTTGCCACTGTATGTACTGCAGCCGTCCGCCACCCTTTTCTAGTAACGGAAACTGTGTCAGCCCCATACCTCTGTCATGTCTCCCTATGCCTTTCATAACTGTAAATGCCCCTGTCATGCTAGCTCTCATTCATCCGGGTAATGCCCTTAACCTATGCATATATGGGGTAACTTCATCTGTGCTATGTGATCTACCTTTGGAACGCTGGAGGTGCCCCTCAAGGTTCAGCTTTCACCTTTCTATGTCTTCCCCTTCATTCCACAGTGTCTTCCGCTCTGGGCTCACTCTCTCAGT
Source organism: Ambystoma mexicanum (assembly GCF_040938575.1). Lineage (NCBI taxonomy): Eukaryota > Metazoa > Chordata > Amphibia > Caudata > Ambystomatidae > Ambystoma > Ambystoma mexicanum. The sequence goes on from NC_090941.1 coordinate 407,379,580, forward strand.
GGGGCGTTATAGCCTCCTCCCTTTGTCATTATAAATCTCCCCTAGTTCTTCGTCTGACCCCATTGTCCCTACACAATCGTCGCTGTCTTCACCCCCATTGTCCTCAATGTTGAGCCTCCTCAGCATAGTCTTCCCTTGTTGTCTGCCCCTGCTCTGTCCAGTGAGCCGCTTCGACCACTCTGTAGGGATCCCCCTATGCTTCTGCTTGCCTTAGGGGCAGACGTATCACCTCTTCTGCTCCTGTATAATATGCCGATTCTCCTTTGTATTCCCGCTTCCTCATCATTTAAACATTTTGGTTCCATCATTATGTCCTCTACCTCCGTGAGGCATCTCTCTACTGCTCTCTCTCTCTCTCTCCAGCTCCTGCCTTCTGTCTCTCTCCTCTTTCTCTCTACATCAACATTCTTTAACAAGTATTTCAATTTCCATTTTTCTTTTTACCTTCTTAACTCTGTCTGCCTTTCTCTTCACCATCTCTATTTCTTTCCTTTCTCTGCCTCCTTTCTCAGCTGTTCCTGTTCCTTCTTCTCCTCCCTTTCTCTTCTGCTCACTTCCTCCATTATCTGTCCTCTTCTTCTTTTCCCTTTGTTTCTTAGCTTCCTCCTCGATATCTCTGAGCTCTCTGTCCTCCCACCCACTCATTTGGTGGAACTGTCGCCCCCTTTGTATATCTTAGTTAGCACGCCGCCCCCACTCAACTTCGCTTGCAAATCACTGTACTCCTTGCGCTCATCAATTTTTTCAAAAAAGGTAGCAGGCGCTCCTCTCCAGAAAGAACATGGCATGATAACCTGTTCTGCGATGAGATTTTGCAGCACACGTTTTTTGCTCACTGTACCTTTCAGAGATGGGAAATATCCATTTGCATATCAGTCTTTGTCCCGCCCACATGGGCAGTCCCCATTTTCTTGTTCCACAGTTTAGCACCACTAAGTGAGTCTTCGCTACTATATGCAGGCTGTGCATAAATGGAGTTAGTGTATTCTGCCGCGACAGGTCTGTGGTTTGAGGAGGGTGACGAGGAGCCATGGGTTAAAGTCTAAATCGCAATATTTGCGGATCATGAATGTATCTCATCCCGACAACACCATTCCGCTGGCTACTTTAGTGACTATATTCAAGTCCCATAGTCTTAAATTCTGAGACCCCCTGGTGCCCCTCTCGTTCATTACTTATCCACGTCACCTCCTTCTCCTGTCCGAACGTCCAACTCCTGGGGGCATCCGTGCGTGTCGAGCCATCCCATGGCTTCTTCCGGAGTTTCAAAAAACAAAGTTCTGTGCTTATGAAAAACCTTCAGTTTGGCCGGGTAGAGCAGCATGTATTTATGACCCGCTTCTCACAATCTCCTTTTGACTGCCCCAAAGTTCATTCTGCTCCACTGTACCGTCAGGGTATAATCCGGGTAAGCCGTTATGTTTGCCGAACCTCTCTGTATTGTCCCACCTTTGTGGAAGTGTTCCAGGATCCTTTTTTGATCCCTGTAATTAAGTATTTTAGCGATCACCGGCCTAGGTGGGCCTCTTGGCGACGGTCTCCTCGTTAGGGCCCTGTGCGCTCTTTCCACTGCGAACCCCTGAGACAGCACTCCCCCAGTGATTTCTTGTAGCAACATTGTTTCAACGAAATCTGTGGGGTTATGGCCTTCCGCTCCTTCTGGCAGTCCAACAATACGGATATTATTCCTCCGGGCCCGCCCTTCTGCCTCCTCCGCTCTGCTCTCCAGATTACCCACTCGCTGTACCAGAGCGTGAAACTCCGACCGGTTAGAAGCACAGTCCGCCATGTTAGGGCCCATCTCCTTCTCAAGGTTCTCCGTGCGCTCCGCCAGAGACTGTACGTCTTGCCGTAGTAGATTCACATCCTCCTGCACTGCCCCGACCTGGAGCTCCAGTGCTGTTTTTAGTTCTGCCACCGCCAGTTCGAGCTTGGTCTCCCAAGCCGCCTTCAGATCGGCGATCGCTTCGAGGACCTCCTGATTCGCGCCCATGATGGCACTGCTCCCAGCTTGGGCTTTGACTTTGCTCCTGGCTCTTTCCGGGCCTGGTGGCCTCTTTGTGTATTCCTCTAATGTGGGTTGCTTACTCTTCAGTCTTGGGGGTTTATTAGACATGGCGCTGTGCCTATGAGTCGTGAATCAGCCCTTTCACCCGTGGTCCTCAGTCCCAGCAAGGGTGGGTTCTCACTGTCCTCAAAGGGCCGGTGGTATCTGCTAGTTCCTTCGGTCATCCACGCTCCGTTTGGAGCACTCCACCAGCGTTTTTCCCTTTGGTTTTCTTCTCCGCGGCCACCCGGACTGGGCAATGTGATAGTTATTTCGTATCCCTAGCGATCTTCCTCTGCTGTTGTCGAGCAGAGAAAGCTCCTCCGTCTCTGGGGTGCGCCCCTCGGGATCTCTTTGTTCTCGTCCGCTGCCATTTTGGTGCCCTCTCCGCGGCCAACTTCTCAGGACAAAGTAACGATGCGGCCGTTCCTACACTCTAAATTTGCAGTCAACCTGCTCATACTCTGCTCTGTACCTTCCCATGCCTGCACATACTTTTAGGCCGCCACTGATCCAAAAAATATGCGTTTCTTGGTCGGATCAAGTTGTCGGATCACGGAGCTCGCAGGGTTTCCAGCCTATTCCATGGCTGCCAAGCCACGCCCCCCTTCCAACAGGTAACAACTTGATCGCTTCCTGAATCTCCTACTCAACTAGTGGCCTCCCCAGTTATTCCCCCTCCCCCTGCGACAGCTAATAGAGACCGACCTGATCCAGATAATCATCCAGCATGCCCTGGTTCGTGGTAGACCTAAGAGTAGAAAGCCCTATAGTAGTCAATAAATACTTCCATTATCCATCTGTGAGAGTCTCCCAGCTTTGTCCGCAACCCCGGTGATATGAGACTTAGAATTTCCACCCTTAACTAAATGAGCCAGTGTAGCCCCGGTCCTTTGCCCCTTCCCATACCTTCTCACCGTGGCTGACCTTACGTTCAGTCCTTTCCCTGAAAAACCCGAATTCTTCTCGATTCTAGCCTGCAAACAATTGTCCGTAAGGAACCCCGCTCTAGATTCCAAATCCCACAGACAAATGTCACTAGCGGCCAGCTTCCCACATCCTTGGCAATACATAAACCCCTTATGGCGCACTTGAAGGCCTCCCACAGTATGGAATAAGAAGGCACTGAGCCTTCATTTTCCTGGAAGTTCCCGAAGCACACCCTTCCTCACCTCCTCCCTGAACACTGTGTCCCGCAGTCGTTCATTCCTTAAGTGCCAGCTCTTGCCCACCTGCCATTTTCCTGGGATGGGGAGGGTCGCAACCACTGGAGTATAGCTGGAAAGTGTATGCGTCAGGATGTTACATTCCATGAACCAACCCAAACCATTAGCAGAAGCAAGAAAGAAATCAAGCCTGGAGGCTGAACCATGTACCAAGGTCCTAAATGTATATCCCCTTTCAGTTCCGTGACAAGCCCTCCAAATGTCCATCAAGTCTTCATTAGAACAAATCTACTGCAACTTGCCCGTAGCCCTACCCCCCTGTTGTGACCTTCCGACCTATCTAACGGGTTACACATGACTGCATTAAAGTCCCCCGCACAGCATACCATGCTCTCAGGGTGTCACCTCAAGTGTTCTTCAATAAATTCCGAGGTCACAAATGAATCCGTATTGGGGCCATAGTAATTTATAAAGGTGAAACCCCACCCTTGTATCAGGCCTGTGAGGACCAAGTCCCTACCTTCAGTATCCCTCCCCACCTTTGTGCAGTGAAACCCCACTGTACTTTTGTTAATTATACACCAGAGCAGTGGTCTCCAAACATTTTTGACCTGGGCTCCCCCTAAGCAAAATTTGGGCAGACCAGCCCCCCCCCCCCAAAAAAATGCCAAATTGACAGTATGTATTGTGCACTGTCACCTGCTCCCATCACAGTCGCTGGGCTCCCTCATCCCACTCCTACTCAGTTCCTGGGCTCTCCCCGCCCCATCGCACACCCTGGGCTCTCCCCACCCTATTGCATGGTTCCCGTCCATCCTGCTCCCACCACAGTCCCTGGGCTCCCCCCATCCCGTTCCCAACAAAGTCCGAGGGCCAGTGCCGGCTGGTGAATTTTTTAAGTGGAGGGGCATAACTATTTCCCCCAAAAATGCCATATCGACCAAGCGCAGTGAGGGAGACCGAACCAATCAAGAGGGGTTTGGGGCGGTTTTCCCCCCATGAATTTCATTGTAAATAATGGGTTGAAATGTTGCATTGTAGAGCATACTTTAAAAAATAAATGGGTAAATAGCCAAACAGTTTGCAATTGATGCTGGGGGGCCCATGGGGCAGGCATGATTTTCTTGACTGGACATCTATGATAGATGTCCAGTAAAAAGATACCATCTCTGTCCCCTGGTCCCCACTGGGCCTAACACAATCAACATGATTATGTGTGTATGTAAGGCTCTGGGGTGCCAAGGGGGAGAGCATGGTATTTTTGACTGGACATCACTGATAGAAATCCGGTAAAAAAAATACTATCCCTGTCCCCTCGGCTCCACAGCGCCTCAGAAGGAGAGCGATTTGGCAGGTGGGTAGGGGATTGTGCAATAAAGACATTTAAGCATTTTTAAAATGCCTTTGTTGTACAACCCCTTTTCCCCCTCTATCCACCACTTGCTAAAATCAGCTCAACGAACCAAAACAAACTAACACACACACACACACACATTCATACAGCACTCACTCTCTCATTCACACGAGCAGCCATCACCATACCATCACTCATAACACAAGCATACATGCATCCATACACGTTTAAATAAAAAAAATGAACATAAACGTACCTTCTGCATTGGCCTGCGTGTAGGTGCTGAAACACCCTGCTCCTGGCTGCTCTATCCATATGTGCGAGGAGGCGCAGGAGCTCCCCCTCGCACATACAGACATGCAGTGCCCCAGCCAGCATTTCCAATGAGCTATGCAATGCTGGCAAAGCAAAATTCCCCACACTTGCATGGCTCAGTGAGCATGTGCAGCTGGGGAATTCAACTGAACTGTCAAAGATAAATAGTGTTTCCCTTTGACAGTTCAGTCAGCCCAGGAGCAATGTCTGTACCAAAACTGCAAAATGCTAGTGTGGGCCAGTCAAAATGGAACACCTTTTTGGCCAATGTGGGACAGTTTGATGAGTTACTTCACTATGCAGTTAGTAATTGTGAACATTGTTGCTGAATAAATATTGTTTAAATATCACAATTTAGTTACGTTTTAACACAAAGTACCCCCTTGGGTACTATTGAAACAGTCTGTGACTAAAGGAATGAATTTCCATTTACAACTGCAAGCCACTTTTTCATTGGTGCCTGAGACAATGTCATGCTTCATCCTGACCATGTGAGCTGCCCCTGCCCATTTCTTCCATTCTAAAAAAAAGAAAATAACATTTGTTTTTTACATTTCATGCTGGGCTCTCACGGCCCCCCAGGGATGCACCTCGTTCTGCAGGTCGTTTTATGGCTAGTTGGTTCCACCATCCAAAGGAAGACGTTCTCCTCTTTGGAGCTCCTCTGTCGATTCAAAAATGGGATGAGGACAGCAGTGGTCTCTTCATGGTTACTAGAAGGGGCTGCAGGCGACTCTGGTTGTCTTCTTCGGATCTTATGCTCCAGTGGTTGACTTGCCTTCTGCCTCAGGAACCTCACCTTTTATCAGGATTTCACACTCATCTTCTGCAAACTCTCCCGGGGCGTGTGACTGTCCAATAAGGCAGCCAGCCCCCCCCCCCCTTCAGTGGAAACTGGTTCCTTTCAGGCACATCAGCAGACAAAGGATAGCAGAGTTTCAGGCTCCTCCCCTGCTTCTTGTCCTTGCCTCCACCCTTTGATGTCACTACTTACTCTCCACACTTGATACTCTCTCCTCCATACTACTAATCCCTCGTCCACACTACTACCTCCCCCTCTATACTACATCCTCCCTCCAGAACAATACTACTTTCTTTACCACTCCTGCTCCCTCCCCAACACTATAACTTCCTCCTCCTCTACGAATCCCTCATTCACACCACACCTCCCTCTTTCAAACTACTACTACTCCCTTCTCCACATCACTACTCCCTTTCTCAAACTTCTACTCCTAGCCCCTCCTCCACACCAATACTCCCTCCTCCCCACTACTACTCCCTGCTCCTCATTGCTACTCCCTCCTCAACACTTCTACTTCTCAGTCACCCTGCTTTCATGCCATACCATTCTCTTCACAGACACTCCTTACATTAACTCTCCTCGCCACACTTGTCACACTAACCATCACATTGCATTACAACTTTCACTCACTAGCCAATATCTAATCTTCATAAATCAGCTCCACACTCCACCATGCCTTCCACCCTCCTGCTGATCCTTTGGTTCCCAACTTCTCACCTGAATAACCCACACTTCCTGCTTCCTGTGGTCTACTTATATCCCTCTCTCAACAGTGGTTCTCTGCCCTTGGACAATCTGGGCCAGTCTTCCCCACCCAGGTTGTGTTGAAGAAACCAAAAGCTACAAGTAGCAGGTTAAGGCCGAGCCACATCCTCATAACGGGCCCGCTGAGAAACAACAATGAGGGCCAGGGAAGGCAATTATTCATTTTTGGGTGTCCTGTTCTTGGTGGTCCCAAGGTAAGTGAAATGTTGGAGGGGTTAGTGTTCTACCAGCTTAGTCCCTCGTGGTCTAGGGTGCTGGCAAATCTCTGTGTGTGCTTGCAGCTTTCACTCAGAAGCACCATGCAGTTTCTCTGCCTGCCAAAGTTGCAGCTCCTCTCTCTCTCTGCTGGTCTTTCTCTGTCGGCTTCGATGCGCAGAAGACTGGGTTTGTGGTTGCTGGTGGTCAGGTCTCAATTCATCTGCAGTTGATATAGGGTTCTGGAGAATGGCTCTCACTTTAATGCTTTTTCTGCTTCCAGGTCATGTGTCCCTAGAAAATCTAAACAACACTGGCAAGCATTGTGTGTATGAGACTTGGCACAAGTTACCAGTGGACTGCTCAGAAATAAGATGGCACAGAGGCTGTGGCGGCACAGGGGGACGGAATCGGTGCACTCTCAAATGCCACTGTCACCCTCATGGGTAAGACTTGCACTGGATTTCTCCCTGGTTGGTGTCCCATCCCGGGCTGAGAGATGTGGCAAAGCTGGACAATTTGTCAATTCTTCCCAGTGGAGGGCTGTCCCCTGTGAGGCTAGGAAGGGGAACCCGCTAAGCAAGACCCTCTGTAGGGGACTGGGCAAGTGGAACCTCACTGGGAGTGACTCCCCTCTTGGGACAAGGATTCCCATTCCAGAGCAGAACTCCCATTGCACACCACCTTGTCTGTATATATGGATGTGGAAAAGACTTTAATATCTCCTGCAATGACTACATTTTACAAAGATCCTTCTTTCCATGTATTGGCTACAGGCAATGCTGAACACAGCCTGAATGCCATGATCAGCAAAGAAGGACACTGTTCTGTTAATTCATGTGATACGTATTAAAGAGTAATCTCCTACAAAGAAGGGAGAACCACCGAAGAGGCGAGCAAGTGGCGAGCTGAATGCCTAAGATTTGTTGTTCTCCCCCACTGAGGGACCGAGGTCGGGGAAGAAGCCGAGACTGGAATCCTTGCATTCCGTTTGGTGGTGCTGCCACAGCGAGCAGTGATGGGCCGGGAGTCTGAGACCGGGTGTCGAGACGAGAAGGTATGAGGGAGCCCATGTCCCCAAGCTACACATACGTCGGTCCATATTAACAGAGCCAATTAGCAGCGGGGAAAGCTGGCAAGCTAATGGGATAACGCTACAAGGTATAAATATTGTGAGTGACGGCTAACCAGGTTATGGGAGCCTGAGAAACCCGAATATAAAAATATCCTATGCAACAAGGATTGAGAAATATGCAGACGTTATGCATAATGGCTGTGAAAGCTATCCAGGTTACAGGAGCCTGAGAAACCTGTATACCTGTATGCGTAAACACCCTATGAAAGGTAGGTTTAGAGGGATATGAACATTGTGGATAACGTCTGTGAGAGCTATCAAGGTTACAGGAGCAATGGAAATCTGAGTGCACTAATACCCTATGTAAGGGGGAAAGAGAGGGGACGTGAACACTGAATTAGAGCAGAGAAAGCCATGGAAGCAACACAAGTCTGACAAGCCAGGGTGGATAGCTGCACTATGTGAAATAACTTGGGTGAAAGAAAACAACCTATCTGACGACTTCAGGACTTTGAGAGAGTCCCAACACCTCGAAGGTGAAAGTGTGTATTGCCAAGTAATCCTGGAGGGGTGGAAATGTTGCACCAAGAGACCATTTTCTTCTTTAAAAGGAGAGAATGAAAATCATAACTTGATACAAAGACTAGGAAGAATATCCTGCAGTGCAAAAGGAACTTTGAAGACTGAAAACATGTCTAACAGTGCTTGGCCCAGGCAGAAGCCTTACCGAGGCTAGTGTGCCAACCCCGACTTTTTCCTTTTCGTTAGGTGTTTTCTAAAGTGGTAGGGCCAGTTAGTTGTTTAGGATGGGGACTGAAGACTTTTTACTTTGGCCTTGACATGCAACCTTAGCTTTTGTTTAGCCAGGCAGGGATATTCCCTCTCAAATATAGGGCAAGTTAGTGTTACGCTCAGCTGGCTCCCACAGGGGCGTCGGTCGGACCCGGACAGCTGCGGTCTCCACCCACGTGATGCGTAGTGCAGCGATGACTGACTGGATCTGCCCTCCTAATCTTGTCTGCTTAACCCGTATAAATGTTCTCCTGCAAGTGGAGAGATGGATTTAGCCACTTGTGGATTCAAGTGATGGCACACCCACAGTCCTCCCCAACTAATCACCTCTGAAATGCACTCACAGCAATCTCACCTTATATTCTTGAAAGATGAGCTCTCCATCCTGCGTGGATTTGCAAGGGCGCGTTGATTCCAGTTACTTCACTGGTTTGAAGGCTCGGGAGAGTTCCGGAGAGTATTGACTCTGAGGTTCCTGGTGAGGACCAGTAAGTATTAAGTTCATAGAGTTCAATATGTCCGATGTTCACTCTTGTTCCCCCTTCCTTTCTTGTCTTGCAGCTGGCTCATGAAAAGATGCTCTTGTGGCAGCTGGTGGCGCTCAGGTAAGAGTCTGTATTACCCAGCGCTGTCCGGTAAATGTTGCACGTTGAAAACGTGTTGTTTTGTCTCTCTTTACAGATGCGGCACGTGAAAATATGGAGAGTCACAAAAGGATGCCTCCGGTGGTAAATCAGGTAAGTCTATGGTGGTAAGAATTATATTTGTTTGTTCCCTCGGCTCACCTTGTGGTTTTCTTTTGTCTCCTAGGTGACGAAGTTCGGCGAAGAAATGATGGAGGCAGCGCCGACCCGAAGGATGCTGTGAAGACTGGTGAGTATGGCGCGGCGCTGCAGCTGGAGGTGCGGCGCATGTAGAAATGATGTTCTTTACAGGTCCGGAGACGAGATGGATCCAGAATCAGGTGTGGAATAGAAATAAGTTTGTTTTCTAACCTTGTCCCTTTCCTCTTTGTTTTAGGAGCTACGGATTCGAGGCGGGCATGGCAGAAGACTGGATGCAGGCTGCAGGCATGGTGAGTGTTACGCTGCTGGATGCAGAATAACGCTAAGCGTGTGCTGCTGTTTGGGCGTGGTTTAAATAGCCTCAAAAGTAGTCCCAGGTAAGAAGTCCCTAGAACCACACCCGAGTAAAAAATAGTCCCTGTAGAAAAATAGTCCCTTTCAGGCTTCATGTTGGATTGGAGTAATTTGCAGCATGGTCTGCCTGAGGTAAGTAATGACTATGAGCCTGGCGCCTTAGGCGCCAGGACTGATTTCTACTATGAGCCTGGCGCCAGGACTGAACCCAGATAGCCCCTGGCCGGGGCTGCTGAGGTTTTACTAAATGTCTAGATGCCTGCTCCCGGGGCTGATGGGCTTGGTCCGGATGCCTGGGGGTAGGCATCATGACAGTTAGGCATTTTTCCTTTTTATTTAAATACAATTTCATTAGCATGGCCCAATGTAGTCGGAGTCCTTCTTCTAGTTCATCCCCTCTCAACAAGGCCAGGTCACTGGCCTTGTCACACGCTTCCACTCTTTCTCCTAGGGCCTCTTCCATGTCCCACTCTTCCTGCAGACTATCTAACTTTTGATATCTGGACAGAAAGTCTGTATTGGCTTGTTTTGTCCCATACGATGCTCGACTATGAATGAAAATGGCTGTAATGCCAAGAACCATCTCACGACTCTGGGATTAGTGCCCTTGCGTCTGACCATCCAGGCCAGAGGTGCCTGGTCAGTCAGAAGCTTAAACCTCTGTCCTGTTAAATAGTTACATAGAATTATAATGCCTATTTGATTGCCAGAGCCTCCAATTCCACTATCAGATAGTTCAACTCTTTTGGGTGGGATTTTTCGACTAATCTAGATGATGGTTTCTATTCACCATCTTCCACCTGTGATCATACGGCTGCCAAGCCGACGGTTGAGGCGTCCATCTGTGGGATTAACTTTTTGGTGTTAATCGGGCATGATCAGGATGGGATGAGACTTTTACAAAAGGCTTCTCGTGGGCTTGGTCACCACATTGCACTCTTGGGGTGTTGCTGTTTCAATCTGTCAGATAAGGGGCTCACATTTTCTGAAAGCCTTGGTATGATGCGGTGGTAGTAACCTACCAAATCTAAAAAGTCTAGGCTAAGGCTGCCTTCCTTCATGACAGGCCTTTGGACAAGACGTATGACCCCCACTTTGGCACTTTGGAGTAGCATTTTCCTGTTTCCCACTGAAAGCCCAAATATCTTACTGTGGACTGGGTTTGATGTCACTTCAGAGGGTTCACATCATAAAAGGAATAGGAACACATATCTTAATAACTATTTCTTTAAAAGATGCCTACTACCGACTACATCTCCCACAGAAAAAACACATTTTCCATCGCCTACAATGCAAATCCCGAGAGGATGTTGATGTGCCGCCTATCTTGGAAAAGGATAGAAGAGAATAGCTAACTCTTACTATAAACCTTGTCATTAATACATGGAATTGTGTCTATTTCTTTTTTTTTTTAAATGCAATCATATTATCCACCAACCAGAAAAAGTGTCCGGGAGCAAATATACACACAAATCCCCTACTGCAAAAAAACATTCTACAAAGCTCTATATCAAAGAAACAGAGTGGAACATGTGGGGTGTTTTTTCTTACTTTTATTACTCGGCCTCATCGGTTCCAATTGAAGCAAATAGGACCTCAGATTAAAAAATAAATTATTTTAAAATATGAAGAAGATGGAAAAACGGGGGAAAGATATTTCACCCATACTTCATCTCATATGTTGGGGTATCGCCCTGTTTCATGGTATCCCCTTATCTCAAATTGATGACTGGTTACAGCAGCTAAAATCTTGCTTTTTAGGCCGCATTCTTCAGGACCAACAAGAAGATCTTATTCAAAATAACTTTGTTTATATGTTCTCCCGTAGTGATTGCAGGCAGCTGTAAGGTGCTGCAGGTGTTCTTCCCAGCTTCCACTGTAGACTAATATGTCCTCTAAGTAGGTGCAAAAGTTTGCAGGGAGCCAGGACTTGGTCCATCAATCATTGAAGCATGGTAGGAACATCACGTAGCCTGCAGGGAATCACAGTCATTGGTATAGGCCATCTGGGGTGGAAAAGGCTGTTTTGGTTGTTCCCTTCTTAACGCGGGGAAGGCCATTGGTAAAATCCAGCATAGAAATCAACTTTGCCAGATCCAGCCTCTCAACCTGCCCATGGGTTGGCATCAAACTGCAAGATGTCAATACAGAACCTCCATCTCTGGTCCAGTTTTGGGTACCAGCACTACTGGTGAGGACAATGCACTATGGGGCTTCTCTATTAGTAGTAGTAGTAGTCGTCATTTACATAGTGCCTTTTCTCATTAGTATGGCCCCAATGCGCATCTGGTGGAAAAGCCCTCGGGGACTGAAGTCCAGGTATGGCAAAATTCTTGGAATGCCTGTGTGCATTGGACCAAGATTAGGAATTAGGTTGGCTGGTTAGGCTCCAGTAAGCAATGCAAGAGGTCAGGATGTGGATAGGTTCTGAAGGATGTCACGAGAGTGCGCTAGTGCAAGAGAATCATTCTGTGTCCAGCTAGACCGAATATTGTCATAGGTTGACAATTTATGCTAATGGCAGCCTTGTTGAGGCATGTCTGGTGTAAGGAGGCAAAGATGTTACGTGTCTAGCTAGACCAAATTTGTCATGGTCATAGCTGCATTCTAATGTGTGTGGATGGATAGCCATGCCTGCGGCAGATGTCCACTGAAGTGGTGCATTTATATGTACCTTAAGCTCAGATGGAGCTTATCTTTGATCTCGCGGTGTGATCAGATTGTGTAAAAAGACAAGCTACCCTCATAGGCTTTTCTAGGAACTATAGACAGGCAACCCTCCAACGCTTCTAAGCGCAAACAGACCGGATATCTTAGTAAATCTTCTAGGCATGACAGACAGGCAAGTTCGGACTGGCCTATAGGGCAATAGGGCAATGCCCGAACCAAAAACACAAAATGCTAGTGTGGGCCCGTTTTTTTGGTCAATGTGGACCACTTTTTTGGCCCATGTAGGACAGTTTGATAAGTTACTTCACCATGCGGCTAGTAGTTTTGACCAGTATTACTGAATAAATATTCTATAAAAGCCACAATTTGCATCACATTTCATCAGAAACCTTCCCCTTGGGGACTGCTCAAACAGTCTGTCAGAAAACAATGAATTGCCAATTGCAAATGTGGGCCACTTTTTCATTGGTGCCTGAGACAATGTTATGCCCCAGTCTGACCCTGCTGACAGGCTACCTTAAGATCTTGAGATCATAGGATTCTCCAAATGCAATAGATGGCTTGCTCTTATATAGCCTCATTACAAGCATGAAGGTAATCAAAAAAGGAAGGCGGAATGGTAATACCGGCATCGAGTACCGGACCGTGCCATTACCAGCCGTAAAACCTGGCGTTACCACCACAGCTTGTACCGTGCTCCTTCTTACCGGCATGCGTGCGTCCACGTGCCCTTTGTGGCGGCAATACCAGAATGCTGCTAACAGGAGGACATCACAGGTAACGGAGGCATGCACCTACCGGCATCCCAAAGGCGGTAAATAGGGCCTGGATGATGGTGGTACTACAGGCATCGCGGATCACCCGTAAATAGCAACCTGCTGTGTACCCAACTGCCACACCACAGGTGGAGGCAATGGAGCCTGTCCCAACACAAAAGGAGCACACCCACACACCACACCCCTTCCTACACCAAAATGCTCCCACTTATTGTTGCAATCCTGGGGCTGGAGGACATGCCTGTACTGCTACACCAGCAACAACAACTACAACAACAGGCAACACAGAAGAGACCTAGGAGGAGAAGGATGGTGAGACAGGCCCAGCAAGTCCCACCAGTGCAGCCAGTGGTACCACGTAGGCAGCCACCAATCCCTCGCATCAAAGACAGTCCATTCAACCTAACCCCTGTGCAGATCCACACCCTGTACCAGTTGGACCGGGACACCATCACCACCATAGAGGACATGATACACAACAACATCGTCAGCCTGATAGAAATCCGCACTGCCATCCCCCCTCTACTGAAAGTAGTGTCTGTGCTCCACTTCCTGGTCACAGGCACCTACCAGCACAGAGTGGGCCAGCTTCATGGCATATCGCAACCTCTCTTTTCACGCATGCTGACTCAAGTGCTGGATGCCCTCCTGAAGCACGCAAGCATCCACATATCCCTATCATGGACTGGCCAGGAGCTCGCTGACACTAAAGTTGGATTCCATGCACTGGCAGGCGTGCCCAATTGCATCGGTGCCCTCGACTGCACTCATGTAGAATTGGTGATCCCTCATGACATTGAGGTGATGTACTGCAATCGTAAGCAATACCACTCCTTCAATGTGCAGATGGTATGTGACTCCAGCAAGATGATCACACATTGTTGTGCCCGATATCCTGGATCCACACATGATGCCATGGTGCGTAACTCCTCGCTACCCCGCTACATGGAGCGACATGCTGGATGACGTGCCTGGCTGCTCAGTAAATTGCCTGACAAGCCCATGGCAGTGCAGTGGGGGGGGGGGGTGAAATTGGTGGCAGATGTATACTCCACCTGGGTGAGATTGGAGGAGGGTGCATGCTCCACCTGGGTGAGATGGGGGGGATGCATACTCCACCTGGGTGATATTGGGGGGATGCATACTGCACCTGGGTGAGATTGGGGGGATGCATACTCCACCTGGGTGAGATTGGGGGTGGGTATGCATATTCCACCTGGGTGAGATTGGGGGGGCTGCATACTCCACCTGGGTGAGATTGGGGGGGATGCATACTCCACCTGGGTGAGATTGGGTGGTGAGTGGACAATGCACATACAGCTAAACACTGTTGCCCTGAACATCCCAACCTGAACATGACACATCAATGCCATACATAAGACCAATGCTGCACAGCAATGACAATATGTCAGACGTACAAGCAGGCCACCATGGGAATGTCAAGTGATGGATGACAAAACATGATTACACCTGTGGCAATGCCGCTAGTGGGAATACATACAGAGTACTATACATCACCAATATGGGTGGAAAAACATTGTTCCGCATCCACAGTCCATGTGCATCAGCATGCAAGTGGACACCCTGCATCATCTGGACAACGCAATCCACACCAGCAGACCACAGTACAGCACACATTGCGTCAAATTAACCTGTCTACATACATCCAGGGACATGTGCATGTCAATACCAAATAGCTGCAGCCATGGCAGTGGTTTCTAAAGGTGTCAGGTCAGATATTGCCTCACACATACCTCATTGTGCTCCCATGCAGGTGATGGTGGCTATCCCTTGAAGCCGTGGCTTCTTACCCCTGTACGGAACCCGCAGAACAGGCACGAAAGGAGTACAATTCATACCCGTACCCGTGTTGTGATTGAGCAGAACTTTGGCCTGTTGAAGGCACGCTTCCGCTGCCTCAGCAGGTCTGGTGGAGCACTCCTTTACGGGCCTGAGAAGGTGGGAAAGATCCCCATGGTCTGTGCCATGCTGCACAACACGTGCATCCGGCGAAACGTACCACTGCCACCTGACATTGACCTGTATGCACCGGGTGAGGAGGATGATGATGATGGAGGAGATGCAGTACCCCTGCCAGTTTGCGATCCACAAGATGGCCGTGCTGTGTGCCAATCACTGATTGACAATTTCTTCTGAACCACAGGGATGCTGATGGTTCTGTGTTAGTACTACAGTGGGCACTGGGATTGTGTGCATATGGACACAGGGTGTGTGGGGAGTTGGGCACTGTGCGCTGTCATGAATTGAATAAACACACACAAAATGAACAATGTCCAGTCATGATATGATTTTGAACACAACGGGTGTATTGGATATTTAACATTATTGTGCTTGAACCCTCCACCTCACACACACCCTCCCCCCTCACCCCACCTCCCAAAACCCTCAACACCACCTCCCCCGTCCCCTTAACACCCCCATAACCCCATACACCCCCCAAACACCCCCAACACCACCTCCCCCCTCCCCCCAACACCACCAACACCACCCCCCTCTCCCCCAACACCCCCAACATCACTTGCCCCCTCACTCATTGTCATCCCACACATGATGTGCCGATCATGGTTTTCCCCAGGTGGCAGTTAGCACATGCAGGGTGGACCTGCTAGTTGCGGCCTCTCTTTGGGTCTGGGGGCAACATGTCCATGTGGCATGCGCTGCACCTTGTCATGCGCACAGGGCTTGCGGGAATCGTGCTGGCAGGTGTGGTGGATGGGGTAGAGATGGATGCCTGTGCGACCGTCGGTGCAGGTTGTTGCTGTTGCAATTGTTCAACAATCCTGCCAAGGGCCTGGGTTACTGCAGCTAAACTGTAGCGGATGACCATGGTGTTAGTGTTCATGGCTATGATGTTAGCTGCATTTGCTTTGCGTATCTCACATCGGCTTAGTTCCCCCTCCGCCACATACTGCCGGACCAGATCGATCATGCTATCCTGGCGGGCCTCAACCCTTGTCAAGCGGGCCTCCATGTTAGTGGTGGCTTTGGAGGTGGACGGTGCAGTGGCAGGGCGGGCCAATGCTGGACTGCCCTCTGATGGGGACGACAGATGTGGACTCCCCAGTACTACGGCATGTTCTTGCATGGGGCTGACTGGGGTGCCCTGTGTGGAGTGAAGGGGGGTGAGCTGGGGGCTCGGGTATGAGGACATACCACATGGAGGTTATTGTCCATGTCTAAATATTCCTCGGCGTGGCCCTCCACATCGCTGAGGGGGGCTGAGGCAGCTACCTCCCCAATAGAACTGGTGGCAGCAGACTGCGTGTCATCACCCTCTGCCTCTGCAACAGTTGACAACTCCGTTGTGGCTGTGTCGTCGGGTGGTGTCTCACATGTTTTCTCCTTCTCTGCTGGCCTGCCCTGTACTGCTGGTGCTGGCCTGTGTTGCAGTCTGGGCGTTGGTGTTGCCCTGGAATTAGAATCTTGACTGGCCCAGGATCCCTTTGAGGATGTTGTGGCCTTTGTGGCAGGCTCCTGGCCTTCACTTTCTGCATCTGTGCCTGTGGGGGAACAAGAGATGCAGGGCATCAGTGATACATGCAAGATGCATGATTTGGTGCTGTTTGATAGTTCATGTTTCGTACATCGCATTCTTGTAGGTGTGACGCACAGGGTACTTGCAATGGGGGGCCATATTGGCATACGTCGTGGATTCTCCTTTCTGGACTGATGTGTACTATGTGGCATACTGTTGTTTTGCGGTTTGCGTGATGTGTGACATGTGATTTCTTCCTGTGTGTTGAGTGTCTGTTGGTAATGGGATTGGCACGAAGTATGCATATCTTTGTGCCAGGGTTTGGGCCACCATCTGGGCATGGATCTGTATATGTGTGTACGATGGGCCATGCATTGACTTGGTTCACTTTCACATCTGTTCTACGTCATGCTTCGGTTCTATGTGGTTTGTGGGGACACCCACCTCCCTCTGCCGAAGATGGCACACCCGTCTCCGAAGCCCTCGATCGATTCCATATTGATCGTGGTGCTACATGTCTCCTCCCATCTTGATAGTTGGGTGGGAGAGTGGTCCCCGCCACCTGTTGCCATGGCCTCCCTGCGGTTGGCAGACAGTATGTTGCGAACCCGAAGACGTAGATCGTCGCACCTTTTTTTGCAATCTTTCACCGTGCTGGTGGTGGTGCCAACCGCAGTCACCTTCCTTCCCACCTCCTCCCATATTTCTTTTTTGCGCAGTTGGGCTGCACGCTTTAGGTCATTAGCAAAGACATCATTGGTATGGGCTACTAGCGTCTCCGCTACCATATTCAGCTCCTCGTCCGAGAAGCGCTTCTTGCGCATGCGGGGGGTGGACTTCCGAGTAGGCTTGGACATTATAGCTTGATTGGGCCTGCTCTCCACTCTGTACCAGTGCTGTGTGCGGAGGATTGCAATGGATTGTGTTTTTTAAGATGGCCACCGGCGCATTTCCCGTTCCGGCGCGAGGACGTTACTTCCGGGTCCGGTATTACGAACATGATGGTATTGCCGGGTCCGTTGTTAAGGGGTTGCCCCTGGGCAGAGGTGGTATCAGTAGGTTCCGTGATGGCGCTATTGGGGACTTGGGGGGTCTTTAGCGGCATGGCGGTGCAGCCATTACCAGCATGGGCGGTTGCGCGCTCTCGTAATCAGCCGCTATTTGCGGTGTCGAGGGAACACGGAAGCGCTACTAACACCATGCCGGTAATGGCTGTGTTTTTACCGCGATTCTCATAATGAGGCCCATAGTCTTACTATATATCTTCTAAGTACAATGAAAGGCTACCATCCGGCATCTTCTAAGAACAATATCAAGGATACCTGCATATAACTTTTATGTATGGTTAATTTATAGATCTTCTAAGTGCAATGGGTAGTTTACTATCATATATCTTCGAGCTCAATGGACAGGCTAACATTATAAGGTTCAACACAAAGTGCCCACTTCCACACCCACCTACGTGCAGCACACTGCCCACCCTCAAATCCATTCAATCTTCACAGTTCTTCTAAGTGAAATACATGTGCTAACCTTCACAATTTCTTCTAGAGCAGTACATGTGCTAACCTTCACAATTCCTTCTAAGTGCAATGCATGTGCTAGCCTTCACAGTTCTTCAGATGCAATACATCTGCTAACCTACCCAATTACTACTAAGCGCAAAACATGTGTTAACCTACCAAATAGCTTCTGAGTGCAATACATGTGATAACCTTCGCAGTCCTTCAAGTGCGATACAGGAGCTAGCCGACACTATTTCTTTTAAGTGCAACACATATGCTGACCTACATGTGCTAATCCCCTTGGTGCCATATCAGGATACCTGTATATCATTGTGCAAGCCCTATGCTATCCTCACAAATGTTAGCACAAAAGATGGCATAACATCAATAAGCTTCCTGGTCCAATCGCAAGGCTAAGTACTGTAGGCGGGCTATCGTGTTAAATCTGTTAAGTGCAAAACAGAGCTGTCCTAATACATGTTCTAAGTACAAATCTATCTTCAGAGATCTTCTAATAGCAAAATCAGGGCTACCCGCATATTACTTTGTTCAAATCAACATCCAACCTCATGGTTATTCGAAGAGAAAAGAAAGGCTAACATCATGAATCCTCTAAGTGCTATACCATTTTTAACTGCAATAGATGAGCTGTCCTAGTACATCTATTGAGCAGAAGAAATTCTATTCTAATACATCTTCTAGGTTCAGTAAACAGACTGTCCTCATATATCGTCAAGGCACATTGGACCGGTTCTCCCTATAATCTTCTGAGTACTGTGGTCAGTATAGCATCATACATTTTCTGCACATAATGGACACGCTAATGTTTGAGTGCCACACATTGTCCACCATCCGAATCCATCCAAAGGCGGCACATTTCATGCCCACAAAATACATCTAAGTGCAACACATTTCATACCTCCCAGATACATCTAAGTGTGACAATTTCTGACCCCCCACAATCCATCCAAGTGCGGAACATTTCCTGCCCCCAAAATACATCTAAATGTGACACAATTTTCTGCCCCCAAAATACATCCAAGTGTGGCACATTTTCTGGTCCAAAGAAATACCTCTAAGTGCAACAGAGAGTTAACTCCCGATACATCTAACTTGCTTTCTAGGGGGTGCAGTAGGTAATCTACACAGTGTTATAATTTGATGGAGGTAATAATGGAGAAGTGGCAGGGTTTTAATTGAGCACAGTAATGGCTGTGTTCACCGCCCGTACAACCTTACCTTAGTTGTTGATATGAGTTGCTTCGTCAGGCGTCCATGGGCAAACATGAATGGGAGTTGCCCCAGCGAGTTGCCATTTGCCTTGTGGCCCTTCGCCGGCAGCCCAGGCAAGGCCGCACTTGGACGACCTGTGAAGTGTTCATGATCCTTACACATGAGCCGGTGCAAGGACATTCAGTGATGGAAGGAGGTGGGCAGGAGAGGGAGGTAGGAGCTGGAGAGGGAAAATAAATGGGAGGTGGAGCGGGCAAAATTACAAAATGGAGCTGGAGAATTAGGCTCTGAGAGGCCGAGACAGGGGCACTTATCAGGTGCACTTACCAGGGGCTTCTGCTCAAGCGGGAGCAAGGGTCTCAAAGGCCCACTGCGTGCCGCCTGCAGCAGTGTGCACTACGGGTCTGTGTTCAGAATCCGGACACGTGACCCTGTCCCAGGCCAATCAGTGATGGAAGGTGAGTGAGGGAGGGAGGAGCTGGAGGGTAAACGAACGGGGAGCGTAGCAGGCAAAATTACAAAATGGGGCTGGAGGATTGGGTTCTGAGCAGCTCAGACAGGAAACCTCATCTGCTGCACTAAATTGACTTGCCAACCCTCACACACCTAGACAGTTTGTCGTCATTTGAGGACCTGAGATGCCAGTTTGTACAAGAAATGACTTCTAACATTTACAGATAGCAGCTGATTCCCCCAGCAGTTTGCCTGCACAATATGTGCGGGATCTGAAATGTGAGGCGAACAACTTGGTTAAGGTTTTTCACAAGAAGCCATTTTATTAACTTATAAGGGTTTGACACATGGCTCACTATCCCAAACCTAAAGAGGATTTCTCAGCCTATTCAAATAAACTAAAGGAAAACACTCTGATAAAAGGAATCTGTCCCTCACACTTAAACATACATCATTCTCATAAAGTTAATGGCAGTTCAAATGTAACAGTTATGTTCAACATTAACCTAAAAACTGTGTTTCCTTGTAATTTGGGTTGGATCCCCTTCCCCAGATTCAAATCAGGATTTTCAATCAAAGATTCAAATAAGCAAGTTCATTTTTGTAGCCAGATTTTGATCTTAAAGTTATTCTTGCTCCAAAAGTCTTTTACTTGGACTTTGATCAACAGTTCAACCAGACAACACGTCTTTATCGCTCCCTTTAAAGACAAGAGTTCAACGTAACTTCTTCTTAAGAAAACAAAAGTAGTTTCATCATTCTTCTGTATCAACAACAATTTATGAAACATTTTAGCGGTCTTGCCACTTCTTCACAACTTTCAACCACAATGTAGTAATTCATTAATTTCTTCCTGGTCCACTAACCTGCAGGACTACCACTAAATGGTCCCTAACCTGGTATACTCGCCTGCCAGGACAAAAGCTCCTAATACTGCTACACGTACTCTGTGGTAAGGTTTACATCAAACGTTATAGAAAAGTCGTTGACTTTCAACAATTTCAAAATTCACAATTTATGGGAAAGCATGAGACACATTGGTGCTGTTTGTTCCACTGTTGTATTTGTCACAAGAAATGTAGGTTATTCTCCTCTCCTTCATGATAATTTCTACCAGGATGGCATCTCGCTTGCTACTCTTGTTTTCCCACTTTTTTTTTTATCAAACAACTGCTGAAAATGTTTCCATATTACACTTGCCGCTCTTTTATCTTAGGCAATGCGTGTTGAGGTTCTCCTCAACTATTGCCTCTTCCGTACTCTGGCAACAAATGTTATAATTAGCTTGCTTCAGCATTGCCCTCTCTTGGCTTTGGCACTGGTGGTTATTAGTTTGGTTTAGTATTGCTCGCTCTTGGCTTTGACAATGATGGTCATGATTAGCTTGCTTCACTATTGCCCTCACTTTGTATTGGT